>NC_053489.1:431297515-431624015 GCF_905171775.1 Rana temporaria | reverse complement strand
CACGGCTGAATGTTCGTTTTTTGAAAGTTCGTTCGGACGATTTTTCGTATAGTGTATGGCCAGCATAAGACTGGGATGCCATTAAAGTTCATGTGCCTCAATACTTTTGCCAATATAGTGTATATCTAATCAGAAGATATTCCATGTGGCAAAAGCAGCTTTGTACCCACCCCATGAAGTTATACAACTCTCAGGCCCTGTACAGACGAGCGGACAGTCCGATGAAAACGGTCCGCCGGACTGTTTTCATCGGACATGTCCGCTGGGAGATTTCGGTCTGATGGCGGTACACACCATCAAACCGAAATCCGCGCGGACAGAGAACGCGGTGACGTAGACGACACCGACGTTCTCTATCGCGCGAGTTCAATGCTTCCACGCATGTGTCGAATCAATTCGATGCATGCGCGGGATTTCTGTCCGCTGGTTAGACGTACTAACCAGCGGACATGTCTGCTGGACAGCTTCCCAGCGGACATGTTTCTTAGCATGCTAAGAAACATTTGTCCGCTGGAAATCTGTCCGCTAGCCTGTACACACGATCGGATCTGTCCGCTGACACTGGTCGGCGGACCAGTTCAGCTGACATGTCGGGTCGTGTGTACGAGGCCTTACACAGCTTCATAATTCAGGGTGTTGTGACACATGCTATAATACTCGCCAGAAATAAAGCACAGCACCATAGCGTAATCCCGTACGCAAAAGTTTATTGCAGACCTTTCCCTACCTTCAGTAAATCAACCCCACCTTTACATACAATCTGAAGCACTTTTACATGGCACATGACAGTATTTTTTTAAATTACCTTGAGGTTTAGATGTGCTGAGAGGCTTCTGGGTTGGTTTTGCTGGCAGGGTGCTACTACCTGGCTTAGATTTGGTGGTTGAATGCTTAGTCATGGGTCGAGCAGTGGTAGCTTTGGGGTTGGTTGTCCTTTTTATACTGCTGGTGGTTGTAACAAAGCTTGTATGCGTTTCCATTGGTGTAGGTGCTGAGATTACTCCCTGAATCCAATTTCGAACTTTGCTGACCCTCACATAGACCCCCGGTCTTCTGGCTTCAGCGCAACCCACTCCCCAGCTCACAATGCCTGCCAAAAAGAATTTGCCAGTTGGCTCCTCACAGACTAGAGGACCCCCTGAATCACCCTGCAATAAGAAAATACTGTAATTAATTGGTACATCTTTAGTAATACAAGAAGAATGTTGGATTTCCGTTAGCCTCTGGGGGATTCTGCATCGAGTAACAGTCTAGTCTAGTCCTATTCCTCTTTGTATGCCCCCTGGTGATCTCACTCTCCCAACCTCCTCCTCTCTACTGCCTAATGCTATCTGCTGCTGGCACATCCCAGTGACCTGTCTCCAGGTTTCTCCCTGCACAACCCCCCTGTCCTGGCACACATATACCAGTTGCTCTGGGTCTTCACAATATTGTACACACACATAACCTGCCTTCATCATCACAGCTCTCCTGCAAAATAATACCACTTCTCTGCACACCCTCAAACCCACTACCTTTGGTCTTGGCTCCACTGCACACTGCTTCAGCTCCTCTGCACACACACACACACACACACACACTTGCTTCCTCGCACACTGCTGCCAGCTCCTGCACATATGCATTGCCCCCACCCCGGGTCCATGTTCCCCTCTGATTCCTCTGCACCTCACAGGCCACCATACATCTCTATCCAACTGCCTCACTAACCCTTTCCCCACTCCCTTCCAGACATTTCCCAGCTTCCTCACCTGCCTTTGACAGACATATCTTCCGGCCTGTCACCTTTCTATGATCAGCACCCTACTGTCTCACTTTGCCATACCTACCCTTCCCCCCAACAGACATTTTTCCCCCGGCTGTTTTACCTCCCATCACTCCCAGTGCCAAATTATGCCCCTGACACTTCATTCCACCCCTGAAGTGGGCAGTGGCTTTAGAGGTAGGGTTGGGAAGCTGCCAGAGAAAAGGTTCTTGACAGAGGCTGCCACAAGTTACTGCAGATGGAACAATGGAAGGACAGACACAGCCAACACAAAAAAACGTAATGCCACCCAACCTTCATGCACTAAATGATTCATGTAAGTTCAAAGATGCACCACCAGCTTTTAGCCCACAACAGACACAATTTCCACTATCGCCATACCATGGCCCCTGCAATTACCACTCTAAAGTCCCTCCACAGTCCTTCATATCAAGTCTACAGATGAGCAGCAACTTTTTGGGAACTTTCACAGCATAAATGTGGACTACACGTTCAACACAAATTTTGACAAAATATTTGTCTTAATTTTCTTATAGCAATCTGCATACTGTCATACCCTCCACAATTCTCTCCTGAACATACTGGCTACTGTCATACTCTCTGCACTACTCTCCTGTACATACTTCCCTGTCATGCCCTCTGCACTCCTCTCCTGCGCATACTGCCCATCATCGGACCTGTTACACTCATGCTCTGCAAATACTGCCCAGCATTATATCCTCTGCACTTGTCTCCTGCACTCACTGCCCCCAGTCCTACACTACACATTGCTCTCTTGCACATACTGTCCGCTGTCATACCATCGACACTGTTCTTCCACTCATACTGCCCACTCCCATACCATCTGCACATCCTCTCCTACACATATTGCGCATTGTTATATAGTACCCTCTACACTTCTTTCCTGCACATACTGTCTGCCACTATACGCTCCACACTTCACTCCTGTACATACTGCTCAAGTCATATCCTCCACACTTCTCTCCTGCACACAGCCTGCTGTCAGACTCTCCTCACGCTACCCATGTGCATGCTTTCCACTGTCATATGCTTTACAATTTTATTATGCACCTACTGCCCCCATCATACCCTCTACTGTCATATCCTTCACAGACGTTCCCCTGTCAAACAATCTACATTTCTCTCTTGCACATACTGCCTGCTTTCATACTGTCTGCACTCCTTTCCTGTACAAATTGCCCCTTTCATACCCTGTGTACTCCTCTCCACCTCATATCACCCATGACCATAACCTCTGCAATCCTCTCCTAAATATCCTGGCCACTGTCATACCCCTTGTCCTCCTTTCCTCCACATATGGGCTTCTGTCATACCCTCTGTGGTTTTCTCCTTCATATATTGCCTAATGTCATACCCTCTGAACCCCTTTCCTACACATTGGCCAGTGTCATACCCTTTGATTATTTTTTGTAATATGCCCAAACTTGCCAGTTCTGGAACAGGCATACTTTTCTACTTCATATTAAATGGCAAAAAATGTAAACTATTAGGAGGGCTTCATATTTATACATAAAAATGTTATTTTAAAAAAATGCATACAGTTTTTCTCTCTCAAATGAAACATATATACTGGGCCAGATTCTCAAAGAAGCGCCTATCTTTAGGCGGACGTAGCGTATCTCAGATACACTACGCCGCCGTAACTTAGAGCGGCAGGTCCCGTATTCAGAAACAACTTGTGCTCTAAGTTACGGCGGCAAAGTGTAAATGGGCCAGCGTAAGCCCGCCTAATTTAAACTAGGCTGGTAGGGGGGCGTGTTGTATGTAAATGATTTGTGACCCCAGGTAAATGACGCGCTTTACGAATGGCATATGCGCGCGCATGCTCAGTATCACATCGAATTTTCAAAGTAAATTACACCCGCTCAATGCTTAGTCGACGTGAACGTAACCTACGCCCACAATATGACGCTGTTCGGACGTTTCCGACGTCCATACCTAACATGACTTACCCCTGCTTTATGAGGGGTAACTTTACGCCGGTCAGACGCCTTACGTAAACGACGTATCTTGATACGCCGGGCGCACGTACGTTCGTGAATCGGCGTATCTAGCTCATTTGCATATTCGACGCGGAAATTAACAGAAGCGCCACCTAGCGGCCAGCGTAAATATGCACCCCAAGATACGACGGCGTAGGAGACTTATGCCGCTCGTATCTTGGCCAAATCTATGCGTAACTGATTCTATGAATCAGGCACATAGATACGACGGCGCTCATTCGGACATACGACGGCGTATCTGGAGATACGCCGACGTATGTCCTTTTAGAATCTGGCCCACTGTCTATTCTGTTACTTGTTGGGCAAGGACTTATATGATCAGATTTGTCCTTCATCTTTGCAACTGCTTTGCACCCAATCCCCATATAACATTGTATCTGTTTTCAATGCTGATTGACTTTGAAAGTATCTTTAGGTACACACTAACCAGGTAGGATTCCTGCCTCATAGGCAAGCTGTGGACCAAGTGTGTCAGGCAAAAGACCTTATTTCAATATTAAGGGATTGGGGAGGGGTCAGACATGGGATGCTTCTATCCCATGAGATACGTAAGGCATCGCACTCCCTCTTGTAGCCTTATCTTTTTAGGATGCTGGAAAGATGGAATTTTGGTCCTAAATGTATCGCCTCAATTCATTCCCTTTATAGCAACCCTACGGCACAGATATTGTTAAGAGGCCATAGGTCGGATCCTTTTACTATCTCCTCTGGCACTCGCCAGGGATCAGGAGTGGAGACCGCAATCACAAATGTGCACTTTTTGTGGACGATTTGTTATTATTTTATAACATCCCCACATACCAATCTGACAAATTTATTCTCTCTATTGGACCATTTTGGCAGGATTTCAGGCCTATTGGTCAACTGCTCCAAATCAGAGGCCATGAGTGTTAACATACCGAACACAATGCAAAGAGGCCTTCAGGCACAATACCCCTTCCTGTTGCAGACAGCATCACTTTCTTATCTCGGGATTAAATTGATCCCCCAGATCTCATCGCTCTATAAAGCAAACTACCCTGCGATGTTTCAGAAAATTGTTGGAGAACGTTCGGACATGGTCCGATGCTACCCTATCCTGGATGGGCAGGATCGCATCCGTAAAGATGATAGTATTATCTAAAATACTATATTACTTTAGAACCCTACCTATAACGGTTCCGATAAAGGCAATAAGGCAGTTTCAAACAAAAATCTTCAATTGTATTTGGGGCGCTAAGGGCAGCAGGCTGGCTCGGACCACAATGTTTGCACCCAAGCACCTGGGTGGCCAGATTTTCAGAAATACTACATTGCAGTCCAACTGACACAGCTGTGTCAATTACACAACAATCATTATAGACTGGGTTGGGTGTCTATAGAGGCCCAGGCCTGTTCCCCATTGCCAATAGACTTGGTGCTCTGGATCCCTTCAAAACATAGAAAGGCTATCTTCTGTCCCACACTTTCCCATACTGTCAGTTTAATGGGACTCAACTTGCAGAACATGGCCCCTGGGCTCCCCCCACTCCCCTGTAGTGCCCCTCTTTAACAATCCTCAATTTCCACCAGGTTTGACGCCCACCCTCTTTCGTTTGTGGATGGGCAAGGGACTCCAGCGCATAGGGCACTATTTTGACCATAGAGGTATACGGCCCTCTTCGTATTTTGTGCAGGATTTGAAGATGCCCCCCGTTGAGAGCTTCTGCTTAAAACAAATATGACACTTCTTAGGTTCTTTACAAAGGAACGGTTCCGATCTTACAGTACGAACACATTTCGAAAGCAGATGCATACAGGAGACTTTTCAGAGGGGTTGTATCTCCATGTTGTATAAATCCTTTGTTTCCCCCTCGTCCAAACTTCCTTATCAAATGGCTTGGGCGAGGGATCTGGGTTTTGCCCTGGAGGTGGAGGACTGGTGATCCTGGACTGCACACATTCATAAGGGTATAATGAATGTTGCCCTGATTGAAGCAGGATATAAGGTGATTGCACAATGGTACATTGTGCCAAAACGCCTCTCTAAAATGTATCCGGATTCATCCCCCTCCTGCTTTTGGGGCTGTGATTAGGTTGGCTTTGCCCTCCATATATGGTGTCCTAAGATCTGTAATTTGTGGATAAGTATTCATTTCTTAATTCATTCAGTCACTATTGTTAACATTGCTAAAGACCCTCACAGCCTTGCCTAATGAACCTGTGGAGAATATCCCAAGATACACACAGACTCAAATTTCTTATATGTTTTTGGCAGACAAAATATCCTTTTGGAAAAGTCCAGTGATTGACTTAGCTTTAATGAAGCTAAAACTAACCTGGATCATGCTCCATGAAAAACTAATCAGTGTTCTACGAGACAAACAACCCTCGTTTGAAAAGGTGTGGACACCTTGGTTTTCTTACCTGCGGGTGCTGGACACTTGGGATTAACAATGGACCGGTGCTGGGTTGGACTCCTGGACAGGCGTGGTTTCACTTCTTTGTTCTCTTTTCTGACTCACTTCCTTATCTTTTTCTAACTTGCTTCTTCAATTCCTTTACTCGGGTGCAAGATGGGCCCCCTGGTCGGACCTGCTGTCTCGACTTTGGGGTTCCCGTCTAGGTTTTGTATGTAACAATGTCCCTCAAAAGATATGTCGCTGTTACACTTGATTTTTCTAAGTATACAATAATTATATATATATATTTTTTGGGGAAGATAAATAAGGCCAGTGTTGGATGACATAATGGTCACTATGGTTGTAATAATTCCATTATTATGCCTATAGGTTGCCTAGGTGGATGGGTGTTGTCCTGCGGGACCCCGAATGTACAAACTCGGCCTGGTGTAAGGCCCATGGGTTGTTTGACCTATAAGTGGCATATAAAAGAATATGTTTCTCAATAATAGTTTTCTTACAAGTTGACCACAGTGTTAATTTTGGCAGCAATTTTTGATTTAGTTTTAGTCTTAGTCTTAGGACTAAACTGGCATTTTAGTTTTAGTCCCATTTTAGTTGTCTGCAATTGTTTTAGTATTAGTCGTATTTAGTCAACTAAATCTCCAGTACATTTTAGTCGACTAAAATAATTTTAGTCCATTAAAATAATTTTAGTCCATTAAAATAATTTTAGTCCAATAAAACTCATTTTATTCATCTAAAATCTAATGGGTGTAGTTAAATTGTAATGCATTATTTAAGGATTTCTCTACAATTTCCAAACTCATATACTTCTGGAGTAAAAGTATTGTGGTATGAACATGCACTACAGACTAGTGTTAATTTTGACATCAAATTTCAATTTAGTTTTAGTCTTAGTCATTGCTCTCGATAGTCATTGCTCTTAAAACATGCTCGATGACTTCTTGTTTACTGTTTATGTCGTCATAGCCATTTTGCACTCTTTTGTATTAAATTACAATGTTTAACTTTAATTCTGAAAAATTTAATAAACAGATTGAAACAGAAAGTATCTATAAAAGGAGATCCCTATTGGAGATCAATGGCAAGTCATCAATAAAAAGTTACTTGTAAAATTACCCTATAACATTGAGCCATTATTTATTTGTAATAAGTAGATAGACCTGCGTATATTTAAGACATAAAGAATAATTATTTCTAAATATTAAATTAAATATTAACATGATTAATTTTCAGAAATAAATGTGCAAATCTTTACTTGCATGTTCGTAATTACAATTCAAAGCATTTATTATGTTCAAAATTGCCATTTTTCATTCCCAATTATCTGAAAGGATATGATGACATGTCTCAGGCTTGTTTTTTTTGTTTCCAATGTTCACGGCCCATTGCACATAGGGATCAGCGCTCCAGAGCAGCCCCTGCTTGTCATACAGTACCATTCACACCTATTCCTGGAGCCACTGGCTGGCTATACAAACAGCTTTTTGTGCTTCTACGACAACTGTGATTCTCAAATATCCCTAGCTCTTTGTCTTCACTCTCATACCATTCTCAAACCTTTTGCATTGATTCACATACAATAATCTTAAAAAGAAATTTCAGACCCAAATAAAACCACATGGCAAATTTAAAATAATTTGTCTACACAACTTTTAAATTGGTAAATTATTTTAAATGCATCACGTGGCCAGACTTGGTGTGTGCAGGAGTTGAGTGTGGAAGGTATGGTGAGATAAATAAGTGCAGTAGGGGAGTGGGAGGGTATGACAACCAGCACAACAGTTTGTAACAATACCCCCCCCCCCAGCAGGAACTGCTGAGAATTATGGTCTGTCTATCACCCTGCTCAGCCCTGCATTCATTATCTGGCACTCTGAGACATAAAACAGTCAGTGAGGGGTATAACTTAGATGGGGATGGGAAATATGGGATGCCCAGTGTGAATAAACAGCAATAGTTGTCTTTGACAACTATGTTCACTCCCTGTACATACTCCTTCAGCTTCCTCCTGCACAAACTTGCTTGAAGCTCATTACTCCTCACTCCACCAGCACATCACTTGCTGCAGACTGTTACTTCTAGCCACCTCCAGCACATCACTTGGTTCCTCAGGGAGAGCTAGCACTATTTGTTGGTTAGGCCTGACACTGACTCAGCCAGACCTCAGCAAATGCCCTTTACAGGCTGGGACCGTGGGCCCCACAGGTGTAGCAGAAAAGTCCTTATGCTAGTTGCCATAACTATGGCTACTGATCCTAATAAGCCCTCTTCAGGCCCTGCCAGCCCTCCTGGCTGCAGCTGCCTCTTTTAACTGCCCCTTCCAACACAGTCCACACTTCTGGTTCTGCCCCATCTCAGACTGCAAGCTCCAAGTCCTCTCAGGCATGCCTCCCCAGTCCTCCTGACTGTGCCTCGTATACCAGCCCTCCTGGCGGCAACCAGTTGTCCTCCCTGGAGTCTCTTAGCAGTGCTCCCACCCGCTGTCCTCTCCTTGCTCTCTCTTGTGCCTCCGGTCCAGGACCTCTTAATGCGTTCCTGAAGGTGGTCTGGACTGCAACCGAGCCTAGGCCCAAGGTCACCCCTTCAGACTGGGGAGCTCCCTCAAAGACCCCGACAGCCTCCACACTCTCTCACTCCAGCTCTTACACCCAGCAACTCCTCCCCAGCTGGGCTGACTCTGGGTATTTAAGCAGGCCTGCCCCCTGGAAATTCAGGTTGGAGATTTGTCAGGGCTCCCCAAAACACCCCAGGCAGCTCCACCTCTCCTCTCCTCCTCTCTTTCCAGACCTTTCTAGAAAACTCTGGAAAGAAGAGGGAGGTCTCAGTGATGATGTCTGTGAGTCACCAGTGGCTACCCTGAGCCACTACTAGCCCAGATTAGATCAGAACAAAACAAACAGGCCTGACTGCCAGCCAGGCCTGTTTAAATTTACCTGTCCTAACAAAAATCCTACCTCTAGCACCGTCCTACCTAGAGGGTGCTACAGTTTATCTTTTGACTCAAAAATGGTGAATACTTTTCTTTTTTATAATTAGCAACAACATGTTGAAAGTATATGGTCATAACCATACAGAGAGATGACAGAAGAGAGGAAGTGCTCCCCATTATGCATTTAAGCACCCATTCAAAAAACTGACTAATTTTAAAGTAGTATGGTACAATATCTGAAGAGCTATACTCACCTATATCACCAAATGAATACAGCAGCTACAATTCATAGACTTCATATGGTTCAGTTCAAAGGGTGAATTATGTAGCTATATAGTTAAATATAATTTAATATTCATATATCAAAGTCTGCATCACTAGAAACCTCCACATCACACTACACCGATCAGTCATAACTTTATGACAACCAACCTAATATTAAGTAGAGCCCCTTTTTCCCGCCAAAACAGCCCTAACCCATCAAGGCATTGACACCACTAGACCTCTGAAGCCATGAATAAGTCATGTGTCCAGTGACGATACGCGTGGGGGAGGAGCCTAAGTGACGCGATTGATGGGAGAATCGTCCCAGTGAGGAGATCGCAAAGCACTGAGCGGCGTTTGACTCTACAGCTGAGCCTGTTTGACTTGAAGTGTATCGTGAGTGCAATCGCTGTATTGCAATATTCATTTATCTTTCTCAAAACGTTATTTGCACCATATTTGGTTTCTTTTTTCTCCCTTTATGAGCGGTATTGTGCTGAAGGCAAAGGAAACCTAGGGGGTGAAGTCTACACGCATTGAATTGTCTGCTGCAGGATTCCTTATCACAGGATTGTTTTGTCTTTTTTCCACAGTGATTGTGCAGTGTGTTTTTTCCATGAAAGTTTTATGCTGATCCTTTCACGGGACTGTTATATGATTTGGCACTAGCACTTCACAATTTTTTTCAATTATATTCATCATATTAATGTTTAATTGCACTTTGATGCCCCTTTATTCATTTGGGGATCTCTTATGCACTATTGTATGTTTATAACAAGTTAATATTAGCGCAGCACCTATTTTCTTCATTTTTCACATTTGGTTTTGTACACCTTTGTGTTTGCAGCTATATTATTTATTTATTTGTTGTATTTTTTTCTTGAATTATTTACTAGTAGCGCTGTAGTACCACTTTGACTTGAAGCTATGTGGTATCTGACACCAAGCCATCAACAGCAGATTCTTTAAGTCTTGTAAGCTGTAATGCACATCCTACAGATGTTCGATGCTTTGAGATCTGGGGGATTTTGAGGCCAAGTCAGCCAAGTCAACCCTCAAAGTTGTTGTTGTGTTCCTCAAACCAGTCTTGAACTGTTTTTCCAATGTGGCAGTGTGCATTTTCCATTGCTATCAGAGAATATCATTTCAATGAAAGAGTGTACTTGGTCAGCAACAATGTTTAGGTAGTTGGTATGTATCAAGTAACATCCAATAAATAGTAGGACCCAAGGTTTCCAAGCAGACAGTTCTTCAAAGCATCACACAAAGCATATTTGATGGGATAGGTGAGTATTTCGCTTTAGATATTATATCATATTTTAGGTTAATATTACTTTACTCATTAACTGGAGCTGCTTGGGCAAATAGAGTCACTATTTTGTGTTTTAATTTTCACAAATATGGATATCTATTATTTTGATTAATAGACAATTGAACGTAGAGGAGGTATTTTTATTAGTAAAGCTCATTAGAGGATTTGATGATTTAGATAATTTGTTTTAACAGTTGGTTGCCACCACCCGATATGGCTAAATATTATTGCAAGAGAACAACTATCCAGCATTTGAAGAAAATGTACACAGATTGAAGAGTCTAGTAAACAATCAGAAGTAATTAAGAAAACATGGAATATGTGGGAGTGTGCTACATGCAGAGTTCAGGAATATGCAATGTGCAGACTTGTAGGGTTCAGGAGAGCACTGCGTAAATAGTGTGAAGATCAGGAGTGTGTTATGTACTAGTCCCACTCAGTCCTTTTTTCAAGTAAGCTCGGAAGGAGTGGGATGGGGTCACTTTCTTAATCTATGAGCGGCTGAGGGGAATACCCCCTGTTTTGGGGGTATTGATACATTACTCTTGGGTCTTACCCCTGTAACCCCTTTCCACTGCTCCAGTCCTATCTGAATGCTGTACTTGGGTACAGGTGTACTCCTTATTAGGGGGTGTGCATGGTGATGAGTGGGATGTAAGCAGCTTCTACTGTTGCCCTTTTAATTGTTGAGAGGTGGAAGTGTTTATGTGTTTTTCTGTAATAAAATGATAACTGATTAATAAAGCTGTGTTTGTTAATATACAAACAGAAAGGTGCAGCACTTTAAACAGGGGAATACCAACAGGCAGGATGGAGTCCACAGGTGGGCTCAGGCTGCTGTGTCCTCCAGACAACACCCAAATAGGTAGACAAAATAGAAAAATAGCCAGCAACTCCAATCTATAAGAATAATTTATATTTTTTGTGTTTGTTAATACTGCTTGATCGTTTATGTAACCACCGTTCTGGTTCCTTTCACCTGGCGTTTTGCATATGCGTGATTGGGTTACATGGGTCACACGGATATATGCTGGTGAGTCAGTGGACACAAGCTTTGGGTACGTTTCTTTACTATTACCTTACCTCAGAACCAAGTACTCCACAGGAGAGGTCCCTGTGCTTTTATACATTTTTTTTTTTTTTTTAATACTGTTTGATGCATCTACTGTATGTGTCTCCTTCCTCTCCTAAGCAGTTACCCAGTAGGTTGTGTGTGAATAGCAGACTTTGGAGAACATTCACCTGATCCAGCAATTTATGGTTAGATCAGATAATGAACATAGGTATCTCCAGCAATATATCCAAGGTTTTTGTCTGAACCAGTTGAAAAATTGCATGTGCACAGTCGAAGAAACATTTTGACATTGTGATTTCTAAATGGAAAAATGCCAGTGAAAGGGATGAAAACATTTTCCTTTTTTTTTAGAAAATATTGAAGCTGAAATTTAGCCACGCATAGTTGTACAGGCTTCATTACTGTACTGAAATCGCTTACTCTGGTTTTACTGCACACTTTGAGCTTGTCACATTTCCTGGCTGGAAGACCTTCTAACAGTATTTAGCCCCTTCTTTCCCAGCCAAACTATCCTTGGGGCCCATCTTATTGATTAACTCTGTCTTAATAATTTCAATCATGGAGGCTCAGCATCACATTTGTGTGTTACTTAGGGCATATGGCAGTTTTTTTTTTTTTTGTTAAGAAACTATGTGCAGCACCCTTCTCACCAATCATGATCTGCAACATCACTGGGTCTTACATTTTTTTTTCATTAGCATGTTAATAAAAAAGGAAGAGATGAATCACGGAATGCAAAGCAACATAAGCAGAACAAACTTCAGCTTTAAATTCCAAATAATGGATCATTTACCTGACATGAGTCAATCTTGCCTTCAAGGTAACCTGCACACACCATTCTGTCTGTTACCACATTGCTGTATAAACTGTTGCAGAGAGACTGATCCATGAGGGCCACTGTAGCTTTCTGTAGAACTTCAGGTTTTATTACTGAAAGAAAAGAAGATGAATATTAAAGGGGTTGTAAAGGTTTATTTTCTAAATTGGTTCCTTTAAGCTAGTGCATTGTTGGTTCACTAAACTTTTCCTTTGATTTCCCTTCTAAATGTTTTTTTCTTTGTTTTCTTTGTCTGAATTTCTCACTTCATGTTCCTCCTCAGTAAGGTGTTCAGTAAGCTGTTCTGGCTGACTAAACACTGCTCGGATGATGGTGGAAAGCTTACTGAGGAGAAACAGGAAGTGAGAAATTCAGACAAAGAAAAAAAACAATTAGAAGGGAAATTGAAGAAAAAGGTAAGTGAACCAACAATGCACTAGCTTAAAGGAACCTATTTAGAAAATAAAAAACAAACCTTTACAACCCCTTTAAGGCCGAACTGAACTTTTAGTTTAAATCAGCTGAGTGCATCCCATGTCCAAAAAGCCTGCCAACACCAGCATGCTGCAGAGAACGACCTTTACTGTCTTGGAAAAAGTAGAGGTCTGGTGCACTTACATTGCTCTCCTCCTCAGCTGTTTTGCCCAGTTACCCACCCACTCCACTGTCCCACATCCTTACGTATCACAACATGTCAAACCCCGATCAGTGCCTCCCTATGATCTGTTGGAGAAATGGCTGAGACTACCAACTGACGTGCATACAACTTCCATGCCAGCTCCTCATGAATCCCAAAACCTCACCTCTCAGTGACACTACCCCCTGAACCCTGCAGTTCACATCCCCGGTTACTGAATGATTTCCACATTTCACACTCTGATGGCGCTTTCCTCTGTCCCTGCTAGTCATATACCCAGCTCCCGAACAATTTCTATGACTCATCTCCCAATGGCACCTCCCGATGGTACCTCCCCAGGTCCCTGCAGCTCACATGCCATCCACCTCCATTGTTCACCTGCCTGCAGCTCACTTAGCTTTAATAAAATTCAAAGGAGCAGTATAGAAAAACTTTCTCAAACAAACAATTTTCTAACAGTAAATGTGTTTTTAGTTTAGATTTTTAAGTATTTTGAAATTATAATTAGAATGTATGGATGTATGGCCACCTCACACTCCCCTCCTCCCCATCCTTGCATGATGATTTTATGCCTCCGAGCTGACCAACACCCCTTCCCAGCTGCCTCATGCCCCCTACTGCTAGAGACAGACTTCCTTCTCAGACTGACTCACATGCCCCCCCACAGACACACACCGTTTTCCTGCCTCTGCACCCTCAATGACACACACACTTTGACCCCCTGACCACCTTACCACTCATACACTTAACCTCAACCACTCCACCGCCACCTGTCCCCCCTATACATTTCAATCCCCTACCACCTCACTATCCGCTGTTGACAGACATTTATCTGTGGCCTCTTCTATCTCCATTGACAGACATCCATCTCCATTTGCCTCACGCACCTTGCTAACTGACATCCCTCCCCAGCCAGCTCACACACCCCGCTGGCAGACAACCCTCCCAAGCGACCTCATGCACCCGGCTAACAGAAATTCCTCCCAAGCCACCTTACGCACCCTGTTAACGGACATTCCACCCCAGCCACCTCATGTACCCCTCTGACTGACATCCCTCTCCAGCCACATCACGCACCCCCCCTGACTGACATCTCTCCCTAGCCACCTTATGCATCTTGCTTACTGACAAAACGATTAGCTGCCTCACACACCCATTGCCTGCAGACACACAATGAAACACACATTCCTCCTGGCCACATCAACCAAACCAACAGTAGCTGCAGATATATCAAAAGAACGACAGAGGGAGCCTACAGAGAAACGCTTGATGAAACCCTGCCTTGCCTGTCGCCTAACCTTTCTGCACTAAATTTGTAAAAAGTGTAAGTACCCAGCTTGTCCCTGCTTCTATCCCATGCTAGACACTGCACAATATGCATCATTGCCTCTCCAGAATCCCTGTTGTCTGCTCTCTGCAAACTAAATTTCACAGCAATTGCATTTTACAGTAAAATTGCTGATTTAACGTTCACAAAAATTCCCCCTATTTCATACTCATCACAGTCCTCTCCTGCACATACTGTCTACCTCTATACCTACCACACTTCTGTCTTGTACATACTGATTGCCATCATACCCTCCACACTTCTGTCCTGCACATACTGCTTGCCATCATACCCTCCACACTTCTGTCCTGCACATACTACTTGCCATCATACCCTCCAGACTTCTGTCCTGCACATACTGCTTGCAATCATTCCCTCCACACCTCTGTCCTGCACATACTGCTTGCCATCATACCCTCCACACTTCTGTCCCCCACATACTGCTTGCCATCATACCTTCCACATGTCTGTCCTGCACATACTGCTTGCCATCATACCCTCCAAACGTCTGTCCTGCACATACTGGTTATTGACCTTAGAACTATCTGGTTGTTCTAGGGTCAATAACCAGTATGTGCAGGACAATGATGACCTGGTTATTGACCTTATAACTATCTTAATTGAAGAAACACTATGACAGGAGTATGGCTAGCTGTACCAATGTCTGTAAAAAAACATATCTTACAGTTGTCTTCTTTGAGGTATCCCCAGCCAGTGATGACACACTTCTTGCCCATAGGGAAAACGTGAGTGGCAGCAGGGAGACAGATTGGTTGAGTGTATTTATTGAATCGTAGCTCAGAATCCAGTTCTAGAACAGCCACATCATAGTCTGCCGTATCTGGGTCATAAGATGGATGCTTAAAAATATTTTTAATGTAGGCCTTCACTGTGCTGCCATCCAAGCCGTTTAAAGATGTAGATCCTATGTAAGCCACCCAAACAGCTGGATCCTGAAAACTGCAAAGTACTTGTAAATAGAGGATATGACAAAATGTAAAAGAGAAGGAAGGTGATACTATGATGGTGGTACAATAGCAATTGAAATAAAACCACAATTTACATACACAAGCTCTGCTTCCTTCTTTGCGGTACTACACAATATTTCTGCTTCCCCACCCTTTATCGTTTTGCATGTCTATGGGTCTGCTCTCCACAGTTGTAAAAGCAGAAATGAATATGTTTTGAACCCCTAGGGCTTGTTCTATAATGTGCAAGAATGCAAAGCATATGTGCACATTATGGCACACAGGGTTCTCCTCCAGAGATGCGACATCCGCCCTCCCCTCCTTGCTCTGTTGCCACTGTTGACATCTTATCCCACATTACTTCTGGGTCTAGAGTCTGCAGTCGTCTTAATCGGCCTGCTAGGGATGGCTTACAATCCATGCATGCATATGAACATTTCTTCATTCTGGCATCTAGCACATGTCAGGATTATACATATTGTACAACTAGAAGTATATTTACTAATAGGTAGGGCGGAAGATTTTATGGCAGATGAGACATAAAGATCCTCTTCTGCCATAAAACCTACCATCTATCAATTTTCCTAAAACAGACTTTAGTTCTTCAAGTCGTTTTTTTTTTTATTTATTTTCATGTACGTTTCTGGCTCTTTAAATCACAATTAGTATCTGCGTATAAATAGTCAATGAGTTTGTTAGCTATCACGTGGATGCACTAAGCAGGCTAGACACCGAGCCATGAAGAGATAGAAAAGAACAGTCAAAAGACCTGCGTAACAAATGATGAAACTTTACAAAGATGGAAAAGTATATAAAAAGGTATCCAATACCTTGAATATGCCAGTCAGTACTCTTCAATCACTTAATAAGAAGTGGAAAATTTGGGGATCTCTTAATACCAAGCCATGGTCAGGTAGATCAAGAAGGATTTCAGCCACAACTGCTACAGGAATTGTTTGGCATACAAAGAAAAACCCAGAGGTAGCCTCAGCAGAAATACAAGCTGCTCTGGAAAAATATGGTGTGGTTTTTTTTAAGGAGCAGAATATGATGATACTTGAACAAAAGAGCTGCATTGTCAAGTTGCCAGAAAGAAGCCTTTACTGTACAAGTTCCACAAAAAAAGCTTGGTTACTATGGGCCATATCCTCAAAAGGGATACGCCGGCGTAAGCCGTCGTATCCCTGGTTCTAACTTTGGAACTGATCCACAGAATCAGTTTTCCAAAGTTAGGCAGAAGATCCGACATCTGTAAGGGACTTACACTGCCGGATCTTAGGATGCAGTACCGCATCCGCCGCTGGGGGCATTTCGAGTCGAAATGCCGCTTCTGGTATGCAAATTAGCACTTAGGGCGATCCACAAAGCTTTTCAGCTTCGTTTTTTCGCCGTAAGTTTTAGTTTGCAAGTGTAAAATTAGGGCTGCTTTTACATGGTGTAAAGTTAGTAACACCATGTAAAAGCACATTCAAGCGACAGCATTTGGTATGCATTCCTGAGGGAGAACTCCACGGCAATTTGTAAAATCAAAACCGGCATGGGTTCCCCCCCAGGAGCATACCAGGCCCTTAGGTCTGGTATGGGTTGTAAGGAGACCCCCCCTACGCCGAAAAATCGACGTAGGGGGTCCCCCTACAATCCATACCAGACCCGTATCCAAAGCACGCTACCCGGCCGGTCAGGAATGGGAGTGGGGACGAGCGAGCGCCCCCCCCCTCCTGAGCCATGCCAGGCCGCATGCCCTCAACATGGGGGGGTTGGGTGCTCTGGGGCAGGGGGGCGCACTGCGGGCCCCCCCACCCCAGAGCACCCTGTCCCCATGTTGATGAGGACAGGACCTCTTCCCGACAACCCTTGCCGTTGGTTGTCGGGGTCTGCGGGCGGGGGCTTATCGGAATCTGGGAGTCCCCTCAAATAAGGGGGCCCCCAGATACCGGCCCCCCACCCTAAGTGAATGGATATGGGGTACATCGTACCCCTACCCATTCACCTGGAGGCAAAAAGTTAAAGTTATTAAACACACAACACAAGGGTTTTTAAAATAATTTATTAGTCTGCTCCGGAGGCCCCCCCTGTCTTCTTTATTAGCTCTAATACCAGGGGGGCTTCTTCTTCCACTCTCCGGGGGTCTTCTCCGCTCTCCGGGGGGGTTTCTTCTTCCGCTCTCCGGGGGGGTCTTCTCCGCTCTCCGGGGGTCTTCTTCTATCTTCGCCGCTCTCCGCTGTTGACTCGGCGCACCCCGGTTCTTCTGCAGCTGTCCGGTGCCTTCTTCTTCAGCGCTGGCTGCCTGCTATCTTCGTGTGTTAGCTCAATTACTAACAGGCAGCCAGCGCGGTCTTCTGTGACGTCACCTTCTTCTCTTCTGTTCTTCTCCCCTCTTCCGATGTTGACACGTCGCCTCTTGTCACTGCAATGATGGAAGCGCGCCTTGCATCCCATTTATATAGGCATCACCGTCCCATCATGCTCCGGTAGGTACCCACGTGGTGGGTGCCTACCCACGTGCACCCACCACGTGGATACGGGTCTGGTATGGATTGTAGGGGGACCCCCTACGTCGATTTTTCGGCGTAGGGGGGGGTCTCCTTACAACCAATACCAGACCTAGGGGCCTGGTATGCTCCTGGGGGGGGGGGAACCCATGCCGGTTTTTTCTTTGAAAATTGGCATGGAGTTCTCCCTCTCAGGAATGCATGCCGAGCGACGCTGTCAATTTTTTTTATAATTATTTGTTTTCCCGGCGCGTATATTTTTTTCACCCGTCGCAACTTTAGTGTCCCGTCGCTATCCACAAAGCCCGGCGTAAATTACGTTCGCGCGCTGCACGTCGGGAAAATTACGTCACACGCATGCGCAGTACGGCCGGCGCGGGAGCGCGCCTCATTTAAATTTTAAACGCCCCCCGGAGAGGAGGACCGCCTTGCGACGGAGGCACTTAAGTTACACGGCGTGTAATTTCTAGGTAAGTGCTTTGTGGATCAGGCACTTAGGTAGAAATTTTAAGTCAGTGTAACTTAACTGCTGAAAGTTAAGTTACGCCGCCTGGCTGAGGATTTGGCCCAATGTGCCCTTGACCTTGTGTACCTTGACATGCCTCATTGGCTTTTTTGTGGCATTGGCGCAGTAAAGGCTTCCTTCTGGCAGCTCAACCATGCAGCTCTTTTTTGTTCAAGTATCGTTGAATTGCTCAAAACCTTCCTTAAAAACAACCATGTATTTTTGGAGATTTTTGGGGTTTTCCTTTGTGCAGCCAGTTGTGGCTGCAATCTTTCTTGGTCTACCTGACTTTAGTTTGGTATCAAAATAGCCCATAATTTTCCACTTCCTAATACGTGATTAAACAGTACTGTAATTTCTATTCCAAGCAGTTAATAAACCACCTTGTGATAGGATGGGTAGATAACATTTTCCCCTAAGGGAGACACCAGGGATTCATACTTTGCATGGGAGATTGGGGAAGAAAAGCTTCTGTAAATGTGCAGTAAAGTTGATTAGGCAGCTCTACAACTGAAAATCTGGTAGCTGGCTTTAAAGAGAAGTACTAAGCTGCAGCTGTGAGCTTGTTTTAACCTCTTGACGTCCAGGCCAATTATATGGACTATCAACATCAAGTGAAAAAAAGGGTACAAAATAGGTAAAGGGGGGCTCTTATTTAAGCAACTAGAGTAACAGTCTAGCCAAAGCAGTTTTTTTTTCTTTGAGATTTTTTCTTAAGATTGGAGAATGTTTAGAACTTATTTCAAATTGTTAGTGCTGTCCATTGTGAAAGATTTCCCTCACTTGTTTCAGCGATTATAGTAGTTGACACAGAAAATTAAAGTGAATCTACCAAATGGTGCCCTAGACAGCAACAAAAAGGCTTAAAGTGGTTTACCCTTTACCTACTTTACCCAGTAAAATGACTGGCCTCAGGTGATACAGAGAGATTAAACAAATCCTCCTCTGAGCTGTCAGAGAAAAGGGGGCAGAGATCTGAAATCACACACTGCAGAGCTCAGTGAGGAGAGCTCGGAGAGCTGATTGGAGGGAAAGGACACCCCTCTAAACACAGAACACTGGAACAAAGCTGAGGCTGTCAATAAGTTGGAGATCCCTCCCCCGACAGTGTCAGGAAAACTTGTCAAATTTATTTTGATAGCAGAGGAACAAAGCAGCAGAGAGAAATGACCTTTCTAGCTCTTAATTGAGACAAGTGCCCACTATAGATACATATGCTTTGTTTCATGTCTGAGGTTTACAACCACTTTAGGTGAGGTGAGCAGTGCAAGAACCTATTTTACAATATAGACCAAGTAGTAAACCTGTATTTCCAGCATATGCAGCTTTCAGCCTAATGATAGTAAATAGTACCATATGTAAAATACATTGTATACTGTATGCTTTTAATACATGCAACTGCTTATGAAATAACCCATGTTCTGGAAGATATTTAAAGTAGCAAATATTAAAACACACACGAAATGCATTAAGCCCAACACATGCCCAAGGGACGTATGTCATTTTTATTTGCTTTCTGTGACCCGGGGGAAAACTTTTTAACCCTGTAATACCAAGCAGAGCTGGGCCAACAAATATGCATATGAGACAGTCTCCTAGTGCACAGCTTGGTCCATAAGGGGAAGAGCTGCACGATTAATCGTGGAGAGAATCGCAATCTCGATTCTCCCCGCCCGCGATCTTCCCCCGGGATGACCCGCGATTCTTCTGCGTCACCGCCGGTTCCACGTAACCAGCGTGGAACACAAATGGCGCCGATATCGGAACCGACGTCAGCAGCCTGCGCCGCTGGATGGATGCCTGGGCTTCTCTCACAGTTCTGTAAAACTGTAGTGTGTATCCAGTGGTTGCCGGCGGTACTGTTTCTGATGTATTAATCTTTCTCACAGTTCTGTACAACTGTGTGTATCCATGCGCCACCCAATGGTTGATGGCGGTACTGCTTCTGATGTATAAAAAAGAGACCAGTGATATGTCTATAATGTTAAAGACCATATAACTTCTATGAAAAAAGCAGAATCAAAGTTTGATTCTGCTTTTTTCATAGGAGTTATATGGTCTTTAACATTATAGACATATCACTGGTCTGTTTTTTATATATTCATATTTTCAGATAAATCACAGGTTTATTTATTTATTTGGGGGGGGGGGGTTTCTGGCATTCAGTTTTTGAGAATCGTGAGAGAATCGTGATCTTTAGTCTAAGCAAAAGAATCGTGATTCTCATCTTGACCAGAATCGTGCAGCTCTAATAAGGGGTATACAGGTGTAAGAACTAAGCGGCTAAACGAAGTGGCTAAACTAAGTGACTAGACACCTGTAGGTGAGGCTTAGTACTTAAACAACCCATGCATTGATCTTTTTTTTTTTCATTCCACCGGCAGGTGGAATGAAAAAAAAAATCGATTCCCCAACCACTGCGGTCGGAGTCAGA
Source organism: Rana temporaria (assembly GCF_905171775.1). Taxonomy (NCBI): domain Eukaryota; kingdom Metazoa; phylum Chordata; class Amphibia; order Anura; family Ranidae; genus Rana; species Rana temporaria. The sequence continues at coordinate 431,603,082 of NC_053489.1, read as the reverse complement.
CCTGACCTCTATTGAGAAGCTATTTGTGGGCACCCAACCCCCAGATAAGCCCATTTCTAGATTTTATCAAGCTTTGTTGGTTCTACCACCTGTAGCTCAGCATGCGTTCCTTGCCAACTGGGAACGTGATGTCCAAAGTTCATTGTCTGATGCTCAACGCTCAACGTTTTTTCAATTATCACATGTTTCCTCCATTACTTCAAAAACAGCGGAAGTAAACTATAAGTTATTAATGCGGTGGCATTACACTCCGGAGATTCTTCACAGGACTTTTTCATCTATATCTGATCGTTGTTGGAGGGGTTGTGGAGACCGAGGTTCCATGCTCATATCTGGTGGCTCTGCCCTTTAATTAGGCCGTTCTGGTCTTCTGTGTTGCATTGGATTAGTAAAATTCAAGGGTTCAGGGTTCTTGATGACCCCTGGGTGGTATTTTTTCATTGTACAGGCGAGCCAGTAGGATCATATTCTAAGTCAATCACTCCCCACCTCTTTAATGCGGCCAAGGCGCTTGTCCCTAAATTATGGAAGCAGCAGGAGATCCCCACATTACGCCAATGGCTATTGGAGGTTGATCGTATTTACCATATGGAGAGTAGTACGCTAGCACTAAGAAATAAATCCGATCTAGCCCATAAAATATGGTCCTGCTGGTTCGCCTTTAAGTTCTCTGCAGCATATGCGGTGGCACAACTTGTCTAATTGGAAAGTGTAAATGTCTTTATTTGTTGACACCCTGCTGTGGCTGGTCAAATCCTCCAGACCAATCCTTCTAATTCTGTCCTTAGGTATCCAAAGTTGAATGTAAAATGTTTGTGCTGAACTTGGGCTTTACATTTTTTTTTAAACAAAATGCACATAAGTATGCATTTTAAGTGATGAGTAAAATCACTGGAGATTTGTAGGAAGGTAATATACATTTTGAAAAATAATATATGCAACTTAAACCAGATGTAGTGATTTTTAATTAATACGTTACTGAACTAAAAGCTGTTTTTTGTTTATTTTTAAAAAAATGCAAACATTGTCATACAGTTTGGATAAAGCTATAACATTGTGACCCAATGCCACTTAAGAGAGCATAAGTTCAAATAAAATATACCGTTTGGGCTAATTTTGGGGTCAATGATATATAATTCTTCAGCAATACGACCACCTTTTCCATACTCCAATATCATACTTTATTATTTAGCAGGCTTAAGGAGACCCTTTCCATTATGTAAGATTTGAAAACTGAGCTGTACTTACTCATTGAAGCAGTGAGCAGCAGATACCAGCCACTTGCCACTTATAATGGTTGCTCCACAGAAGTGTTCATTGTTCTCCCTTAAACTGACCTGCCATGGGAATTCTCCCTTTGCAGCGTCTGACCCTCCTACTATTCTGTTTGATTTCTGGATTGCAGGGCGTGAACCACAATCTTAACAAAAAAAAAGAAGAAAGAATTAAAAAATTATCATATGCTATAAACGATTTCAGATGCATTCAATAGAACTTCACAAACTGGAACTGGAGACTTGTAAGAATTGAATAATATTCATTCATGTGATGTATTTGGAAATTATTTATTAAACATGATTCCCATAGTTCAACTCCCCACAAACGTTTTTTTTCCAACAAGCAGCTACTAGTGAATATAGTTACTAGGGAAAAGACAGAGGGCCAGATTCACAGCTGAGATACGACGGAGTATCTCAGATACTCCGTCGTATCTCTCAGAGTATCTATGCGACTGATTCATAGAATCAGTTACGCATAGATAGCCATAAGATCCGACAGGTGTAATTGTTTTACACGGCGGCCGCCGCTGGGGGGAGTTCGCGTCGTAAACCAGCGTCGGGTATGCAAATTAGCAGTTACGGCGATCCACGGCGGTTTTTCGCGTTCGCTACGTCGCCGCTACTCTAGTTTCCCGTCGCAATTTTAGTCGTCATTTGACCTGCCCTAACTTTACACAGCAATCGTATTGCTGTATAAAGTATGGCCGTCGTTCCCGCGGCGAAATTTAAAAATTAACGTCGTTTGCGTAACACGTCTGGGAATACGGAAGTACGCTACGCGCATCGCCGTTCGAAAAAATTACGTCACTTCGCGCAAAGCACGGCGGGAGTTACGAAACGGAGCATGCGCAGTAGGTCCGGCGCGGGAGCGCGCCTAATTTAAATGGCACACGCCCATTTAAATTACGCAGGCTTATGCCGGAGGCCGCTGGCATAGTTTTCATCGCAAGTGCTTTGTGAATCAGGCACTTGCCATTAAAACTTGCGGTGGTGTAACGTATCTACGATACGTTACGCCGCCGCTAGTCTACGTGAATCTGGCCCAGAGTTCCCTCTCTAAAAAATAGTCTATGCAGTCAAAGGGCCCCAGTAAGTATTATGCCCCGAACACACGATCGGAATTTCCGATGGAAAAGGTCAGACGGACTTTGTCCATCGGAAATTTCCGACCAAGTGTATGCCCCATCAGAGTAATTCCATCGGAAATTCCAATGAATTCCATCGGAGTTTACATAGAGAACATGTTCTCTTTTCCTCCTATGGAATTCCTTAGGAATTCCGATGTAAGTTTGGTCGGGCTAAAACCCGATCGTGTGTATGGGGCATTAAACTGTGTAGTTTTGTAAAAAGTTTATTAATTTTATTGTCATGCTTGTGGGCCATTTGGGACTCTTGGCCTGGGATATTGCCATTTGTATACGTCTTAAAGTGGAGGTTCACCCTAAAACCTTTTTTTTTAACATTAGATTGAGGCTCCTTTTGTCAAGGGGAATCGGGTGTTTTTTTTACAATCGAAGCCGTACTTACCGTTTTAGAGATACATCTTCTCCGCCGCTTCCGGGTATGGGCTGCGGGACTGGGCGTTCCTATTTGATTGACAGTCTTCCGACAGGCTTCCGACGGTCGCATACATCGCGTCACGATTTTCCGATAGTAGCCGAACGTCGGTGCGTAGACAGTCGGAAGACTGTCAATCAAATAGGAATGCCCAGTCCCGTAGACCATACCCGGAAGCGGCGGAGAAGATCGCTCTCTAAAACCGTAAGTACTGCTTCGATTTTAAAAAAACTACCCGATTCCCCTTGACAAAATGAGCATTAATCTAATGTTACATTTTTTTTTTCGGGTGAACTCCCGCTTTAAGTCCTCTCTGTATATCTAGCCAAAAAATCCCCAGTTAGCAATCTTCACACCCTGCCTTGTCTCTGGGACTTAGCTTAAAACACCATAAAGCACTGTTCTGGCAGCAGAATGGACCTTTCTGTCCTGCTCCCGATACCAAACCAGGTCAGGCTCGGTGCTGCTCAGCCTTTCACAGAAAGCATTGTATTTCATCAATGAATGCAGGGTTTCTTCTGATTGGCTGAGGTGAAAGAGTGGGCAGATGATGTCATGATGTCCACCTCAAACAGTCAGAGGAAGACTTGTGTTCATTGATGAAATACAAAGCTTTTCGTGAATGGCTGAGAAGCCCTCATCCCACCTCGATTTTGTTCTGGTAGCGGGACAGGAAGTCCCCATCCCACTGTCGGAACACAGTGAGGATGTTTCACTCACTGGGGTTGATTTACTAAAACTGGAGTCCAAAATCTGGTGCAGCTCTGCATTGTAGCCAATCAGCTTCTAACTTCAACTTGTTCAATTTAGCTTTGATAATAAAAATTGGTAGTTGATTGGTTAGTATACAGCGCTGCTCCAGATTTTGCATGCTCATGCCTTAGTAAATCAACCCAATCTGTAGAGCGCTCTCAGTGGGCACATTTCTTAGTGAATGGAATTCTTTGGACCAGCTTCATCCAAACAAACTATTTAAAGTTACAAGAAACATGTTAGGTGTTAATGTTGCTGGTAGTTTGATCTGGATTGTAGCATTTTTATAATATCTTCATATTCAAAAAACCTAAATCCCATATAGAATAAATAAATATAGTTCTACAACCTGCTGAATATTAACCAACTGTACTGCTAAAGTGAGCAAGATTATTGTCAAGAGACTCACTGCAGTTCTTCTCATCTGATCCATCTTTGCAGTCACGCATACTGTCACATTCCGGGTTTTGCTTGACAATACATTGGCTATTCTTGCAGGAATACACTTGAGGTGGACAACTTCCTGTGAAAATCAAAGGTTTGTAACAGGAAAGTGAATATGTTATTAAAAAAAACGTATACCTAAAGTATAAGTAAAGGCACATTTTTTTTTTGGGGGGGGATAGAGTTGAGAGGGATTACAATACCTGTCAGTTTTTATTGCTGTCTGTGCCCCCATTAGGGAGATGTATCCTCTCTATTTGTTCTGTTTACCACTATCCCTGATAGTTTAAAAAAAAATCCTAAATTTTGAGTTTTCTCCAGAACAGGAATAGAGGGTAAATGTTCTAAACGGGAAACTAGTTCTGGTGACTTTGGTGACAACCAATTTCCTATCACTTTCTCTTGTGTCAATGCGACTGGATAGGGGGGCCAAATGAGTATCAGGTGGCAAAATAAAACTAACAGGGGTTCTCACCTCAGCTCATCCCTAATGACTAGTATGGAGAGCCATAGGAGGACATTAGATTATTGTGAATCAATCTGGATAATTTGGGCCTCTGGTTACCTTTAGACTACAGTATATACCCTCTTACCAGTTATGCATAAGCTGATTTTTATTTTCGTGACCAATTGTTATTGTTCACTCACTGTAACTATACGTTCAGCTGGTATCAGAGTTATCTGCTCAGTGCACAGACATTTAAAGTCCATTAGCCGGATTCTCGTAGTGCGGCGCATATTTTGACCGGCATCTTATATGCGCTACGCCGACGTAACATAGAGAGAGGCAAGAACAGTATTCACAAAGCACCTGCTCCCTTTGTTGCGCCGGCGTAACGTAAATTGGCCAGCGTAAGCCCGCTTAATTCAAAGTAGGAAGGAAGTGGGCGTGATCTATTAAAATGAAGCGTGATCCCATGCAAATGAAGGGGCGAACGAACGGCGCATGCGCGCGCATGCTCAGAATACGACGGCTCAATGCCTACGACGTGAACGTAACCTACACCCAGCCCCATTCACGTGCGACTTACGTAAACGACGTAAAAAACGATGGCTGTTCCCTGGTCAATACCCTAACATGACTCACACCTGCTTTATGTGGAATAACTTTACGCCGGACGTACGCCTTACGTAAACGGCGTAGATTATTGCGACGGCGTAAGTACGTTCGTGAATCGGCGTATCTCGTTCATTTACATATTCAACGTGTAAATCAATGGAAGCGCCCCTTGCGGCCAGCGTAAATATGCGCCCAAGATACGACAGCGTGGGAGACTTACATCGGTCGGATGGAGCCAAAATTCAGGCGTATCTTATTTGCAGAATCAGGCGCAGAGATACGACGGCGCATCCGTGCACTTACGCGGCGTATCAGAAGATACGTCGGCGTAAGTGCTTTAAGAATACGGCTATATATCTATGGACAAATCAGAAAGGAAACATCATTTAGATCTCACCTGCACATTCCATCTCAATCTACTGTTAAGTCCAAGCTTTCCAAGGACTTTCAGTTCACTAGTAATTAGTAATGTAGCGTCCTGCTCCTGTTGATCAGGCGCTGCTGTAAATTTAGAGGAGGCCTGAGTCGTTACTTGACTCAGCCATGTGTAATTATGGGCAATTTAGCCTCTGTTCCAGCCATGGCTGTGCTGGGAGTAACCACCATTGTTCGCCTGGGGGTGCTATTAGTATCCCAGGCCAAGGGTGGCAGCAGCAGAGTCAGGATGTATTGGGTGTTCCCCTGAGCAGCCAATCAGTGGGCGTGATCGTCCCGCTGTGCATGCTGGGGAGGGGTACTTAATGGACAGACGCCATTGGGGCGAGGTCGTCGCCGTCGGTCGGTCGTCCCACTAGCCTCGTGGCCCGCCTGGCCTGGGGTGCTTGTTCCTGAATCCTGGCTCCGAGACCACATTGGTCTGGGGTTGGGGCTTTGCTGGTAGGCCCAATAGTCAGGCTGGGGCCTGCCCTTTCAAGGTGATCCTGTGCTGTCTGTCCTGCGGGAGGAAGCCACTTGATGAAGGAAGCCAGGGGAGGACCTATCCTGGAGAGGACCATGCAAGAGGCTGGTATCTTGGGAGAAGGCCTGGAAACTTCATGGAAGGATGCACCATACACTCAGGCCTCGTACACACGACCGAGTTTCTCGGCAAAAACCAGCAAGAAACTTGCTGGGATTTTGTTTTTGCCGAGGAAACCGGTCGTGTGTACATTTTTTGACAAGGAAACTGTTGAGGATCCCGTCGAGCCAAAAAGAGAGCATGTCTTCTTTTTCCTCGACGGTAATGGAGAAACTTGCCTTGTCGAGTTCCTCGACAGCCTAACAAGGAACTCGACGAGGAAAACTATGTGTTTCGCCCGTCGAGTTCCTCGGTCGTGTGTACGAGGCTTGAGAGGCTTGATGGTGATCGCCTGTCAGATCTAAGTTCTACAGAAGTTAATCTGGAGAGATCTGGGTGCTGAATCCTGTGGCAGAGGATTCTGGACCAAATGTGTCTCCTCATAAAAGAAGGTCTGTGGCAGAGACTGTACTTTATTCCGTGTGTCATTCCGGGTGCTAGGCCAGTGAGAGGGACCTATCCGGGTGAGCAATACCCACTCTGGCTAGAGTGGCAATGAGAACTGTGTGCTGGAAGCAGGAGTGTTTCTATTTGAGATTATACACCTGAATCTACTTATTTACCCTTCCACCACTCCAACTTCTTTTCTACTACGTTCTGCACATAAATCTTAGAAAACGATGTGTATTTTGCGGACATTGGAATTCTTCAGACTCTCTTTTATTACCCTGGACAGCGTGAAGATAGAGGTAACATGCCATCCGAAATACTCAGCAGCTCGTTCGGGGGTTAGTGCTACAGTAACACTAGCTCAAAATCAGCAAATGACAAGACTGTAGATGAGTAAAATAAACCCCTACACCAGCAAGCCAGCACAAGCAAGCAACAGAGATACTTGTTCTGCTAATTACTACACACAGGATGTAGGCAGGTGCAGTCTATTTTCTCCACTGTAGGTGTAGCATTAAAGTTGGAGGGGAAGTCAAAAGGAACATAGTTTCGTGGTCACTGGGGAAGCTATCCAATTGGATGCTGCTGCTCCATGTGACACTAGCAGCCATCTTGGATCAGGAAGAGCCTATTTAGGGCCCTGCATCCCAGGCTTGGCATGCATTTCGTGTGTGGGTAGTGTAGGGACAGGTCACTTGATGGGTGATTAGCAGCAGGGAGAGGTTCCAGATAGGGAAAGGATAGGGACAAATCATCCTTTGGGCACAGGCCAGTCAGGCCACATTCTGCTCCACGTCAGATTTTCGTATGGTCAGTACACAAATCAGTCACACAAAAGTTGAAAGTACAAACACGTATGCTTGAAATCAATGCTCACCAAACACAAAATTAATAGAAGGAGCCCAAAGAGTGTCCCTCAAGAGTTGAAATTCCTCATAGTACGTCACTACGTTTGTGTTTGTGGCACGACAATTGTGTAACATTAGTATGCAAGACAAGATCCTGGCACCCATCCTTTTGACAAAAATCAGATGCTTGGTTGGCCAACAATACCATGTGTATGAGGCTTTACTCATTGTGTCGCTGCCCCCACCACCTCTGAACACAGCAAACAATTAACACCGGCTTCATCAGTTCAGTACAGATCAGTTCAGTTTGGAGCCCTTACACATAGGTCTTGAGTCTAGATCTGTCTATACCAGGGGTGGGCAATTATTTTTTCGATGGGGCCACATGAGAAACTAAAAATATTTTGGAGGGCCGGGCCAAAAGGCTAAACTCAATACTGCATAAAATCAATTGTATTTCTTTATAAAAAGCAGTAAATATCATTGTTGGACAACTGGTACGAGTACTTGTTATAGTTAAACAATGAAAAAGTGAGGTTGCCTTAAAGGAAAATTTTTTTTATTAAACAAAATTTCCCAAAACAATGAACATTTTTCACTATTTGTGACTCATATTAGTGAAAATTATGGTTTATGTATGTCTTATTGTCTTAGTGATTGATTCACATCACAACTTCATTGATAGCTTTTTTTTTGTATGATTTTTTGTATGATTTTTAGTTTTGCTCATTACTGCCACACACGTGCAATGCATGGCTGCATGTGTGTGGCAGTGATGAGCAAAAGCAAAAATCATACAAAAAATAAGGGTATCAATTTCAAATCAATGAAGTTGTGATGTTAATCAATCACTAAGACATACATAAACCAGTGTGCCATCAATTGCTGCCAGTGTGCCATCAATTGCTGCCAGTGTGCCATCAATTGCAGTCAGTGTGCCACCAGTGTGCCATCACTTGCTGCCAGTGTGCCATCAATTGCTGCCAGTGTGCCATCAATTGCTGCGAGTGTGCCACCAGTGTGCCATCAATTGCTGCCAGTGTGCCATCAATTGCTGCCATTGTGCCATCAATTGCTGCCAGTGTGCCATCAATTGCTGCCAGTGTGCCACCAGTGTGCCATCAATTGCTGCCAGTGTGCCATCAATTGCTGCCATTGTGCTATCAATTGCTGCCAGTGTGCCATCAATTGCTGCCAGTGTGCCACCAGTGTGCCATCAATTGCTGCCAGTGTGCCATCAATTGCTGCCAGTGTGCCACCAGTTTTTTTTTTAAAGTTTATTTTCATACATTTTTCTCAGTTGTACCTTATCCTCTTAATTTGTCTCCTTTTCCCACTCATTTCTTCCTTTTTTCCTATTCTCATTTCTCTATCATCTTTTTATTTTTCACTCGTATTTTTTCTCTTATTTTCCTCTGCTTTTCTGTTTTCCTTATTTTTCTCTTTATATAGTCCCCTTTTTTTTCTATCTGTTCTTCCCTCTTCTTCCCCCTTTCTTATCTCCTTTTTGCCAGTGCCACCATTCATCTTTATCGATTTACACTTTCCTGTCTCCTCCTCCATTACCCCCTTTCTCGTTTACCTGTTTTGCTTCTTCTGTGTCTCCTTTACTTGTCTCCCGATCTGATGGCTGCACTTCACACGTGTCTTCCTCCCTCCTGTTGTTTTTTGAATGGACGTAATCTGTCTGGGTGGGCGGGGTCTCCAGACGTCATACGTCATCAGCGGCCCCAGCCCTGGCAGCGTCGGCGTTGCCTAGCTACTGCAGGCAGCAGAGCGTGTGCGGGGACAGCAATAGCTGTTTTGATTGGATCCGACCTGCTTCCTAGCAACCACGGATCCCTGCACAGCACTCATGCTGTTCAGTGTCTCCGGCTTCTCCCAGCCCTGCTCTGATGATAGATGACATTGGGCAGGAGAGCCTGGAGACTAGAGGAGACACAGGCACAGCCGCATAGAGGGAGGTAAGCGGTGACCGCGGCCTGTGTTAACCCTCTCCAGGCCGCGGTCCCCGCTTACCTCCCGCTGTGCGGCCCGGTCATAAACAAATATCGGACTGCGGGCCCCCCCGAACCTCACTCAGCTGCGGGCCCCATAGCGCCCGCGTGGGTCGCTATGGCGGTAGTTCCGCCACGGCCATCCACTACAATGCTATTTCTTGCGATCCGCCCGGGGGCCGGATTAAAAGGTCCGCCGGGCCGTATACGGCCTGCGGGCCGTAGTTTGCCCACCTCTGGTCTATACACAAAAATAGATGGATGACAAATAGACAAACAGATCACGGTCCTCATAGTTTTCACAAAAGATTCCCATGTACAATTAAAATTAAATAAAAGTGAAAATCCTTGGAGAAAATTGTGTGGAAACCTTTATCAATAGACTCCTGTGTGTGCAGTGAAACAAACAGATGTATAGGTGGAAGGAAAGTTTATCATGTTGCCATCTAGGAATAACAAAAATTGCTTTTTTTAGCAGCTTACCTGACTTCAGTCCTATAGAGTAGAATGATAATCCTGTATTATCTGCAGGAATTTAAAAAAACATAAAAACAAGGTCAGTGCAGAGATTCTCAAATTTTGTTGGATTAGTGTATATGTGATCAATGACTTTAGCAGACAAGATGCAATGTATAAACCTTTGTGGGCTACAATAAAGCGAGCTTCCAGGGACTTAAAGTAGTTGTAAAGGCTTAAGGATGTTAACCTTTATGCATTGTATGCAGTAAGGTAAAATATCTTCAGTATGAAGCCCCTCCAGCCCCCCTAATACTTACCTGAGCCCGATCTCGGTCCAGTGATGTGCTTGAGAGCAGCTGCTGTCCCGGCTTTCTGCTTCCTCATTGGCTCAGAGACAATGGCTCCCACTTCTGTCAATCACAGTCAGTGAGGAGGGATTAGGGGGCGGGGCAGAGTACTGCTTTGTGTGTCTAATGGACCAGTGCCTCTTGCTATGGGGGCACTCAACAAGGGGGAGGCTGAGTGGGCAGGGGGACCTGAGAAGAGGAGAATCAGGGCTGCTCGGTGCAAAACTATTGCACAGAGCAGGTAAGTATGACATGTTTTTTTTTTTTTTTTTCATTTGAGCCTTTACAATCACTTTAAATTTAGAGAGCAGTTATTAGCAGTCCTGATGGCAGCAGTCTAGTAAAAAAAAAAGTTAAGTAGCTAGGTGTGACTTATTATTAGTATTGTCATTATAAAACAGGATTTATTTAGCACCATCAGTTTGTACAGCACTTTTCAAAATAAAGGTAGACAGTACAGTTACAATACAATTCAATAGAAGAGGGTTATTGGGGGGCTGCTCCCTACACAATGTAAACAGAAGGGGCTAGTGATACAAAGGGTATTAAAGCAGTAATAAAGTCGTATTCCTTATCTTCTGATAGGCTTCTGTACAACCAGCCTGTTGGTTTCCCCACCTAATCAGTGAATTCTAGTGGCGGGGAAGTTTCCCATCTATCAGACATTTTTTTCAATCCACTCTTTGAATGGAAAAAAAAAGACTTATCTATGTCTCCATAGTGAGATTTCTCCTCTATTTATGTTCTGGTGACAGCGCAAAATGTGGAATTCCTCATTACTTTTAGTCAATGCTTAAATGAAGATGGTGAACCTGCCCAGCAGGCACACAGATAGCAAAATCTGACAGGGGTTCAAACCCTTCACTATCTGAAAATAAAAATAAAAATGGTACCCAATAAAAACACGTACGAGTGGAAAATCAGCTAGTTTCTGTGCATTTTAGAAAGTTGTTGACAACACCATTGCTGTTCCACCTGACCAGATCATATGTAATTTAAATTTCTTATAATTAAATGATTTTAAGCAACTCACAACAGCACACCACATTGCAAATACCGAATGGTTTGTTGTGCTGTGTTGCTAAAAAAGGGAGTCATGTAAGTTTTTTCCTCAGGCATTTGCTGCCTTAACACAATGCACATCAATGCTTGCCATAATGTGCATTAACCTCCCTGGCGGTATGATTCTGTCTGAAAAAACATGCTGAAAGCGGTACAATTATTTCCAAGGAAATTTGGTGTTTTATACTGTAGGCCTGTGATTTTTAGGAATAACTCACTTAAATCTGACCAAACAAGAATCTAATAGGCATCTCGGGTATGACATTTTTTTAAAAACAAAATTAAAAATTATAATATAATAAATAATTATAAATAATTATAGCAAGTAATAATATAATTAAAATAAAAATGATTCAATAATGTAATCAACTCAAAATCACTGACATTTGCTCAGTTGCAGAATTGTTGCTGTCATTATTTTTTTTTTTTTTGACGAATTTCCCCGCTATCGCACAATTCTGCAAGTGATTATAATTTATTATCGCTGTTTTCTAGCTGATCTAAAACCATTTTTGACATAAAAAGACACTTTTGGTTGCTATGGACAATCTATAGTTTTCAGGCAGAAAAAAAGATTTTTATTATATAAAATGACATGCATGACACTGGGCAGACCACTAGGGACAAGGGGGGTGTGTTTTTTTTACATACAGTACTGTAATCTATAAGATTACAGTATACTGTATGTATAGTGTTTGTTTACTTTTTTGAATTTGGCGCCGATCTCCGCTCCCGTGCGTCGTAACGTCGCAGGGAACGGAGATCGGCGGCACAGGAGGACGCTGTGTGAATCGAGCGAGGTCTCGCTCGCTCACACAGCGTGGTGACTTCGCTGGATTCAGGAGAAGGAAAGCCAGCGCATGCTGCAGGCTCTGCATGTCCACCCCGAGCATGACTCGGGGTTACCGATTTTGGTAGAAAAAATCAACCCCGAGTCACGCTCGGGGATACCGCCAGGGGGGTTAAAGTGTCATTAAACCAATATCATTAAAGAAAAACTCCATCTTTCCACACACTTTCTGCATAGTTTCACAGGTTAGTTAGTGAGGGACATAGCTCATTTGGGCCAATGTAAAGTGTGTGGAAAGATGGAGTTTCTCTTTAAAAACTGTCATCACGTGCTGTATTACATGCTGTTCATACCCACTCAGTCAGTAGGATTTGTCTTCTGTATTCTTCAAAAAATCTGGTTGATCTTACTGTTCACTGTGCCCCCCTCCTTGTCTGTGTCCCTGCTGAAGCCTGAGATTGTGTAGACCAACCATTGCCACACCTAATGAGCATGCTCAAGTTTTGGTTCCCTCCTAAACTGTTTGCACTGGCCTGCTACTTTCTAGCTGGCGCTGCTTTAAATTTAGAGGGTAGTCTGAGACTTAGTTGACTCAGACTGTATGATTTTTCACTAAATTTGGGCCAGCCATGGCTGTACTGTGAGTGACCACTATTGCTGTCTGGGGTGTCGTTATCACTCCTGGCCAAGGGTGGCAGCAGTCATGTCAAGGTGTTTTGATTGTTCCCCTTCAGCAGCCAATCAGAGGAAGTTGATTGTCCCGCTGTGCATGCTGGGGGGGAGTACTTAAAGGACAGACGACATTAGTTCGGGGTCGTCGCCAAACCTGGTCTGTCGTCCCACCACCCCTCGTGTGTGGCCCTCCTGGCCGGGGTTGCGTGTTCAAGTGTTCCTGGTCCGGGGTTGTGATCTACTAAGTAGGCCCGGTAGTCAGACTGGGTCTACGCTCGCAGAGTGGTCCTGTGCTGTCCGTCCTGAGGGAGGAAGCCACTCGATGAAGAACCTGTCTTGGAGAGCACAGAGCAAGAGTCTGGTATCTCAGGAGAGGCCTAGAACGTCATCGAAGGACACACTATTACTGAGAGGCTGAGTGATGGTCGCCTGTCAGTTCTGAGTTCACAAGAATTTATTCAAGAGAGATCCGGGTGCTTAATCCTGTGCTGAGAGGATTCTGGACCCAATGTGTCTCCATCTTTGGGAAGGTCTATGGCAGAGACTTTACCAACTTTACCTGTGACATCCTGGCTGCTAGGTTAGTGAGAGAGGCCTATCCAGGTGCACAATACCCGCTCTGGCTAGAGTGGCGACGGAAGCTACGTTGCTGGAAGCAGGAGTGTTTCCGAACCAAAGTTATACACCTGAACCTATTACCTATTACCCTTCTACCTCTTCAACTACTACTTTTATTCTGTTACTACGTTTGGTAAATAAAGCAAAGAAAAAGAAGCCTAAAGTTTGGACATTGAAGTTTTTCTCAACTCTCATCCGATACCCTAGAGGTAACATGCCACCCAAAATAAACCAGCAGCTCCTTCGGGGGTAGTACTACATGTTAATTCCCTTTTTTTCTTATTTGTGCAGCCCATTTGACCATAAAGTCACATATGTAGGCGTATACACAGTGGTAAGACACCCCCCTCCATGTTCTTGTATTTCTAAACACTATATGGGCAGGATATAAAATGGTGAATGATGGAGGCTTCACCTCTCTGTTAGTCCCGGCACATACATACCATAGACACAGGCTGGGGGTGTGTGACACAGTCTGTGATTGACAGAACCTCCTCCAGATATCTTTATAGTGTGAACAAAGTGAAAGCTATTGTCAGTCAAATGAAACTCCACCTACAACAGGGTATTGCCAAAAATAATAAACATTTGCTTTGAAATATAGATTTGTAATAATCTTTAAAACACTGTTGCTAGCTAATAATTATTAAAATGTATATTCTGAAAGCCTTTTTTCTAATGCTGTGACCAGCACAGAAACAATCAGAGCTGTGCAGACATAGATTTATAGTAGAGGTGCACCGAAATGGAAAATTCAGAACCGAAACAAAACCAAAATAAAAAAAAAATGTCAGGCCGAAACCGAAAATGACTTTTCTTTTTTTTTTTTTTATAATTGTATGTTAAAACAGTACAGTCGGATTGCAAAAATGTATGGAGCATCCTATCAAAGTACTTTTTTTATTTTTGTATAATTTTCTTATTTTTAATATTATTTTTCTTATTCTTTACTTTTTAATTACCTATTTTATTAATTTAATTATTATTTCTTATTTTTTTTTACACTTAACTTTATTGCTATCACACAGGAGAAAATAATTCCCTGTGTGATAGCAATTAGAGGTGACAGGTTCTCTTTATTAACCCTGTCACCTCCAAAAACAGGAGTGCATTGGCGGCAGGGACAGGAGCCAGACTAGGCAGCCGGGGGGGACAGAGTGCCGAAGATGGAGCCAGCCGAGGGAGGTTTGGGGGGAAGGACGGATGGCTGCACAGTGCACACATGTTCTGCTAGAAAAGAAAGCAACTCACAGCCCGTATGCTGGAACTGTCTCCACGCTGCTTGCACACAGCCCCGCCTCCTCCTAACCCCACGCTGTGATAGACAGAACACATCTCAGCATTAGACCCGCATTCTGTCTATCACAGCGTGGTTAGGAGCAGACAGGGCTGTGTGCAAGCAGAGCGGAGACAATTTCAGTGTGTGTTTTACCGCTCTGCAATCCCGCGACATGCCGCGGATCACGTGTGTCCGACGTCATTGATCTGTGCGGATCACGGATCAATGATGATTCGTTGCACCACTAGTCATTATCTGCAATTTTTTTGTTGTTTCGGCATTTCCCCAAAACAGCTATTTTCGGACGATATGTATCGGGCTCCGATATATCGGTGCATCCCTAATTTATAGTCCAGATGTCTTGCTAAAGAGCATACATCTGTACTAGGAACTCCTTCCTCAGGACTTTCCTGGAAGACAGCAATGATTAAATAAGGTGCTTATTAATTAAAATATTAATTTTAATTAATACATTTTTATATAAAATTAAATACAATAGCATGATCTTTATACATACATATAGAAGGGATAAGTGGAAGGCTGACTGCAGGTTTCACATGCTAACTTTACACCCCCCCCCCCCCCCCCCCAGGTACAAAATTTAAAGTAATATTTCACTTTTATTGTTTCACTTTTAGCATTATTAAATTCACTGCTCCCGAAAAAACGGACGTTTTTAAAACTTTTTTTTGCATTGATACATGTCCCCTGGGACAGGACCCGGGTCCCCAAACACTTTTTAGAACAATAACTTGCATATTAGTCTTTAAAATTAGCACTTTAGATTTCAAATGTTTGAGTCCCATAGACTTTAACGGGGTTCTAAAGTTCACACGAACATTTGGTGTGTTCGCAAGTTCTGGTGCAAACCGAACAGGGGGGTGTTCGGCTCATCCCTACCCACCAGCTATCAAAATACTAGTACCATGCCTGAATCCTATTGTATGCACGCACTGTTTGGCGGACAATTTTCCACCTGGCTTCTTTGATTTTTCATTTGAGGGATGTCAGGCTAGAGGTTGCTGGTTCATCAGGAACTGG
Organism: Rana temporaria; assembly: GCF_905171775.1. Classification (NCBI taxonomy): domain Eukaryota; kingdom Metazoa; phylum Chordata; class Amphibia; order Anura; family Ranidae; genus Rana; species Rana temporaria. The sequence goes on along the minus strand of NC_053489.1, from coordinate 431,587,428 downwards.
ACGAAATCTGATCAGTGTATGGCCAGCTTAAAAATGTAACTACATCAAAAGGGTAAAGCAGTAACATTTTTGCTCAAAAGTGGGAGCATGCATCTAGCCGTCTTGCACTGCTGCCCAGAATTCTCTCTACTATGGCTGCTCATTTAACCTCCTATCTTAGAAGTTTTTCTTGCTGCAGTTAGTTATGCTGTAGTCCTTCACATCCTAAGTAAGCAGTAGTCTACACATCCAAGGTCATGAATGAGATGAAACTGCCTTTGAATAGTTCTCTTGGCCAGTGTTTTATTAAGGCAAGATATATTTATGTCAATGTTCAGACCTTTAGACATTATAAACATGGACCTCTACTGTTCTTAGAAAGACAGTTATTGTTCTCTTTTAAAATTCCACATGCAGGCTGCTCCTTAATCATCTCCCTGTAATTTTTTCCCCTCCTGCCATTTTTAATAAATTTTCATTTACTTCAATCGTTCTTGGCATCTGAATAAAGAAAATGCCCTCCACGGCCATTGCTCAGATTACAGTGCAGTGTTGGCAAATGTTCAATGCTATTCCTGTTCCCCCTACTCTTGTTCTCTACGTTTTAACCCTATTATTACAACCGTTTTGTAAAACATAGTAGGTATAACACAAAGTATACAACATAATTCAGTTCTATTCTGTCATACTAGCTATAAAAAGGCTTTTGAGGACAGAAACACCAGTATGAAAATCTCTTTTTCTGTATTTCCTTAGATATACCTTGGCTCTTCAGTGCCCTGGCAGTTGTTTATCTACCCAGTTTTTTTTCTTTCAACCTTGATTTTATCACGTTTCAAGGTACAGCTAATTTGATTTAATTTTTGATTAAATGCTCTTAACCTTTTCTTAACTAGTGGTTCTAATAAACCACATCCCAATAATACCCTATTCAATTTCTTTTAAATGTACTAGCCACTTCGCTTGGGTCTGGACTACAATATCCACCCTGAGGGGTTACCTTGGCGGCCTGTGCATGAAGCTAGGGTAGGTTTTACATTCCCCTACCGTATGAACATTGCGGTCAGCCCCTTCCCATGGGCTGATCAGCACGGGATGTTTGGTGGCCCTGGGTGAACCCACACATACTTCTTCGTTTGAACTATGGTCCCCTTTGCCTCGACAGATATCCCAGCCAAACTTCCATTATGTTATACAATTTTGGAACTTTACATACATTTATTCATGTATTGACTGTATATCACATGTGTATGCTAAAACTGTCTTATCTTATTTCTTTAGAGCATCTCATAGAGACGATCCTGTCTTAATCCCCCTGAAGAAGCCAAGTGGCGAAACTAGTAGGGTTGACTCGATCGAAAAAAATATATATCAAATTTGCTCCCACAAATTAACCTTGTCTTCATTGTACATGGAATTAGATTTTATTTTGTAAAATTTGAATAAATATTTTTCTACTTTTGTCATATACACACAGTTGTCTGGTTTCTACTTTGCACCGTAATAATCCCCTCAACCCTTCCTACTTCCTTTTTACATTAACTTTGGGATGAGGTGCTGTATCCATACCAGGACTTTCGACCACACACCCCCCATTCTACCAGTATGAAAATGTAGACATAGTAATGGAGATCGTATGGTGAACATGTGAATGGGCTTGCCTTTCGACAAACACGACAAGTGCACAAGAATATAAAAGGGGGAATACCCTAATGAGGAGTCAATTTGCTATAATCTATGTGTGGGGGGGAGGGGAGGAGGAAGGGGGGAGGAAGGGGGGAGGGGAGAAGCACTGCTTCCTCCTTTTCCCTTTGTCCCCCACCTTTTTTTTTCTTCTTTGTTTTGTTTGTATTTATAAATGTTATGTATTCTGTCCCCGGTGGATTTTCGGTATACATGTATGTGATGTAAAGAAATATACAGAAAAAAAAAAAAAAAAGAATAAAAAAAAAAAGAATGGGCTTGCCTTTAGGTAGGGTTCACACTGAAGCACAGCGCGGCTCACAGCAGGGGTCCGGTGCGTAGCTATTCACAGTTTCAGGTCCGATTTCAGTCCGAATTTTTTGCTGAATTCGGACCTGGAACAAAGTAGAAGTTGCACAGGAGGCCCGTGCAATTTGCACCGGAGCCAATCCGAAGATGTGTGAACCGGCTCCATAGAGAGCTGGTCCTGACATGTGAACCCAGCCTTAAAATAAGTTAGTTCTGGTTTAGAAGACCTCCTATTTTTTGTAACATATTTTGTTGCCTATAAAGCCTGGATTAACACATCTCTATGAATAGTTTCATGCAATGTAATTCTTATACTGAGTATTAACACTTAAAAAAATAGAAAATAAATAAAGACAATGCAGATCTACACATTGCACCAATGTGTAAAAATAGGTATCCATGTTACGCTAAATTCACCATATTTCTTGTGCATTGCAGTACACATGGTAAAGCACAGGAGTAGATGTTAAATGGTCAATATAGAAATTGCAGCAAATAGATGTTAACTAGCCATATAGAAAAGAATGTGACATCCATTTTAAGTACATTTTTATGCAGTAAAATGTATTATTGGGTCAAAAGGCCCTGTTCATAACTTCACATTGCAGTAACAACCGTGTTACTATAACGCATTGTAGCTCGCGATACAGTGCCATTCATTTTGAGAAAAGTGCATCATGCAGTAAAATATTAATGCGAGTTGTGGTGCGCTGTGCTGCCAAAAATTAGGCAGCACATTCCAAAAAATGGGTTGCCATAATGCAACACACTACAGCTAATAGGGCTAGTGTGAATGGGCCCTTAAAAAGTAAAACATTAAAACCTGGGACCCCTGGATCACCTACCTGACAGGGACAGCCTCGTCAGATTTGAGGCTAGCCTCTTAGTGCCCCAGGAGAGGCTCGCTATCTCTTCCCCCCTTGTTCTTCCTTTATCCCTTTTCTTCCCCTTCTTCTCTTTTTTCCTACTTATTAAACCCTTTGGTAGTTTGAGGAGTGATGTAGGACCGCTGGTCAACCGCCATTGGTTCCACTTTCGGTTTGCGGCTGTGTATTCAAACATAGTGACCAGCTATCGTGATCAATTCATGGCCGAGAGGACCCTGGTCACACAGTTCCTCTTCAGATATGTCTTCTGTTCTTCAGAATTATATCTATAGCCCCAAAAGAGCGTTATACTGGTTCCTCAATGACCAATGCTGTATATCAATAATGTTATTATGCACCAGTACTTTTCTATACTGTATTGTACAGTTTTATATCTGTATGGTTAATAACAAAAAAAAAAAGAAAAGAAAAAAGAAAATTGTTCTCTCTCAAGCCTCCTACACACGTACGGTGTTTCCCGGCTGACTTTTTACCGCGGGGAAACCCGAGGGGAAAACCAAGAACCTGCTCAGTAACTTTTTACCCCTACACACGACCGGGTTTCCCGACTGGAAAGCTGCCATAAGAGCTTTTGGTCAGGAATCCCGGCAGTGTGTATGTTCCATCACAGTGTTTCCCATAGGAAAACTGCCGGGTTAAAAACCGCCGGGAATCACAGCGGGAAAAAAGAGAGCTGGCCCTCTTTTTTTCCCCAGCAGTTTTCCTGTGGGGAAAACTGCGATGGAGCATACACGCGGCCGGTTTTCCTGGCCAAAAGCTCTCATGGCAGTTTTTCTGGTGGGAAAACCGGTCATGTGTACGAGACTTTAGGATTATTTCACACATTTTAAAATTTTGTACACTGCTTTTTTCATTAATACGCCCTATAATATGCTTTGATACATCCAAAAACAGACACTTTAACGTATTGCCCAGATGTAAGTAAACATTACTTCAAGCAATAGCTAATTTGTACACATGCATAGCATGCATTAACCTCCTTGGCGGTAATCCCGAGCGTGACTCAGGGTTGATTTTTTCTGCTAGGAGCTTTGCAGAGCCTGCAGCGGCGTTCCCTTACCTTCTCCTGGCGATCCAGCGATGATATCCTATTGCTGTGATCACGCCGCCGCTCGCGCCGACTGTCACCTGACTTCCTGGTTCCGTTCCCTACGAGCAGCAGCGGTGCATGGGAGCGGAACTGGAAATAAATTTCAAATTTGAAAAGTGAAACACACACATAAATGGAGGCGATACATTGTAATCTGAGAGAAATACACTGTATCACATATAAGTTACTGGCCACTCCGTTTTTTGGCACCGTGATGTCCGAATACCGTTTTTCTCTCATCATGAAATATTTCCACTTCACTAACAATGAAGAATTTGAGGCCACGCATCCTGCGCCCAAACTAAAAAAAACTGGGAGGTATGCCAAATGATTGTGACCAATTTCCAGCAGGCCTACGTGCCAGAAAGGGACGTCAGTGTGGATGAAAGTCTGATGGCCTACAAGGGACACCTAAGCGGCATACAAGTTTATTGCATCCAAAAGAGCACGGTTTGGCATCAAATTCTACATGCTCTGCGAGTCATCCACCGGATACATCTGGAATTCGGTCATTTACACTGGAAAAGGCACGAAGTTCAACCCCAGGTACAGGAGATGGCTACATCATCTGTTCTTACACTGCTGGAGCCATTGCTGAATCAAGGATATTGTGTGACAACGGACAATTTCTACACGTCTCCGGAACTGTATGAGGTACAAAACAAAACTGATGTGCATGGTAGCGTTAGGCCTAACCGACGTGACATGCCATCTATGTCTGCCAAGAAAAAACTAAAAACCAGAGAAATGGTTGCCTTTCAGAAGGGTAAGATGATGGCAATGCGATGGCGAGACAAGAAGGACGTGTGTCTCATGAGTACCGTGCACGATACCTCCACTGCCATGGTCCATACAAAACATGGGAAAGATGTGCTGAAGCCGCAAGTCGTGATCGACTATAACAACACAATGGGAGGTGTCGACTGAGCCGATCAGGCAATGACATTTTACCCGGCTATGCGCAAACAGACAAAAAAATATTATAAGAAGATTTTCAGGCATCTTCTGGAACAATGCCTTTGGAATTCTAATATCCTGTATAGAGCAAAGAGTGAGATGCCTCTTGTTCATTCTGACTTTATCTGGAAGGTGGCTGAGCAGATATTTGTCAACCACCAGACGCCATCAGTAGCTGTGAACAGACCCGGACGACGTGCTGTTGACGTTGTCAACCCAGAACGCCTGACTGGTCATCATTTTATGGACTACATACCGCCAACCGCAAAAAAGGCAGCACCTACCAGGATGTGCGTGGTTTGCTGTTCAAAGAGAGATGGCAATGGAAAGAAAGTCCGAAAAGACACAAGGTACCATTGTCCTGATTGCGACGTCGGACTTTGTCCAGTTCCATGCTTCAAAATTTATCACACTCAGGATGTTTATTGAATTTCTTTGTTTGACAAATTTCATTATTTTTTATTACATTATTGAATAAAATTATATTATTTATTAGATTATAATACATGATTTTGTGTTTCAAATTTATCACATCTGGGATGTCTACTAGAGTCTTGTTTGGTCAGGTTTAAGTAAGTAATTACTAAAAATTGCACCGCTTTTGGTACAAAATTCCAGACATAATCATACCGCCAGGGAGGTTAAGACACAAAGTTGTGAATGGGCCCTTTGAACACACAGCATTGCAGTCTAGCCTCTATGCATCCAATCCTAGCATATTAGTGCACCCGGGAGTCACAGCTGCAGCATCCAGCACACTGCCTGCAACCTGTCAAAGTCTATGCAACCTTAAATACAATGGGATATACTGTGCCCCCTCCACCACTCTCCCATTGTAAAAATGGTTGCCTTTTAAAAACCTATTAATATTGCAGGCTCAGCGTCACTATGTAAACTGAGTACAAGTCTTTGTTTGGCAGCTTTACCTGTCACAAAGGCAAGTGTAGTGGCCTGCAGCTCTGAGCACACAGTTAACAGTGCACTTTTAACAGCCTCAGCAGTGTTAAGGATCCTTGATCGCAGCACCAGCCTGTGTAACTAGTGCAGTGGCTGGCAGCGAGCTCAGTAAGACTGAACCTGTCTTACTGAACAGCACTGAGACCAGAGTGTCCATATAGACACTTTGGCCTTAGTACTGCCTCCCAATGTTCCCTCATGAAGGCCACCTGAAGCAGCCACCTCAGCTGACCTCATGGAGGGAAGGGCACCAAGTACAGAGTCTTGGCTTATCCTATACTCTAACATATCAGTTAAGAGGAGCATGGGAGGACTTCCCCTACTCTACTGGGTGCCGATTAATCTGAAGTTTGGTGAGTATATTTTAGGGAGGGAGGGAAAATGTGTGCTTGGGGTGATATTGGATGAGGGGGAGATGGTTGTTTTTAACGTTTATATTTATGGGGTGGGAGTTTTTTTTTGAGGAGATGTGCATTATATGCCCTGCCTTGACCCCTTCACTCTGGTGTGGTACCTACTAGTGACCCCTGTGCTAAGTATGTTACATACTTCTGACCTCTGTACTATTTGTGTTATGTTCACTTGACTCCTGCACTTTAGTGTGTTACCTACTTCTGACCCCTGCACTACATACATTACATACTCCTGACTTCTGCACCATGTACTTTAAGTACACTTGACCCCTGTGCTTTGTGCATTACAAATTCCTGACTCCTGCACTCTGTATATTACACACTCCTGACCCCTGCACTCTGTGAGTTACAAATTCTTGACTGTACTTCGTGTGTTACCTATGTCTGACTTTTGCACTCACTATGTATATTACATACTATTGACCCCTGCATTATAAACACCTGACCCCTGCACTCTGTTCATTATGTACACCTGATCTGTGCAGTATATACAGTACATTATGTACTCCTTACCCCTGTACTCTGTACATTACATACTTCTGACCCCTGCAATATGTGTATTACATACTCCTTACCCCTATGCTCTGTACATTACAAACTCCTGGCCCCTGCACTCTGTGTATTATACACCCATATCTTCTACATACTATGCTTTACACCCTCTTAATCCCTGCACTCTGTGTGTTACATAATCCTGACCCCTGTGCTCTTTGTTTTACCTACTTCTGACCCCTGTGCAATATATGCTACATACTCCTGACCTCTATACTACATTATTAATTTTGATCCCTACACTCTCCTGACCCCCTGTGTGTTACACTCTCCTAGGCATTCGGACGAATTTTTCATTATTCGGACATTCGGATGCATACGAATTCCCGAATTGCAATATTATTGAATTTACCGAATCCGAACGAATGTTTTCGATTCCGAATCGAAAACCCGCAGACGAAATTTGATCGGAATTCGAAATTTTTTTTTTTTCGAATCGAATTCGAAAATAAATTCTATTCGAAAAGAGACTATTTGTTTTCGAATCCGGTCGAAATATTTTAGAATTTGACCGGATTTTTCGAAATTCGGTCGAAAACGAACGAGTTCCGAAAACGAATTTAACACATGTAACGAATCTAACTTAACGAAATTAATTAAATAACGAATTAAAACGAAACAAAACTAATTTTTCCCTTTTGCACATGCCTACACTCTCCTGACCCCTACACTTTGAGTTACAAAATCTTGACCCTTGTGCGCTGCGTTTTATCTACTCCTGACCTCTATGCTGTGTATCTTACACGCTTCTGATCCCTGCACTACACTACTGTGCATACGTTTTGAGGCAGGTGTAAAAATTGCTGTAAATTAAGAATGCTTCTGAAATAAAAGTGCTAATAGTTTGTTTTATCAATAAACAAAATGGAAAGTAAATGAACAGAGAAATCCAAATCAAATCACTATTTGGTGTGACTACCTTTTGTCTTCAAAACTGCATCAATTCTTCTAGGTACACTTGTACAAATTTTAAAAGGAACTCGGCAGGTGGATGTAGGCTGCATGACATCCTTCTGTCTCTTCATGGAACCTCAGCTGGACTTGATGATGTTGAGATAAGGGCTCTCTGGGGGCCAAAGCATAACTTCCAGGCCTCCAGTGTCAGCTGTTGGGTTCTTCTTTTGGGGGGCAGCAAACAAAGGACACCCCCCGCCTTGTGGTGTCCTCCTCTTCTGGAGTGCGGGCAGTGGCGGCTCTGGTGTCTGTTCCTCCGGCTTCTTCCACCATGTGTCTCCACTCCTGCCAAAGCACTAGGCATACAATAGGATCACCTGATGCTTCGGTCAATCGGGAAACAGGTTCCAAGCACATACATCTGTAGTGCTTACTTAACTCTCTACAAAGCTATAAGTGTTGTTTCTCTCTGATGCTTTGTTCCCCTGTTATCAGCATGAGTCACTTTTGAGAAGTTTTCTAGACATATGAGATACATTTTTATCGAAAGGGGGAGAGCTTAGAACATAGCTTGTTTAATAACAATGCAGTTTTTCTGCTGTGTGGAGGGGGGGGGGTGTTCCTTTCCTCCAATCAGCTCTCACACAGCTTAACTGCAGTCTCTTCACCCTCTCCTGTGCGCTGCTGATAGATGAAGTAAGATTTTCAACACAATCTGCTCTTCTGAAAGGGTGTAGAGAGGGGAAGACTGCAGATAAACTAATAACACCTATGTAGGAGGATTTTTTTAATCTCATACCTGGGACTGTTCACTTCACTGGGTATATGTTGTTTCTGACCAAATCTGCAACTCCATTTGCAGAAATGCAGCCACATACTTGCGAAGAAACCTCCACCATTCTTCACTGTTGCCTGCAGACACCCATTATTCTACCTCCATGAACAAATTGCCTCCTGCCACAGACAAATATTTCTGATTTTGACTCATCAGTCCAGAGCAACTGCTGCCATTTTTCTGCACCCCAGTTCCTATGTTTTTGTGGATATTTGAGTCACTTAGCCTTGTGTCCACGTCGGAGGTATGGCTTTTTGGTCGCAATTCTTCCATGGCCAGACCTCTTTTTCACAGTACTGTATATATGTTATCTACTGCAAACCCCTGCACTTGATGCACTACGCTCTCCTGACTCCTGCACTTCTTTAGACACTCCTTCCCCTGTACTTTTGCATTACATACGCCTGAGTCCTGCACTCTTTGTGTTGTGTACTCCTGATCCCCACATCATATGCGTTACACACTTCTGAATCCTACACTTGTAATTATGCAACTAAACTCTTTTACCCCTACTCTTTATCTATTACATACTCCTGCCCCCTTGTGCACTGTCTGTTGCATACTCCCAACTCCTGAATTCTGTACACTGCAAACTTCCGACCCCTGCACTATGTGCCTTTCACACTGTTGAGGGCTGGACTTTGAACATTACATACGTATTACCCCTGAACTCTGTATGTTATACATTACTTTCTCCTGACCAAGCACTGTTTATGCTATTTTAAAGTTCTTCTTTTATGAAGGCTTAGCTAAAGTGCTATCTGCCTATCTCTCTAGTGTGTGAGAAAGCATATGTAATACAAGAGTTTTTATTTTTAATAATTATCGTTTGTGATCCATTGTGCTGAAATTAATGTGTGTGTTTGTGGGTACTAGAACTTGTTGCATATGTGTGGCATGTATACAGGGCCAGATTCACAACCAGCGGGCGCAACGTAACTTTTCCGATTTAAGTTACACTGCCGCAAATTGCCCAAGTTAGTGCCCGATCCACAAAGCACTTACCTGGAAATTTGCGGCGGTGTATCCTAAATCAGTCCGGCGCAAGGCAGGCCAATTCAAATGGGGCGAGTCCCATTTAAATTAGGCGCGCTCCCGTGCCGGACGTACTGCGCATGCTCCCGACGCAATTTTCCCGACGTGCTTTGGGCGAAGTTACGTTGCGCCGAGGTTTTGTGAATCGCGACGGGTAAAAAAGAGTTGCGGCGGGAAAAATAAAAAATAAAAAAAAAAATTGACAGCGACGCGGGAAAGACGGGTATACTTTTACATGGTGTACTAACTTTACACTTTGTAAAAGGTACCCTATCTTTGCGACGGCAAACTAACACTTACGGCGACTTCACGAAGGGAAAAACCTTCATGGATCTCCGTAAGTGCTAATTTGCATACCCGACGCTGGTTTACGACGAGAAATGCCCCCAGCGGCGGCCGCGGTACTGCATCCTAAGATCCGACAGTGTAAAACTATTACACCTGCCTGATCTTAGGGATATCTATGCGTAACTGATTCTATGAATCAGCCGCATAGATAGAAACAGGGATACGACGGCGTATCAGCAGATACGCCGTCGTAACCCTTTTGTGAATCTGGCCCACAGTAACCAGGTTATGTTTTATTTACCTATGCCAATTTTAGCAACCTCTGTTGATGCAATTTGGCCACACTCACTCTTTTCTCCCCCCAGGGTACCCAAGGGTGCCCCAGGTCTTCCAAAGTACTAGTAACACCCCTGCAAATAATGTATTTTTACATTTTGTTTGTTTTACCAGGAAACGTGCTATGTACACTCTATTCTATAATTTTTATCCAGTTTACAGATATATCTTTACCCACAATTATATTTTCTTGCATATCTTTTCCCAGAAGCTTCAGTATTTGCAGACAAAAATATCTTTCTAGCATGTGGCTTATATAAAGGAACATAGGGGGTTATTTATGAAAGGCAAATCCGCTTTGCACTACAAGTGCAAAGTGCAGTCGCTGTAGATCCGAGGGGGACATTCAAGGAATATAAAAAACAGCATTTTAGCTTGCACATGATTGGATGATAAAATCAGCAGAGCTTCCCCTCATTTCAGATATACCCCTCAGATTTACAGCGACTGCACTTCCAAGTGCACTTTCAGTGCAATTTTAAGTGCACTTTGCACTTGTAGTCTGCACTTGTAGTGTAAAGTGGATTTGTCTTTCGTAAATAACCCCCATAGTGTTGAGAGAATTATATAGGCTAATGTTGGTGTCTGAAAATACCAACTGGCTGGCTGTCATGTCTTTATAGCTTCAGTATTTTCTGAGTATCAGTTCTGAACAATCATGCAGATCGGGAGTTCTGCCTTCACCTACTGTTACAGATGAGCATTTCAAAAATTATTGAAGCAGGAACTGGGATTGCCAAAAGCAGGTCAGCAATGCAGTCTACATATTACTCTTATACCGGTACATGTTTCCTTTATTATTCTAGCACAAAGTAATGTGCACTAACCAACAGAAGCAATCTAATAATAGATATTATTAAAAGCTGATTGATTAGACATGTTTGAAATTTCTCAATGCTTCCAATGATGTGCATTGTGCTGCTTCCTAAATCTAGTACTGAAAAAAAGTGAATAAAACATTACTTTGGTTTATGTAAAACTCTTTTTGGGGCATTTTGTTTTAATCACTTCCATGTACTTAAAGTATAGGTACTACCAAAACTTTTTTCAAAATAGATAAAGTAGGGAAGGCTTAAACCCCCAGTCAGTTTATCCGTTAATGTCTATGTCCCATTGGGAAGATTTCCCTTCGCTTTCTGTCTCGAGGATGCATTTGGCAGGCAAAGAGAATCTCTACAAATCATGGGGAATTACCCTCTTTGACAGTCGTCACCCATTAGCAGATTTACCTTCACCTCTTGTTTTGGTGACAACAAATTTTAGATTTCTCATCACTTCCTGTCTCGGTGAGAATGGTCACCAGGATACACAACAATAAAGACCTGATAGATGGGGACCTAACCCTTCCCTACTTTATCCAAAACTACTGTAAAAAAAAGTTTTTGATATACAGAAACGTAAATGTTAAAAATTATTGTTAATGTTCTACTTTTTACATTACAATACCTGCAAGCATAGCAGATGTTATATTTCCATAAATATATACTGGTATAGGGTGTGCACTTAGGGATAAAGACAATCCCTGTCTAAGAATGTCCTCAATTTTGTCTGTATCCTTCGTGTTGTCAGAAGACAAAAAGTGCATCTTCAAATGTGCGATGATGCCTTCATTCCCCCTGCTGTAGAAACATTAAAAATGTTTTTAAAATTTCCAATAAACAATACAATGCAATACAATACAATACAATGTCTACCACGTTTTATTTTAGTGAACATTGCAATCTCTAGTACTTTGTGCGACACTTAAAAGACTAAATTAAAGTTGGCACTATACCCTATGCATTCATTTGAATTGACTTGAGTCTAGTCTTGGAGGGCCTCTCTACTATGGGGCAGATCCACAAAGAAAGTACGCCGGCTTATCTATTGATACGCCGGCGTACTTTCAAAATTCCTGCATCGTATCGTTGTTTTGATTCCTCAAAACAAGATACAACGGCATCTGGGTTAGATCCGACAGGCTTACGTCTTCGTACGCCTTCGGATCTTAGATGCAATTCTTCGGCGTCCGCTGGGTGGCGTTCCCGTCGTAATCCGCGGCGAGTATGCAAATTAGCTATTTCCGTCGATCCACGATCGTACGAGCGGCCGTCGCATTCTTTTACGTCGTTTCTGTTCGGCTTTTTTCGGCGTATAGTTAAAGCTGCTATCTGGTGGCATACGCAATGTTAAATATGGCCGTCGTTCCCTCGTCGAATTTGAAAATTTTTATTTAGTTTGCGTAAGTCGTCCGTGAATGGGGCTGGACGCCATTTACGTTCATGTCAAAACCAATGACGTCCTTGCGACGTCATTTGGAGCAATGCACCCTGGGAGTTTTGACAGACGGGGCATGCGCAGTTCGTTCGGCGCGGGGACACGCTGCATTTAAATGAAACATGCCCCCTACTCGCCGCATTTGAATTCCGCGCCCTTACGCCGCGAGAGATACACTACGCCGCCGTAACTTACGCGCAAATTCTTTCTGGATTCAAAGATTGGCAAAGTAAGTTACAGCGGCATAGCGTATCTCACATACGCTGCGCCATGCAAATGTACGTGAATCTGCCCCTTAGTGTTTAGGCCTCGTATGTAATGTCTAATAAGAAAGATTGGGATGTTTAGATGCAAGTCCAAACTCATGAATGATAACCTTCATTCACTACTTAGAAGGTCCCTGACCCTGGGTAAGCACGTTTATATCAGACTTGTAATGAAAACAATCCCACCAAACTTGATGAAAAAAGACAAGTAATCTGGAACCTCTCCAGCACAAGCCAGATTAGTGTGGTCAGATCTGATGGATACGGGTAGGCTCAGCTAGCATGTGTCTATAGTTACATTCCTCAATTGCTGAATTTAATGAGGACACAAGGCCAATGCTAAAATCTCATACTCAGGTTCATTTTTTAGCTTCATATGAAACTATGGGCCAAATCCTCAAAAAACGGGCTTAACTTAACTTTTCCGAGTTAAGATACACTGCCGCAAATCTCCCAAGTTAGGTGCCGATCCTCAAAGCACTTACCTGGAAATTTTCGGCAGTGCAACTTAAAGGGGAGTTCCACCCACAATTTCACTTTTTAAATATAAATACCCCTGTAATACACAAGCTTAATGTATTCTAGTAAACTTAGTCCGTAAACTAAGGTCCGTTTTGTTAGGTTGTTACAGCATTTAAATAGTTTATAATCTAGAAATAGACCGTGGCCATCTTAAGTGTGGGCATCATGAAGCCAGACTGTATGACTTCCTGGATTTCAGCTTTGCATATCTCACACATGCTCAGTGCACAAGCAATGTAATAGGTTTCAGTCAGGTTTGCAAGGACTACTGGGAAACATGATGCCTATCCTAGAAACCCTTGCAAATAGCCTAGGCAAATAAGGAGGAGGAAGTAATGAAGGACTACAAAATAAAGGTATTTACAAGCAACAAATTAAATAAAAATTGTCCATTCTGAACACTATGAGATTAGAGCATGCAGCACAGACAAACATAAAAAAATGGGTGGAACTCCACTTTAACTCTGTCCGGTGCAAGGCGTTCCTAATACAAATGGGCGATTCCCATTTAAATTAGGCGCGCTCCCGCGCCGGACGTACTGCGCATGCGCGTGACATCATTTTCCCGACGTGCATAGTGCGAAATTACGTTACGTCGGGCTTTGTGGATTGCGACGGGACAATAAAGTTGCGTCGGGTAAAAAAAAAGATACGGCGCCCAAAAAAAAAATTCAAATTTAAAAAAAATCGCGTCGCGAGCAAGAAAGGTCTGTTTTTACAAGGTGTAAACAGTTTACACCTTGTAAAAGCAGCCCTAATTTTGCGTTTGCAAAATTCAACTTACGGAGAAAAAACGAAGCTGAAAAGCTTCGTGGATCTCCGTAAGTCCTAATTTGCATACCCGAGGCGGCATTTCGACGCGAAATGCCCCCAGCGGCGGATGCGGTACTGCATCCTAAGATCCGGCAGTGTAATTCAATTACACATGCCGGATCTTCGTCCTAACTATGGGAAACTGATTCTGTGGATCAGTTCCATAGTTAGGACCAGGGATACGACGGAGTAACAGCAGTTACTCAGTCGTATCTCTTTTGAGGATTTGGCCCTATGTTTCTGATTGCACTAAAGATTTGGGAAAATCATTGAAGTCAGGGGATGAGAAGAGTTTAGATGAAGAATAAGAATTACATGATAGGTTGCACTAAGTGAGAATGAGATCACTTGGTTATTTGAAAAAATGTATTCCTTCGGTAGCTCCCCACCAATAAATATGTAGCCAATCCCCTTAAAAAATATTCTAGAACAGTGGCAACTATGATATTTATATATCTGATACAATATGCATTTATTTACATGTTCTATTTGTAATGGTTTACCTATTTTGGTATTTAGCCTTATGTTTAGTTACTCTGTAATATTAAAGGGGTTGTAAAGGTTTGTTTTTTATTTTCTAAATAGGTTCCTTTAAGCTAGTGCATTGTTGGTTCCCTTACTTTTTCCTTCGATTTCCCTTCCAAATGTTTTTTTCTTTGTTTGAATTTCTCACTTCCTGTTCCTCCTCAGTAAGGCCTCGTACACAAAAACCAGCAAGAAACTTGCTGGTTTTTTTTTTGCCGAGGAAAACGGTCGTGTGTACACTTTTCGACGAGGAAACTGTCGAGGATCCCGTCGAGCCAAAAAGAAAGCATGTCTTCTTTTTCCTCAACGGGAATGGGGAAATTTGGCTCGCCGAGATCCTCGACAGCCTAACAAGGAACTCGACGAGCAAAACGATGTGTTTCGTCCGTCGAGTTTCTCTGTCGTGTGTACGAGGCTTTAGCTTGCCCTCATCATCCGAGCAGTGTTTAGTCAGTCAGAACAGCTTAACGAACAGCTTACCGAGGAGGAACAGGAAGTGAGAAATTCAGACAAAGAAAACAAAGAAAAAAAACATTTAGAAGGGAAATCGAAGGAAAATGTAAGTGAACCAACAATGCACTAGCTTAAAGGAACCTATTTAGAAAATAACAAATGAACCTTTACAACCCCTTTAATGCAAAAGAACAGAACATTATCTTGATTTCGTTTTAATAATAGGGCAGTGTGATGTGCAAGCACTGTGTGCAGCAACCTATTACAACCAGATTTCACCTTTTTGTTTCTCATTTATTTATTGTAAATTAAATCTTATTTGTTACTATGGATTGATGTAGTTTCCACTGCCTCGTTTAATAAACTGTTTATATGCCTTCACTATATCCATTTTAAGTCATTTGGTGCTACATTTTTCTCAACACTTGTACATTTAAATGCGTACATTTTTAAATTTGTAAATAACATTTTTAATATTTAAATTGGTAAATATAAGTTTCTATTCATGTTATTAATATTATTGCTAGATACAGTAAAGGTTATTTACAAAAGGCAAATCCACTTTGCACTTCAAGTGCAAACTACACGTGCACTTGGAAGTGCAGTCGCTGTAGATCTGAGGGGGACACGCAAGGAAAATAAAAAACAGCATTTTCGCTTGCACATGATTGGATGATAAAATCAGCAGAGCTTCCCTTCATTTCAGATCTACCCCTCAGATTTACAGCAACTGCACTTCCAAGTGCACTTTGCACTTGTAGTGCAAAGTGGATTTGCCTTTGGGAAATAACCCCTAGTATGTCCATTTGCCTGGAGATTACAGCGAGGACTGCTTAATATAGATAACAGATATCAGATATTAATGAAAAAGATGTTTACATACCTGTAGTGTAAAACCGTAAATCCAGTATAACTATCTTCTACAACAGTACCTTTGAAACTGGATTTCAACTACAACAAAACGCATATTACTAATTACTACTACCATCAAGAATAGAAACTTTAAAAGAAACGCTAAGAAAAGTTGATGATTCCAGTGTCATATAATAGACTACATTGAATGAATATGACCAAAACCAAAATATTGAGAATATTATGGAAGACAGTGCCAGAATAATAGTCTCTGTCCAGATACATTTTATTTGTAGTGCAATCAAAAAATGTGTTTCAGGGGCTGCCAAACTGGAAGCAGCCTACAGCATAAGTAAAAATTTCTTCTCAGAATATTATATTGATTTCCATCTAGATTGTACCCATTTCTGAATCTCTAAGCACGGATAAAAGGAGCAATTGGAACACCCCACATTTCACAGATTTTTTATTGATTGTAGCAACAAATAAAAGTGACCTAGAGAGAATCTGTTTCTCTTATTTATAGACTCAGTCGTGTTATTACAAAAATCTAGATATGGCACCTGTATATCAGAGAGCGGGCCATGGAGACATTGCCATTAGTAACAATAACAATGAACATCGCTTATTTGCTACCTTTTGGTTTATTAAATATACCACTGAAAGTGTTTTGTTATACACATTCGATAAGCATAGCTCCCAACTGTCCCCGATTACAAGGGACTGTCCCTGATATGGAACAAAGTCCCTCTGTCCCTCTTTTCTCCTCATAGATGTATATAAAATGCACTTTTTTATCTATCAAAATGTGTTTTTCAGCCCTAAATCTTTCATCTGTTTTAAAAATTGCTGCATTTGTAAATTCCAAAAGGCAATATAAAGGAATAGTAGTGGTAAAAAAAAGCACTTGTGGGTTTAACCAATCTTGTTTTTTTGTACAATTCTCCTTTAAAGGGTGTGGCAGGGGGCGTATCTCAAAAAGTTGGGAGGTATGGATATGTATAAATATGTGTGATGATATCAGAAACTTGAGGGCTGTCCAGTGACATATGGACACTTTGGGGGTTATTTACGAAAGGCAAATCCACTTTGCACTACAAGTGCACTGAAAGTGCACTGAAAGTGCACTTGGAAGTTCAGTCGCTGTAGATCTGAGGGGGACATGGAAGGAAAATAAAAACAGCATTTTAGCTGGCACATGATTGGATGATAAAATCAGTAGCGCTTCCCTCATTTTAGATATTCCCCTCAGATCTACAGTGACTGCACTTACAAGTGCACTTGTAATGAAAAGTTGATTTGCCTTTCGTAAATAACCCCCTTTCTGTGCTGTCTGTCTTGGGACTATAGAATATATAGGGGGTTATTTACAAAAGGCAAATTGACTTTGCACTACAAGTGCACTGAAAGTGCAGTCACTGTAGCTCTCAGGGGGACATGCAAGGAAAATAAAAAAACATAATTTTTGCTAGCACATGATTGGATGATAAAATCAGCAAAGCTTCCTCCAATTTCAAAAGCTTGCCCACAGATCTACAGCAATCTATAGCGACTGCACTTAAAAGTGCACTTGTAGTGCAAAGTGGCTTTCCCTTTAGTAAATCAACCCCATAGTGTTCTTTTTGTGAAGAAGGTTTTAGGCCTGGTTCACACCTATGCATTTTTAGTGCGTTTTCAGTTTTGCAGAAACACACTACAGTCCATTTAATAGAAGTTCACATCTGTAAACACATGAAGACAATAGCATAACTGAAGTATTACTTACCAGTCTCTGTAAAGTAGAAGTTATGGATCTGTAGTACATAGAGGTACTGTTTTGTAAACTGGAATCATATTGAAGACCTTGTAATTCCAAAGTATGTACCAAAGTGAGGCTTTGTGTTGATAAATACACTAAAGGTAAAACAAAGCAGCTGATAAGCTAAAAGCAGAATATTTTTCACATGTAGGTTATATAGCAAATTATAAGAGCCACTGTTTTATTTGTTTTTTATTGCAGTCTGTGTTCCTATTGGAAAAATCAGCAATCTCTATTTGTCCTAGTGACTATTGTTACTAGGAAAAACGTTAATAGGAAACCCAAATTTTACGATTGTCATCAGAACAGGAGGTGAGAGAAAATAGGACCACTTGTTCCAGTGACAACTGTCAATGGAATTTCCCTCACTTTTAAGAGACTTAAGCCTCGTACACACGCTCGGTTTACTCGGCAAGAACCAGCAAGAAAACTGCTGGCAGAGCATTCTTGACGAGTATACCGAGCGTGTGCACGAGGCTTTTCGGGTTTGCTCTCTATTTTCTCATTGTGAAACGCGGCAGTGTTTTCCTGCCGAGAAACCCGAGAGTGTGTATACTCACCTGTCTCAGCGGAAACCCGAAATGAGTTTGACGCATGCTCGAAATGAGTTTGACGCATTCGCGGTAGCTTCCTAGGCATGGGTAGGGTGCAAAAAGATGGCGGCCACGGCATCAAATTTGACAAGCGCATGCTCGTCGTACGCGATGACGTCACCACGTTCTTGCCTTTCAAAAGAACCATGGTTCTTTTGAAAGGAGTGTCTGTACACTCGGGTGGCAAGAGATTCTTGCCAATAATCTCGTCAGGAAAAACAATGTTTTTTTCCAGACGAGATTCTGGCCGTGTGTACAGGGCTTCACACTTTCTGTCTTGTTTCTGGGAAAAGTGAAAAAAAACTCACAGCAGTAAAAGGATGATAGGGGTTTTAATCTTTCCATACTCCATCTAGATTAAAAAATGGATGTAGATGCACTTTAAAGTGGTTTTAAAGCCTCAAGTTTTTTCACTTAATGCATTCTGTGCAGTAAGGTAAAAAAAAACTTCTCTTCTGCAGGATCCCCCCTAGCCCCCCCTTTATTCTTACTTGAGCCTGATCTGATTCAGGGACGTGCATGAGAGCAGTGGCTCTCGCCGCAGTCTCCCTCTTCATTGGGCAGATTGACAGGAGCGGGAGCCATTGGCTCCCGTTCCTGTCAATTAAATGCTGTGACAAGGGAGCGAGGGAGGGGCCAAGTTGCCCAGCTGTGTCAATAGATGCAGACAGGGCAACTCGGGAGTGAGCCCGCACGGGTGCCTCAATGGAAAGCTGCTGAGCAGGGGGCCACTCACCAAAAAGGAGGGGCCTGGAGTACTGGTGGGGGACCCCAGAAAAGGAGGATTAGGGCTGCTCTGTGCAAAAATATTGCACAGGGCAGGTAAGTATAACATGGGGAATAGTGAGACAGACCACAAAGTCTGCCAAGAAGAATAGCATAAAGCACGCAGTGGTACACTGACAAAACCAAAATAAGAAAAAATGTGAAAACGTTTTTGTTTTGTATGTTTAATTTAAAACTATAAATCCTACTGCCTATTACATTTTTTATTTAAAGTGGGGTTCCACCCAAAAATGGAACTTCCTCTTTTCGGATTCCTCCCCCCCTCCGGTGTCACATTTGGCAACTTTCAGGGTGGAGGGGGAGCAGATCCGGGTATTTGCTCCCACTTCCGGGCATATATCGCTGCAGTATCAGCTGCGATCTACGCCATTTCCGGCCCCTCCTCTGTTCCCCCCAGCTGTCTTCTGAGAGACACCCAGGTTCCAGAAGACAGCAGGGACCAGTGGGATAGCGAAGCGGGACTCGTGCATGCACAGTAGGGAACTAGGAGGTGAAGCCACAAGGCTTCACTTCCTGATTCCCTTACTGAAGATGGCGGCACCTCCACCCAAGAGCCGAGGGACAGATCGGCCTTGGGTGCCGACATCGCGGGCACCCTGGACAGGTAAGTGTTCATATATTAAAAGTCAGCAGCTGCAGTATTTGTAGCTGCTGACTTTTAATTTTTTTTTTCAACGAAAAACCGCTTTAACATCATTTATAAGCATTTGAATAATATTGTCAGTATCCAAGTGTTGACTTGTAATAACTTACTTATTAATAATCCTGTGATGATACTGATGGCTGTGCCTCCAAGAAGTACAGAGGCTAATGTCCACTTGCAGTATGACTTGTGTTTATACTTCGCCTTGTCCATGTGCGGCACAGGCTCCGTACCCACACACTGCTGTCCTGCCATTGTAACAAAAGAGCTGTAGACAGTAAACAAGGATCAGGGCAACTATTGCTTGAACAAACACCATAAAATGTTCATGGATACACTGTATGTATATTGATAAACAATAGTGAGCAAACCTTTCCTACGTTGTATTCTATGGGGCCACGCCACACTGTAAATCGCACCAAAGTAGTGCAGGAACTTTTTCCGAAATTTCATCGCACAGTCACACTGACTAGAACATGCACCATTAATAATGGGATTCGCCTTGTCATGAGACTCTGTGTGACTCAAGTCGCATCAGATATCACACCAGTGTGAACCAGCAATTATATGCAGTACACACAAAGGTAAACATACAGTACATAAGAGACATTTCCCTGTCTGGTAGCTGATATACATATACTGATATACAGTACAAAGCAGAAGCAAAGACACAGAAAAATAGTAAAATATACAGTGTGAAAATGTTGCTTTTATTTTTTCCCTTACTTTTTGCTTTAATTTCTCACTTTGGCTATCTCTGGTCACATGTGGGTAGATTTGAGCTGAAAGGGATAGGGACTGTTGAGAAGAGTCACAGGACTCTCTGCATAACAAAATAAATGAAGCAATCTCTTGTTTCTCTAAAGTCTTTTAAAGGTGGACTGCAAAGTCAAATGTTATCTCCTCAGCTTGGTGTGGCACCTTGACCAATTTCAGGAAGGGGTGTTGGCTCTTTATCTTCTTAAACCCATGAGCATGTCATTTTCAAGTCCTAGATATCCCTCCTCATATCGTGGGAGACATACTCAAACACATTATTACAAACTAGGGAATGATAAAAACAAGAATGTGTTTTTCAAAGAATAGTTCAAGCTGCCATTTTTCCATGTTTTTATTTTTTATTTTTTTAGGTACTTACTGGTAAGTGTTGCTTATCTTAGTTTAGTCATTGCACTAACAAATTAAAATAAACTTCTCACAAGCTTAGGCTATAAAAGGATTCATTCACATTTTGTAACCTGTCACACGTTACATTTATATTCAAGGTGTAACATGTTACAGATGCACCGGCCCCGCACCCCCCCATCCCCGACTTGCTGTCACAATTTAAATAAAACATGGCCATGCGGGGCTCCGGGCTCCCGGCCACGTCTTTCATTCACAGAGTTCTGTGAATGTGAAAACTACAACTACCAACAGCCTTTGCGGCTGTCGGATTGTAGTTGTTGATGAATTACCATACCATGGTGCTGCTGAGCTTCATTGATTCTTCCTGTTAGTGTGAAAATGCTTGCCTGTACGATGTATGGGAAGACAGCTTACATTGACAGTCTCTATGTGTCCTGCATGGAACCCGCCTTGTTTTTCATTCCACAAAAAAAAGTAGTAAATGCAAATTGTTTCACCCGCAAAAAAGTGTACTATTATTATTATTATTATTATATATATATATATATATATATATATATATATATATATATATATATATATTTTTTTTTTTTTTTTTTTTTTTTAAAGTGAACTTATCCTTTAAAAACTAAACCTAAAAAAGTCATCTGGTGTCTCACATATGTTCAGCTTTTCTTGCAATATGATACTTACCACATAATGCTCTAATGTAATGAAAATTAATTAGGGCTGTTACTGATTAAAATGTTCGAGTTTGATTAATCGATTTTTTTTAATCGATTAATCGACTAATTTCAATTAATTATGACGCACATACATTTTTCGGATCACCACCATATATAGTCCCCACTGTAATATCCACAGACATCTCCCCCGCTGTAATATCCACAGACATCTCCCCCGCTGTAATATCCACAGACATCTCCCCCGCTGTAATATCCACAGACATCTCCCCCGCTGTAATATCCACAGATATCTCCCCCACTGTAATATCCACAGACATCTCCCCCACTGTAATATCCACAGACATCTCCCCCACTGTATAGGAAGATTAGTGCTTACTTAGTCTTGCCAGAGAAGCCGGCCGAACACGAGCAGTTGAGGCCGGGTGATGACATCAGCGCGCCGCTCTAGGGTCACCTAGGCCGCCGCCGGGTGGACCAAGATGACCGGTGCTCCGGGAGCTAGGCCCGAAGCCGCTCCCTTTCCTATGGCCGAGGCAGCTGCGGAGCTCCGCGGATCACGTTGTGTGTCGATCCGCATATGGTGACCCACTCGGATCACGGATCATTTACAATCCGTTGCACCACTAGTACCAATAAAAAAAAATTTGATCGATCAAAAAAAATAAAGATTAATCAAGGAATTAATCTTTAATTTCCACAGCCCTAAAATTAATTAATTGATTAATGATTATTAGTCTTGTGAGGTGGAAGGGAGGGCCGAAATAAGCTTTAAAGGAAAAGTCAAGATTTAATTTTGGTTATTACATTTTAATTATAACTTGAGCTAACATGTTCAAGTTGAATTATAAAATATTTGCTTTAAAGTGATACTACAGTCTAATTTTTTTTTTCTTTAAAAATAATAAACATGTTATACTTACCTGCTCTGTGAAATGGTTTTGTACAGAGCAGCCCCAATCCTCCTCTTCTCCCTCTTCGGTGCTTCTGGCCCCTCACTCCTGTTGAGTGCCCCCATAGCAAGCAGCTTGCTATTGGGCACCCAAGCTGAGCCGCAGCTTTGTGTGTCCATTCAGACAGGGATCCACAGGTTCGGCTCCGCACCCTCTCTCTCCTGATTGGCTCACTGACTTTGATTGACAGCAGAAAGAGCCAATGGCACTGCTCCTATGTCTCGGCCAATCAATACAGGAGTGTCCCAGCTGGCCGAGGCACTCGTGCAACATCACTGGACAGAGAGGGGGCTCAGGTAAGTATTAGGGCTGCTGCACACAGAAGGTTTTTTATCATAGAATGCATTAAGATAAAAAAACCTCTGCCTTCACAACCACTTTAAAACTAAAATGTCAATAAAATCAGTCTGTGAATTAAAGTGTTATCTGCAAGGAGGAGTAATATTCCCCTCTCCCATTCCTCGGACCACTGAACGTTGCCATAAAAAAGAGAAATTGCCACCACCTGAAAGCTCTTCAAAAATTGGCACTATCAGTTCACTAGTTCCCTGCAGAAGTCCAATGCCCCTGTGCTGTAAACACATAGGGGCTGGCACGATGAGCCATTAAAGCAATATTAACCGCTTCGGCCCCGGAAGATTTTACCCCCTTCCTGACCAGAGCACTTTTTACAATTTGGCACTGCCTCACTTTAACTGACAATTGTGCGGTTGTGCGATGCCGTACCAGTATATTGATTGGTTTGCGCAAAAGTTATAGCTACAAAATAGGGCATAGAATTATGGCATTTTTATTATTATAATGGCAGCAATCTGCGATTTTTATCGGGACTGCAACATTATGGCGGACAGATCGGACACTTTTGGCATATTTTTGGGACCATTAACGATTTTACAGCGATCAGTGCTATAAAGATTCATTGATTACTGTAAAAATGTCACTGGCAGGGAAGGGGTTAACACTAGGGGGCGATCAAGGGGTTACCTGTGTTCCCTCTCTGTGTTCTAACTGAAGGGGGGATGGGACTTACTAGGGGTAATGACAGATCGCTGTTCATACTTTGTATGAACACATGATCAGTCATTCTCCCCTGAAAGAACCGGGATCTGCGTGTTTACACACACAGATACTGGTTCTCGCTGTATCATGAGCGATCGCGGGTGCCCAGCGAGCGCCATGACCGCTGGGTACTCTCATCGGCTCTGGGGGCGCCCCTAGTGGTCACAGGGCGAAGAGACGTAACATAACAGTGTTTCACCCAGCCATGCCATGCTGCGGCGGCTGGTCGGCAAGTGGTTAAGGTAAAACTATAGACAAAACTTAAAAAAAAACATGTTGGATAGAGTAAGGGAGGGTTATAACCCTGTCAGATTTTTTTTCACCATCTGTGTCCTATTGCAGAGATCTTCCTTGACTTCTTGTCCCATAGCCAAACAGGAAGTTGGAACAAATCCCTGCAAATTAAGGGAATCCCTTGGGGACCCCCAGGTCACCCAAACCAGTGTGTGCATTGGCAGATTTACCCTATATGTCCCCTTTAACCGACAATTGCATGGACATTCGACGCTGTACCCAACTAAGATTTTTTTCCCCACAAATAGAGCTTTCTTTTGATGGTATTTGATCACCTCTGTGGTTTTAATTTTTTGCGCAATAAACATAAAAAGAGTGTCAATTTCAAAAACCTTTTGCTATAATTCATATTCAATAAAAAAAAATTTTTTCATCAGTTTAGGCCAATATGTATCCTTCTACATATTTTTTGGTAAAAAAAATCCCAATAAGCATAAGTTATAGCCTATACAAAATAGAGGAAAGATTTAGGGACTTTTTAAATTGTTTTTACTAGTCATGACGGGGATCAACAATTTAGTGGGACTGCGACTTTGCGGTGGACAAATCTCACCCTAAGTGACACTTTTTGGTGACATGACACCAATACAGTGATCAGTGCAATAAAAATGCACTGATCAATGTATAAATGTCACTGGCAGGGAAGTGGTTAACACTAGGGGTGATCAAAGTGTTCCTTAGGGAGGTGTTTTCTAACTGTCAGGGGGACAGACTGACTGGGAGTAGATAGAGATTGCTGTTCCTGATCACTAGGAACAGCTGGTCTCTCTCTCCTCCCCTGTCAGAATGGGGATCCGTCTTGTTTACATAGGCAGATCCCCATTCTGAGTGAGTGAATAACTTGTATAGCGCTACAAATGTGAACTGAATCGCCTCAAGGCGCTTGGCATCCATTTTCCTTCTATTTATCCTTCAGAATAGGTGGGCCTTGAGTTTTTTCTGAAGGCCTGGTGATCAATTTCCATTCGGATGTTAGTCGGTAATGCGTTCCACAGTCGAGGTCCTTGGACTGCAAATCTTCGTTCTCCTTTGATCTTGTAGCGGCTTTGGGGATTTGCAGTAGTTTTTGGTTAGTAGATCGAAGAACGCGATTGGGGTTTTGGTATTTTATTTTCTCAACTAAATATTGGGGGGCGCTTCCGTATACACATTTGTGCCTCAGGCATAGGGCCTTAAATGTGACTCGGTCCTTTACAGCCAGCCAATGGAGGGATCTCAGGGACGGAGTGATTGGTTCCCAGGGCTTTTTCCCTGTCACCAGTCGTGCCGCTGTGTTCTGGACAACTTAGAGACGGGCAACCTGGTATTTTGGGAGTCCGAGGTAGAGGGAATTTGCATAATCTTACCTGGAGTTAATAATTGTCCCTACCAGTACTGCTGTATCCTCTTTCGGGATGAAGGGAACGAGTCTTCGTAGTAGACGTAGAAGATGGTGAGATCTGCTAACTACTGATCCTATTTGTGCATCCATTGTCATGTCAGAGTCAAAAATTACTCAGAGGCTTTTGACTTTGGTGCTTGGGGTGATGGTTTGTCCCAAGATGGGTGGTGGTGACCAAGTAGTCCTGGCCAGTCTCTTTCAGTTTGCATGGAGTAGAAGGAGTTCTGTTTTTGCTCCATGGAGTTTGAGGTGTCATCCAGTTGTCTGTCTAAGTGAGGCATTGTACTAATACGGGGCATTGGTTCTGTCTGTGAGGAGCGATCGTGGGTAGTCTGCGAAAATCGCGGCGCATGCCCTGTATCTATTGCACGAAACAACGTACAGGTAAATCGTTTCGCGCAATAGAGCCACCCTGCCACAGTAGATGTGCTGTGGGGGTTTCTTTAAGTGATTCAACTCAAAAAACAAAATGTAATAACAGCTTACAAATTTTTAGATGTGGTGGCTGCGTTTAATTTTCTATACTTATGCTTTTTATTTTCATTTGGTGAACCGGCAAGTAAGTCTATCATTTCTCAGCTTCCATTCACAAATCAAGAGGGAGGAGACAAACCATGTAACACTGACAAGGGTGCTCACAATGGTCAGCTTTTTTTCATTTTATGTAAAATCTTTATACCAATAGGTAAAAAAATATTGCTGTAACTGCTTAGAGTTTAACTAAAGGTAAAACTTTTTTTAGTTTTGGATAGAGTATAGAGGGATTAGAACACCCATGGGTGTAGAATAAGGGGTTGCAAGGGTCACAATTGCAACCCTGCCCCTAGCTCCAGGGGGCCCCTGCAGCCTGCCTGTCATATTTTCATATCCTCCATAAAGTCCAGCTCCAATCTGTCCTAGGGCCCCACAGCCATGCTCCAGTACTGGGTTTCCACTTTGCCTTCCACAGTCCACACCCCTCCATTCTCATTGGCTGGGGAGAAGCTGTGAGCCATTTCCTGCATGAAGAGGAGCATGGGGTGAGAACAGCCCAGGAGGGGGAAGTGTCTGTGCCGTGTGCTGTCAACATGGAATGATAACCAAGCTCAGTGAGGCAAGAAAAGGACAGTAACATTCTATAGCCACGATGGGACCTATGTCGCTGGTGAGGTAAGATACTGCTCAGTGTCTCCTAGTCACCAGCTTGGATTCTCTGTACCCCCCACCCGGGGATATCCGCTTACCCCACTACTCTGACAATAGGGAAAAGACAAACACCTCCGGGAGGTGACCTTCCCCCGACACCTGCCAACACTGACAGAGAAACCATCAGAAATTGCTAAAACAAATCCCTTAACACCTCCTGATTTAGTGTCACATGGCTTTGCCCCCCCAGGTCTAAGTTGTGCCCCTCGCAAAGCCCCCCTAACCACCTCCTCCGCCCTGGATGCTATGCCTGGCTGCTGAGCTCCTTTCCCATTACAGCACTCTATATTGCTCCTCCTTCCACAGAGCTAAAATCACATTCCTTTACAACACAGCCAGTCAACCACAATCTGCACAGGGTGTATCTGCTTACTGCAACTACATTGACGTTCCGACCAGAGAATTTCACAGGCCAGAACGGCGACATAAAAAACAGATACACCCTGTGAAGGCTAACAGACTGTGTGTAAATTAATGTGATTTCAGCCCTGTGTAGTCTGGGGGGGGGGGAGCTGTATACAGTGCTGGGATGGCAAAGGCGCTCTGCCAAGCGACCTGCCAGGGGTCCCTGTCCTCTGATTCTCCAGCAGTGATCCCTGTCCTCTGATTCTCCAGCGGTGATCCTTGTCCTCTGATTCTCCAGCGGTGATCCCTGTCCTCTGATTCTTCAGTGGTAATCCCTGTCCTCTGATGTAAAGAGGAACTCTGGGAACTCAAAAGTCTTAAGCCACTTTTAGTATCTTGGCGTGCAGTGGGTGTGGAAGTGGAAGTGGTGGTTTTGCATCAGGCCCACAAGCTTCAAGCTAAGCCTCTGAGAACACCTGTCAGTATTTTAGCTGTCTGAGCCCTCATTAGGGAAATTCACCCCTCTATTTGTTTTGTTTGTCGTTATCATCGAAAGTTAAAGAAAATACTGAATTTTAGGTTGACATCATAGCAGTAACTGAGAAGAAATCTTCCAATGGGGATAGTAGTTCTGGTGACACCCCAGGTTTGTTTTCAAGTCTTATTCCCAGAAGGACAAGGTGTGCTATACGTCTACATCCACACAGAATTTATCATAATTGTCATTGTGTCTAGAAAATATGCGTACATATTCATAGATTTGATTCACACGTACTCCTGAATTTTTTTTTTAGGAAACGCGTTGAGTTTGCATGTGCCATTTTATTTAAACATCGTCATCCAATATGAACCAAAATAGACATATTTTTCTTTGAGCAGTATCTGTTGCCCTTGCAATTTTTAATGACTGTTGGAATAAATCTTTTGAGGGGGCGCATGTGCGGCGCGATGCGGGACGGACGTTGCTGAGCAGTGCTCCGTCTGACTAGGCAGGCCAACAACACCCCACCACTCCCGAGGAACAACCCGGTGTATGCCATCCAGCAAAAAAGGGCGAAATCGCCGCTCCCAGCACGTGCTGACAAACTTTCTCCTCACCGCTGAGAAGATGTCCCACCATGCGGCCTCCAGCAGCTCCATTCAAACTCCAGCTCGTCCTCCTACAAACAGTGAGTACTCACAGCCTCTCTCTAAGGCTGATCTGGATGCAAGTTTGACTGCCATATATGAAAAACTAGTAGATAAGCTTGAGCAGGAGCTTCACAAATCTACTATTGCTCTCTCTCAAGAGATTGCTAACATAGGAGGCCGCACTGACATACTTGAAACCAAGCATGACAAACTAGCCCTTGCACACAATGACCTCAGGAAAGATTATGAGACCCTGGCTGACAGCTTCTCCTTCATGCAAGCACACATAGAGGATTTGGACAATAGGAACAGACGCAATAATATAAGAGTGCAAGGTATCCCAAAATCAATCACTGATTTAACTCAAGCCATTACAAAGCTCTTTCATGGTCCTGTTCCTGACAAGCCACTGTCTGCTTTTGCATGTGACAGATTGCACAGGGCATTAAGACCCAAACCACCACCTGAAACCCCCCCCCCCCAGAAATGTGATAATGTGCATGAAGGACTTTGTCACTAAGGAGGACATTATGAGAGCATCCAGAAACTTCCCCCTTATTGAATTGGATGGGGTTAAACTGCAGATTTACCCTGATATCTCTCCTGCGGCTTTGGACTGAAAACGCAGAATGAAAGATGTCACAAGTATCCTCCAAACAGCCAGAATCAAGTATAGATGGGGTTTCCCATTTAAGCTATCTATAATGCACAATGGCACAACATACACAGTTTACAATGTCAATGAAGGAAGGGAGCTGTTGATCAAACTGGACCTGCTGGAGCAGCAACCGTCCCACCGTCTTCCAGCTACCCCTAGATCATCACCCATATGGTGTACTCCATCCTCCAGACGTAACCAGAGGGAGCAGAGAAGATGGCAGCAGCACTCTTTCCAAGATCATGTTTCTTGACCAGTCTAAACTGCTCGTGTGGAATATTTGTGGGCCATGCCCCTCATCATCTCCCTCTCTATCCAGTGGGTTTGTTCTACTGTTTGAAATCACTGCTGGAGAGCTCTTTGGGCAGTTCATCTGCCTACTGACACCAAAGCGACCTCTCTTTTGTTGGCCCATGTGGTAGTAGCATTGAAGGAACAATCACACCTGTTTAGTTTTCCCTCTCCTTTATTTACTTGCTGCAACTTTACATCACTTCATATCTCCAGCTGACTCCCAGAGCTATATGGGTAGCCTACATACCTCATGGACTGCCATCCCCTCTACAAGTCCCACAAACGCCCACCTCCATCCTTTCTGGAGGCCGCTGGCACTCTATCCAACTATGTTCACCCTGGGACTATTCTCATGACGGTAGCATCCAATGAAAATGGAACGATAAACTCTACGTCCTCCACCCTGTCCTTTCAGGGAGGAAGGGAGGGGGAATTTTTTTTTCTCACAGGTTTCTACTCGATTTTATCTTAACTCGCTTGGTCACTTCTCTCTCTGTTATATAAAGTTATAATTTACCTTTATGGGTATCTTGTTATAATTGGAGTTTAAGTTTGTATAACCATACAATTTTTTTTCTATGCACCCTTAAAGTAATGTTCAAATTTTTTTTTTTATTTTTTTTTTTTTAATTACAAAATGTTTATTAGACAATTCTTAGAAATTGCAGGCTGTACAAGTCACATTGTAAACTTGCAGACCTCCTCAGACCTCGCAGGGACCTGCAAACCCGCACATCGAGGAGGACCGTTCTTCTGAACGGAAGCACCTTCACCGTGCCCCTGCCAGGAGGTGAAGGCCAAGGCAGGTCTTTTCCACAACAAAACCCATTTTCCCTGTAATAGGGGGGCAAAACTGAAGACGGGCAGGGGACGTCAACAAGCAGCTGGAAGGTCCAGCCGAGACCAATGTAGCAAAGGGTCGAACCCTCACCAGCTATAGAGGTCTTAGTGTAAAAAGGACAAAGAAACAAAAATAAGTTTAGAGTAAGGGAAATTCAGAATTTAGTAAAAATATTTACATGTTCACATAAGATTCACAGTATGTACAGGACAGGAAAAGTGCCAAGTCACATAGAAAAAAAAAATAGACGAGAAGAGACAACCACAGGGGGGTAAAGTGCTTAGAAGTCGAAGGTGGTGTGCGTGCCGCTGGGGAGCTGGAAGGCGTAGCCGTCCTCTGAGACTTCTGGAGCCAGAGCTTCCTCTTCATCATCCTCAGATGCAAAGTACTTCTCAATGAGAGCAGCGGCGGCCTTGTAGACCTGCTCATTCTCATGGGACTGCAGGGCCTCGATACGGTCCAGACCGTTACATTCTTCCACCATCACACACAGCTTCTCCGTCTCCCCGAGTTTCTCGGCAGCAGCGAAGATGTTGGTGAAGGCGTCCAGGATGACCAGCACCGTCTTGCTGTCCTTGGTGGAGAGGAGGTTACACATGGGATCGATAGCACCGGATTGGACCAGGTAGATGATCTGGTTAATAGTACAGCCGCTGGTGTAGTTGGTGACGGCCCACACGGCTTCCTTCTGCATCTTGTAGTCACCCTTCCTCAGGATGTCAACCAGGTAGGGCACCAGGCCCTGGTTCACCACCTCCTGGATCTGGTCCTGACGCCCAGCTGTGATGTTGGACAGGGTCCAGGCCGACTCCTTCTGCATGTTGTTCTTGGGATGGGTGAGGAGCTCTGGGAATACGGCCAGGGCACCGGCTTCCAGGACTACTTGTGTCTGGTCATCTGTTCCTGTCACGATGTTCCCTACAGTCCTCAGGCAAGGGGTCATGATGGTCAGCTCCTTGCACCCCAGCAGCTGCACAATTCTAGGGACCAGTCCTGTTTGCACCACCACATCGATGCGATCATTGGAGCCGTCAGTCAAGTAAGAGATGGCCCAGCATGTGTCTGCCAGAACCTCCCGGTCATCATGGTGCAGAAGACGGACCAGGGTGGGCAGGATCTCCTTGATGGCCTCAATTGGGGGTGCTGGGTTCTTGTTACGGCACAAGTTGGACAAGGTCCAGGTCAAGTTTCTGAGGTAGCCAGTAGGAAGAGTGGAGAGGTCAGGGACAGCCAGTAATGCCAATAGTGGACCCACCGCCCCGTGTTTAATGACCAGGTCTCTGTAGGAGGATCCATCACCTGCGATGTTGCCCAGAGCCCACACCGCCTGCTCACAGATGTGGGAGTGAGGGGAAGCCAGCAGAGCAATGAAGGCAGGAATGGCTCCGCCATCAACCACAGCCCGGGTCTGGTCGGAGTTTCCGGAGGCAATGTTGGTGAGGGCCCACGAAGCCTCAAACTGCATAGGACTGCAGTCTTCACGGCCCAAGAAGCAGACAAGTTTAGGGATGAGGCCGGCTTCAATGATCTTGTCTATGGGGGGCTCACGTTCCCGAGAAAGAAGCTTCCGGGCAGCCTGCGTGGACTGGAGCTGTACATCCATGCTTGGATTGTTGACCCCACGGACGATCTCCTCCACGGTCCACTGAGAAGAAGTCTGTCCATTTCGGCTCTTCTCCTGCAGAGGAGATAAGGGCTCATCGGGGAAAGAACTGACATTTCTCCTCTTCAACAACTGATCATCCTTCTTGGCCTTGCGGAGTTCCACGTTGACCTCCATCCTCCTGCGCCTCATCTCCGAGGTGTCCCGGCCCTTGTTCTTGAAGAGGTTCAGGCGGGCGGCATTCTCGTTGTTGGCCATATTGACAGTACAAAGTTAGAGAGCAGACAAGACAGAAACCTCCAGCCGGATCGCAAAATTTTTTGTTCAAATTTTTTTAATATCTGCCTGGCTCATCCACCGTCGCTGGTTTGGCACCCGTTCTGTCTGTCTGGCCTGTTGCCTCGCCCCCTTTTGGGGGGGGGGGGTTGCTGGCCTCGCCGGGAGAATCAGGACTGGATAGTCCTCCAGATAGTTTTGCTGGGCTGGGAGACCCACAGTCCCCACGCCCCCTTCTTTTCTATTTTTCTGTTGTTATTTTTTTTGCCTTTATGGCAACAAACTCAGTATTTTTATATATTGGAAGACATGTTTTATCTCTTAGTTTTGTTTTCATCAGATTTGGTATTACACTCCACCTTTTTTACGGATTTCAGTTTTTCCAACATTTCATCATAGTAGACACTACAGTTGGCACTACTATATCACCTTAAATTTATACAGATGTGATTATATGCAAATGCCAACACTATTTAACCCCCAGCTACTTTATAGGAAACACCATTTTGCCTCATTCTATCACTCCCCACTCACCTAGCGACCCCTTACCCCCTAACTATGGGTCTTAAAATTGTCTCACACAATGTTCAGGGCTTTAACTCCCCCAACAAACGTAAAAAAGCCTTTTAGATACTACAAGAGACTAGGGGCTGATATTATCTTAATGCAAGAGACCCACTTTTCCACAATAAACCACCCACAATACTTTGGCAAATCTTTCAACCAGTTCCACTATACAACCTTTTCTAATAGATCCAGAGGCGTTGCTACTTTTATTAGAAACACTGTAATCTTTGAGATACAAAATATACATAAAGATGCTGAAAGCAGATATAGTATCTTAAAAGGCAGCCTAAACAGACGTAATATCACAATAGCCTCCTTATACGCTCCCAATGAAGCCCGGTCTTCATTTTTCACCAACTTTCTGGATATCCTTGACCAATACAATTCCCCCCACATGATAGTTGGCGGAGACTTCAATCTATCTGCTCACCCAGCCTTAGACAGAAGTAGAGTGGTTCCCTCCTCCAAATCATTCCCCAAATCCTTAAATCGCACACTAAGTAAACTCCAGTTGATTGATTCCTGGAGAGCACACAATATAGGAATTAAGAAATATACTCACTACTCCCACCCTCACGACTGCTATGCCCGTTTGTACTATATATTCTGTACACCCATTCTCTTAGCAAACTCATCCAAAGCCACCATCCACCCCTGCCTATGGTCAGACCACAATTTAGTAGCCTTTGAAACCTCCCATATTGGGATGACCCCCACCCCTTTTAACTGGCGTCTTAACGACTCCTCTCGGACCGTTCTACCCACCAGCTAATTAGTGCCCACATTAAAGAATACTTTCAAAACAACACCTCAGAGGAGGTGCTGCCCACATATGTTTGGGCAGCCCACAAAGCCGTCCTGAGAGGACATTTGATTAATATTGCAGCAGCCAAGAATAAAGCTAAACTAGCAGAAAGCAAGAGCCTAACTAGGGAACTTGGTGATTTATACGACAAATTAAGCAACAACACCTCCCCAGAAATAACACAATCCACCCTTACCAAACGCCAAGCCTTAAACACAATCCTATCAGAAAATACTGAAAGATCCTTGCGATTCTCCAAAGCTAAATTTCTGCTTCATGGCAATTCCTCCTCAGCAATGTTTGCTAGAAAGCTGAAACATGACACTAAGCCCCCTCATGTCTACAAACTTCGCAACCATAAAGGTAACCTGGTAACCCACCCACATGATGTCCTTCAAATATTCACATCCTTTTATAAAAACCTTCTCTCAGGTCCTCGCACAGAACCCCAACACTCCTCTCTAGAGTGGCTGAACTCCCTATATCTACCAAAACTCAATTATATGCAATTCTCTTCCTTAAATTAACCTTGCACAGATGTACAGATGTAGAAATCACTAGGATAATAAAATCCCTTAAAACCTCAACCGCACCTGGCCCGGATGGCTTTTCGGCCACATACTATAAAAAATGTACTCCCCTCCTGACCCCTAACCTTACTAAAATGTTCAATCATATTTTGCAAGGAGGTCATTTTCCAGCAGACATGTTATTGGCTAATCTGTCCCTTATACCTAAACCCCAAAAAGACCATACCTTACCACAAAACTTTCGCCCCATCTCAGTTCTTAACAACGATCTCAAATTATTTGGTAGACTGCTTGCGGATAGACTGGCATCTGTTATCACCTCCCTAATCCACACAGATCAAACGGGCTTCATCCCAGGCAGGCAAATAGTTGACAATATCAGATTGGTCACCAACCTGATTCAGGGTGCCAACCTTCACTCCCGTCCCTTGTGCCTACTTAGCCTTGATATTCACAAGGCCTTTGACAGTGTTAACTGGTCTTACTTAAATCACCTTTTACCCAAATTCGGGATCTCTGATAAATTTATACATGGTTTCAATGCCCTTTACCATCTCCCTCAAACTAGAATTAAAATCCCTGGTAACAATTCAGACTTTTTTCCCTTGAGCAGGGGAACCAGACAGGGTTGTGCCCTCTCCCCCTCCTCTTTGCTCTGGCCATAGAACCCGTAGCACAAGCCATTAGAAATAATATTAACATTAAAGGCTACAATAAAGACCCACATCAATTCAAACTTAGTCTGTATGCTGATGACGTCCTCTTATTTCTTACTGACCCACTCATCTCTATCCCAAACCTCCTATCAGAACTCCATACATTCCACAAACTCTCTGGTCTATATGTTAATACTAACAAATGCTCCATCCTACCCATCAACTGCCCCCCTGATCTTTTATCATTACTGAAAAATAACTTTAATTTCATATGGTCCCCAATATCATTTAAATATCTTGGAGTAATCCCTTCTCCGTTCTCTCTAACTGACTTTTTACTTCTTTACCTTTCTTCCTGATCATTCGACCTTTCACCAACAGGCTAGGTTGGGCCAAGATCATTGTTTATTTTTGTGTTGTTTTAGTTTAGCCCCCTTGGCTTTCACCTTGCGGATTCAGAGACAGGGTCCTCCCGCTGCCTTTCACAAGATGGTACCCCTGAAGTGTATAAGTTATCCTTTTGCTTTCTCCTGGCCTAGGGCGCAGCAGGCTCCCAGTGGGGCGCCCGGGCAGGAGTAGATGACAGCAGTATATATAGGAATACTCGACAGGGATATATGTGTAACTATCTCTCAGGTCTTGTGAGGGGATTCATGTTATGTTATGTTTAATATCGTGGAAAGTGTCTGTCTACTTCAGGGTAGTCCGGCCCGCCCGCTGTGGGAGGACCGGTGCCCGCTTTCTTTGATGTCTGTCAAAAATTCTAATAAAACTTTTATTGAACTTAAATATCTTGGAGTAAATATTACAGCCTCCCATAATCTATTATATAAATCCAATTACCTCCCCCTCTTTTCTCATATTAGCTCATTATTACAAATTTGGTTGAGCTACCATATCTAATTTCTTGGTAGGATTTGTGCATTTAAGATGACTTTCTTTCTCGTACATCACGGGACACAGAGCGGCATATTCATTACTATGTGGGTTATATGGAGTACCTTCAGGTGATGGACACTGGCAATCTCAAACAGGAAGTCCCCTCCCTATATAACCCCCTCCCATAGGAGGAGTACCTCAGTTTTTTCGCCAGTGTCTTAGGTGTTGGTCATGGATTAGCTTTGCCTCTGTATCCTTGGGATTAAGGCGGGCTAACCGGATCTGTCCAAAGTGCCTCAGCGCCAAAGTGGACAGTACCCGGGCCCCAAACCGTGGGGTTTTGCCTATAATGCCCTCTCTAGAGGGATGGACCCTGGGCCCAGGACTTAGAGCTTTTCCTAAGCCAAAAGTATCCTGTTTGCCAGGGTGCTATATAGGTCCAGGTCAGTCGGTTCCTTCCTAGGACCCCAGTACCTGATGGTCTACTACCTTACCCACGGAGATGGGAGAAGATTGGACTGTTGTTGCTTGGCAAACGTCCTGCGGCATGGAGCAGGTAAGTGGAGAGTCTGCGGGACTTGGTCCGACAGTGGACTCTCCAGGGGAGATCTGCGGGGGGTTTGCCTGAGTATGCTCTGCATTGGCACCATGGTCACTATGTCTGTTATGTCTGGATGATCTAACTTTTCCCCCCATGACTGGATCCCCCTGTCTAGGCATCTCTTTACTGGCTACCTGCTGCCCCGCTGGTTGGGAAGGTCTCCCTGCTTCCTGAAGCTGGCAGCGCGTCTCCGTGTGTTCCCCTCCCCTGACATACGGGCGCGCGCGCGGGCGCGTGCACGCTTAATAGAGCAGTTTCGCGCCGTTCGGGGGGGGGGGCGGGGAGCGTGCAGGCCGGCGTCGAAAGAGGCGGGCTTTCGCCTCTGTTATTTGAAGCAGGTCCTCGTATGGCTCAGTCTGAAACTGAACTGAGAGCGAGAGGACACAGAGCGGCACACTAGTGACCCCCGGTGGCAGGAAAGGGGTAGTACATGCTAGGCTTAGCCTATGCATATCTATTAAGCCAAAAATCCTCTTTGCAGCAGGTTGGAGGCTGGTAAAGTATTGGTGGGGCTGTATGTTTTAAAAAAAAAAAAAAAAAAAAAGCCTTTAATAAGGTAAAGGAAATATATATATATAATAATGTATTGAAAAAAAAAAAAAAAAAAGTGGTTCTTTTTTGTTGGAACATACGGAGCCCCACCAGGTTAGGGACATTAGTAATACTACTGTTCCCTTAACCACGTAATTTTTTCCTAGCTACAAACAGTCAGTTGTTGTATGCTGGGGTACCTCGGTCTTGTACCATGGCTCCCAAAGGCTCGGGATCTAGAGGGGCAAAAAATACCAAAAAACAAAAGGGTTCCCCCTCAGATTCTGAGGATATGAGTCAGGCTATGCCAGTACTCTCCCCACCTGTTGACCCAGGGATGGCCGCCTTGGTTGAGCCAATAGGGGGGTCTGGTGCGGAGGCTGGCCCAGATCCTCCCAACCCGGTGTTTGTCACTGAGGAAATGCTAGCTATCTCCTTAGGAGGGCTAGAGAAAAGATTGGCAGCTATGATCGCTAATTCATTGCCAGACAAAAAGCGGACTAGGTCCCCTTCACCAAAGTGTGTATACTCAGATGCGGAGGTTCTCTCCCTAGGAGACTTAGAATCTCAGGAGGACCTGGTGGACCAGAACCTAGAAGGTTCAGAGCTTGAGGATTCTACTGTGGAGGAACCATTCTCTGCCTCCCAAGCAGAAAGTCTGTGGATCCAGTCCTTGACAGACATGGTCCGATCGGCATTTAAGTTGCCCTTACCGGAGCCTCGGGCTCCGATAGTTTCCTCCTTGGGCTCTTTAAAAGCCCCCTTGAATGACGCAGTTTTTCCGGTCCATCCTCTGTTGGAGGAATTGATTTACCAAGATTGGGTACGACCGGACAGAATCTTTTTGCCGCCTAAAAGATTTTCTGTTATCTACCCCATGGAAGAGAAATTTTCCAAAAAATGGGCGCCCCCAGCTGTGGACGCAGCCATCTCGTGCGTAAATAAAACATTAACTTGTCCGGTAGAAAACATACAAATGTTTAAGGATCCGGTTGATAAACGTTTAGAGACACTTTTAAAGGCTTCCTTTGCTACGGCAGGAGCAGTGGTACAGCCGGCAGTAGCTGCTATCGTAGTTTGTCAGGCTTTGAAGGTCCAGACTAAACAGATGCTGAAAGACATCCCTGCCCAACAGGCAGAGGAGCTATCTGATATTCCCAGAGCTTTATGCTTTGCGGTGGATGCTATAAAGGACTCCATCCAGCAGGCATCTCGTTTATCACTATTAGTAGTGCATATGAGAAGGCTCTTATGGTTAAAGAACTGGGCGGCCGAGCCCCCATGTAAGAAACTTCTAGCAGGGTTTCCCTTTCATGGGGGAAGACTCTTCGGAGAAGATCTAGATAAATACATTCAGACTATATCGAGTGGTAAAAGTACCCTCCTACCAGTCAAAAAGAAGTTCCGGGGTCCTGCCTTTAAGAGGCCGATTTCCCCTGTCCCGGGGCCCTCAAATTCCAGGCAGTATCGACGGCCTCCTGCGCGATCCAACTTTAACAATAAGTCACAGGGACAGGCCCCTGGGGGCAAGAGGCCATGGTATCGCAAGCCAACAAAGCCAGCCCCTAAGTCTGCCTTATGAAGGGGCGCCCCCACTCACTCGAGTGGGGGGAAGGCTTCGTCTCTTTTCAGAGGTTTGGGAAGCCAACATCCCCGACAGATGGGTCCGGTCATCTGTGGCCAGAGGCTACAAGTTAGAGTTTCTAAAGTTTCCGCCGCCTCATTTTCAGGAGTCAAGGGTACCGAACGATCCAGCAAAAAAGGCCTCGTTCCTAACGGCATTGGATCGTCTGCTCTGCCAGGGCGTGATTGTAGAGGTACCAGTCCAAGAGCAAGGACTAGGCTTCTACTCCAATCTATTTGTCGTACCAAAGCCCAACGGCGATGTCAGACCAATTTTAGACCTAAAAGGTTTAAACGTTTACCTAAAGGTTCAGTCATTCCGGATGGAATCGGTTCGGTCAGCAGCCGCCGCGCTCCAGAAGGACGACTTTCTGGCTTCCATAGACATAAAAGACGCTTACCTTCATATACCGATCTTTCAGCCACATCAAAGATTTTTACGCTTCTCGGTGGCTCAGCGTCACTTCCAGTTTGTGGCACTTCCTTTCGGGCTGGCTACGGCCCCCCGGGTGTTTACGAAGGTTCTAGCTCCAATTTTAGCCAATCTAAGAATCCAAGGGGTCACGGTCCTAGCATACTTGGACGATCTCTTGATCATAGATCACTCACCGGCTTGCCTGGAGCAAGCGGTTGCCCTTACGGGTCAATACCTCGAGAGTTTCGGCTGGGTCTTAAACCGAGAAAAATCAGCATTCCAACCAACAAAACAGTTGGAATATCTCGGCATGAGGTTAGATACAGCTCAGCAAAGAGTATTTTTACCCCTGGTAAAGGTCAAAGCTATCAAGGAGTTGATTCAGCTGGTTCTAAGCAAAAAAGAACCAACTATTCGCCTATGTATGCGTTTACTAGGCAAGCTGGTGGCTACGTTCGAGGCGGTACCTTACGCACAGAGCCATACTCGCGTCCTACAAGCAGCCATTCTGGCGGCTTGGAGCGGGAAAGCACAGGCCTTGGAGTTTCCTTTAGCTCTATCATCAAGAGCCCGGCAAAGTCTGTGCTGGTGGTTAAACCCTCAGAATCTGCTGAAAGGGAAATCCTTCAGCCCCATAGCCTGGAAGATAGTGACCACAGATGCCAGCCTAAAAGGCTGGGGAGCGGTCTTGGATGGTTATACTCGCCAAGGTACTTGGGCAGCGGCGGAGAAGCAGCTGCCCATCAATATCCTGGAGCTCAGAGCTGCTCGGCTAGCCCTCCTGGCATGGACATCCAAACTGAAGGGATTCCCGGTGAGAATACAATCAGACAATGCCACGGCTGTGGCATATATAAACCACCAAGGGGGAACCAAGAGTCAGGCCGCTCAGAAGGAAGTGAGCTTGATTTTTCTGTGGGCAGAGGCTCATGTGCCCTGCATATCGGCAATATTCATTCCCGGAGTGGACAACCTGCAGGCAGACTTCTTAAGTCGCCAAACTATGTCGCCAGGGGAATGGTCTCTACATCCCCAGGTTTTTCAGACAATCTGCCAAAGGTGGGGTGTGCCAGACGTGGATGTCATGGCATCGAGGTTCAACAAGAAGCTAGACAGGTTCGTGTCCCGCACAAGGGACCCGATGGCCTGCGGAACCGATGCGTTAGTTTGCCCTTGGCATCAGTTCAAACTCCTTTATGCGTTTCCCCCTCTCCAGTTACTACCCCGCCTGCTGCGCAGGATAAGGATGGAGCACAAGCCAGTAATCCTGGTTGCTCCAGCGTGGCCCCGGAGGGCATGGTACTCACTAGTCTTGAGGATGGCAGTAGAAGACCCTTGGACTCTTCCTCTACGACCAGACCTACTCTCTCAAGGCCCGATCCTCCACCCTGCATTACGGCGTCTAAATTTGACGGCCTGGCGGCTGAATCCCTGATTCTCAGGGGTAGAGGTCTGTCTAAGCAGGTTATCTCCACCCTGATCAGGGCTAGAAAGCCGGTCTCCAGAATAATTTATTACAGGGTTTGGAGGGCCTATGTAGGCTGGTGTGAGTCCAAGAAATGGCTTTCTCGCAAGTATACCATTGATAGAGTGTTAAGTTTTCTCCAGCTGGGAGTGGATAAAGGCCTGGCATTAAGCACAATTAAGGGACAGATTTCAGCTCTGTCAGTGTGGTTTCAGAGGCCGTTGGCCACCCACTCGCTGGTTAAGACCTTCATTCAGGGGGTCTTACGTATTAATCCTCCGATCAAGTCCCCAATTTGTCCGTGGGACTTAAATCTTGTTCTATCAGCTTTGCAGAAGCAACCCTTTGAACCTTTGGCTGAGATTCCTTTGGTTTTACTAACAAGGAAATTGGTATTTCTGGTTGCCATAGTTTCAGCCAGGAGAGTGTCAGAATTGGCTGCCTTATCTTGTAAGGAACCATATCTTATTCTGCATAAGGATAGGGTGGTTCTCCGTCCTCATCCTTCTTTTCTGCCGAAGGTTATATCCGGTTTTCACCTAAACCAGGATTTGATTCTACCTTCCTTCTTTCCGAAACCTACGTCTAGAAAAGAAGGGTTGCTGCATACCCTAGATATTGTCAGGGCCATGAAGGCCTATCTTAAAGCTACAGAGAAGATTCGGAAAACAGAGGTGTTGTTCATTTTGCCGGACGGGCCCAAGAAGGGGCAGGCGGCTGCAAGATCCACCATCTCGAGGTGGATTAGACAGTTAATTACTCAGGCATACGGCTTGAAGAGGTTGCCTCCTCCTTTATCAATAAAGGCTCACTCTACCAGGGCCATGGGCGCCTCCTGGGCAGCACACCATCAGATCTCTATGGCTCAAATATGCAAGGCGGCAACCTGGTCTTCAGTCCACACGTTTACAAAGTTCTACCAGTTGGACGTAAGAAGGAATACTGATACAGCCTTTGGGCAGGCAGTGCTGCAGGCTGCGATTTAAGACCCTCGGAATCGGGGGCACCCTTGATTTAAATTTACATTTAAATTTATTCTTTTTTTGACTAAGTTGGATTTATTATTATTATTTTAGAGTGTACCTCTAATTAAATCCTGTTGTCTTGGGAAGATGTCTCCCTCCCCTCATTAAAGCATTGCTTTGGGACATCCCACATAGTAATGAATATGCCGCTCTGTGTCCCGTGATGTACGAGAAAGAAAAGGGGATTTTTAATACAGCTTACCTGTAAAATCCTTTTCTTGGAAGTACATCACGGGACACAGAGCTCCCACCCCTCTTATAGGGACCATTTTGGGAGGCATACTGCTTGCTACAAAACTGAGGTACTCCTCCTATGGGAGGGGGTTATATAGGGAGGGGACTTCCTGTTTGAGATTGCCAGTGTCCATCACCTGAAGGTACTCCATATAACCCACATAGTAATGAATATGCCGCTCTGTGTCCCGTGATGTACTTCCAAGAAAAGGATTTTACAGGTAAGCTGTATTAAAAATCCCCTTATTCTCCCCAAACTGCTCTATTATTTTAGGTCACTACCTATCATTGTCCCCAAAACTAGATTGGAAGCTCTCCATCGTGAAATCAATAGGTTTATCTACAATGATAAAAAACCTAGATGTAGCTACTCCCTTATGCATAGAACTCATCTTATTGGTGGTCTGGGACTTCCTCACCTCTGGCTTTATTTTCTGGTGGCTAGACTGGTCCAGATGGCACAATGGTCCTCCCCTGACAC
Organism: Rana temporaria; assembly: GCF_905171775.1. NCBI lineage: Eukaryota > Metazoa > Chordata > Amphibia > Anura > Ranidae > Rana > Rana temporaria. Next base: position 431,546,063 of record NC_053489.1, on the reverse strand, counting down.
TAATATATCCTGGTTAAAGTTTGAATCCACCTCCATTTTACCCCTTAACCTCACAGGCATCCTATGGTCTAACACAAAGCCACATCACACTTTACCCAAACAAAATACAATAGTTGCACACTCTATACAGTTGTGGAATAAAATTAAAGCTGCTTTTAAACTCTCCTCAGTGTCCCCCCCCCCCCTCTAGCCTCATACCTAGGCGATCCCAGATTCCCCCCTGCCTTTCTGGACAACACTCCATTCCATAACTGGATTAACCACAACCTCACCACTCTCACATTTAATGCAAAATTGCTCCTCTTTTTCACCTTACAGTCTAGATTTGACTTCCCCCCCTCAGAATTGTCTAACTACACTCTAATCCATGACTTCTTTGCAACTCACTACTCTGTGTCCATTAATCCCCCCAAATACCTTATTTGAGCACATTTGCATATCCTCCTCACGGGACAAGGGTCTAATCTCACTATTATACAGCTACCTAAATAACCTGAAAATGTATAAGTGTTCGTACATATAACATGTACTACTGCGCTGACTTCAAAAGAATAAATTTAAATCACCTATAAAATGTGAATAAACTACAAGTACCAGTCATAAACATAAACTCATATATTATGCAATAAATTACCCAAAAAATGTGATATGCTCACATCAGTGAGTCAATCTCTAATTCGTGAACCCCCTGTTGCGCAAACTCAGAAGCGCCAATGCGCTAGTAATAAATAATATATATATTATATGGATAAATATAAAAAAAAAAACTGTATATACAGTATAAAGTCCAATGTAATCGTGCACTGATGCAATATCCTCAAAGAGTGCTTCCAAACGTGAAGAAATTGTGCCTTGCCGCAAAATTTGTGACTTTTTCACCTTTGATAAAAGTGTCACCACCACCTCCTATTTTACTATGCGCTCACCAGATCTAAAAAGGTATACAGCATGTAATCATAAGTTGATATACGATCCCACTGCTGGTTCAGGACTCTCGCGCTCCAACTCCTTATGGGGTCTTTGGGCTCCCAGAAAAGAAAAACCCCATATGGTGCAGTACGTTTTTTTAAAACGATTTATTTATAAGACATAAAAAGAATTGTTCACTCACATGCTCGTGTGCCCAAGCCGGCACTAGCCTGTCCAGTGTTACTGCTTACTCCCTGGCGTGCGCTCCAAGCCTCAGCCGTTGTGCGTTCCAGCGGGCGGAAGTGCCTGTGCAACACGCGTTTCGCATGTACGCATGCGTCATCAGGAAGCTTCCTGATGACGCATGCGTACATGCGAAACGCGTCGAGGCTCATGGGTAATACTCTTCTGTGAACACGTCACACGACTCAGACCTCCTCCACGGCCCTGCACAGGCACTTCCGCCCGCTGGAACGCACAACGACTGAGGCTTGGAGCGCACGCCAGGGAGTAAGCAGTAACGCTGGACAGGCTAGTGCCGGCTTGGGCACACGAGCATGTGATTGAACAATTCTTTTTATGTCTTATAAATGAATCGTTTTAAAAAAACGTACTGCACCATATGGGGTTTTTTTTTTCTGGGAGCCCAAAGACCCCATAAGGAGTTGGAGTGCGAGAGTCCTGAACCAGCAGTGGGATCGTATATCAACTTATGATTACATGCTGTATACCTTTTTGGATCTGGTGAGCGCATAGTAAAATAGGAGGTGATGGTGACACTTTTATTAAAGGTGAAAAAGTCACAAATTTTGTGGCAAGGCACAATTTCTTCACGTTTGGAAGCACTCTTTGAGGATATTGCATCAGTGCACGATTACATTGGACTTTATATATACAGTTTTTTGTTTTTTTATTTTTTATATTTATCCATATCATATATATATTATTTATTACTAGCACATTGGCGCTTCTGAGTTTGCGCAACAGGGGGTTCACGAATTAGAGATTGACTCACTGATGTGAGCATATCACATTTTTTGGGTAATTTATTGCATAATATATGAGTTTACTGTATGTTTATGACTGGTACTTGTAGTTTATTCACATTTTATAGGTGATTTAAATGTATTCTTTTGAAGTCAGCGCAGTAGTACATGTTATATGTACGAACACTTATAAATTTTCACTTAATTGCACCACCTGGTGGGGTAAAACCATAACTGCAGCAGACTTAGCATTATTATTGTTTTTAATTTTATTTTTATATTTTGAGCCGGTGTCATAACCCAAACTACAGATACCTTAATAACCTGAATCAACCTAAAAAAAATGTCTGGCCCCATGTTGTGCTGGGAATCTGACATAAACTGCACATTCTCTACTAAATCATGGTCCAACATGTTTGACAGCCTTCGTAAAAGCAACTGCGCAGCTGCATTTAGAGAACCCCCTCTGAAGCTTCTCACCAGATGGTACATGACTGTCTAAAATTCTCTCCTTTTACCCCACTACCTCCCCATGCTGCTTCAGAGGCTGCCCAGAAGAGGGAAACTACCTCCACATCTTCTGGGGTTGCTGACATCTCGAGCCTATTTGGCATTCAGTAGTCAATAGACTTGAAAACTCACTTAAAAAGAAAATCACCCTCTCAACCCAAACTTGTCTCCTGTATGCTACCGTTCCAGATGTCCCTCCCCCTTGCAATAAATTGATCCACTCCTTGATCAGTTCCATCCAATGGATGATCGCCTCCAACTGCTCAGGTCGAATCTAGAATCAAAATGCTAAAATTATCAGAGAGAATACACCATACACTGTCTGACAGTATGCATAAGTTTAACGAAAAATGGTTATATTGGTTCTTACCTGTGAGTCACCCTGTGTAACTCTCAACTTTTCCCGTTGGCCCTCTCCCCTTTTCTTCCCTTTATTTCCCCGCTCTTTCATAACTGTGGCTAAGTCATCAATGTTCTACCTCTCTTTTATACTCATGCCTCCCATTTACCCTCATTACTGTGTTGTATATTTTTCTGTTTTTCAACACCCCATCCATGACTACATTGGTTTTTGTGCATTTGACACTCCAGTTTTCCGCCACTTTGGATGGATTTCCTCTCACTTGCTGTTTTGGCTATGGGAAAGGAAGTGAAGAGGAATCTCCTCAATTAGACACAGATGGCAAAAAAAATAAAAAACACTTGCAGGGGTTATAACCCTCCCTTAGGCCTCGTACACACGGCCGAGTTTCTCGGCAAAAACCAGCAAGAAGCTTGCTGGGTTTTTTTTTTGCCGAGGAAACCAGTCATGTGTACACTTTTCACCGAGGAAACCGCCGAGGATCTCGTCGGGCCAAAAAGAGAACATGTTCTCTATTTCCTTGACGGCAATGGGAAAATTTGGCTCGCCGAGATCCTCGGCGGCTTCACAAGGAACTCGACGAGCAAAACGATGTGTTTCGCCCGTCGAGTTCCTCGGACGTGTGTACGAGGCTTCACTCTATACAAAATGAAAAAAAGTTTTGCCTTTTAATTACACTTTAAAAAGTGTTACTGGGGCTCAGCTTTAATTTATTAGTAAAATCCATCTAAAACTGCCAGTGCATCTCCCACTACCCTTCCCCTAGATTGACAATTCTGCATTTCAAATGTGTCTCCATTGCATCTCCAATTAAAAAACCCAAAGACAGGGAGTGTGTTACTGACAGGATCACCAGATGAAAATAAAGGAAAAAAAGCCAAAAAAAGAAAATGAATGTAGCAACTAGCATTTGGGATTGTAGGCTACAAAATACTACATTTTTGATTTTGGGTTTAATAGCACAGTGATGAAACATAAGATTGGCACTTCTGGAAGTTTTTTTCTTAGGAGTACTCAGGCGGTAATTTATCTTCATTATAGTGGTGTTCAGTGACATACAGAAGTAGGAGAAGTAAATGTTTACTATCTTCTTTGCAGGGAACACTGTTATTCAGAGTTTGATTTTAGAAGAAATTTGTCCAAAATGCAACAAAACGAGCATTGTGAGCTCATTGCCTTCAAGAGAGAAAATGGGAACGAGGATTTGGAATTTGAAGTATGCATGTTAAATCTTGGCTTGGCAATGGAAACTAGGACATCTTGTTAAATAAAATTATGCTAAAGTAGCCGGGTGTTCTAGATGAACTGATGATAGAACAGGTATTAGTTGGACATGTATCAACAATCCAGAGCAATTAATTAGAGAAACAAGATGACAGTAATATACTCTGGCACAGGGGAAAGTGAACAGCCATGCAGTGCAGACAGCCAGAATACTGTTTTGACTACAGAGCTTTGAGTATGGATATAACATTGGATATGGCATACATGTAACAAAATAGTCATAAGAATGACTGGAAACATTGTTCTGTGAACATTCTGCAGTCATTGTGGTGCTTTTTAAAAATAATTTAGTAAAACACTTATCATTTTTTTGTATTAAAAGACAAATATGAGATAATCACATCAGAAGTAAAGCCTAGTACACACGGGCCGAATGTTGGACGGCATCGACAGGTTCAATAGAAACTGGCTGACATGCGGGCTGTGTGTACTGCAGCCGTTCGGCCAACCTCTGCCAATGGGGCATGACTGAAAAAGGTCTGACGATCAGCTCCCGATGTGTCCCGGAGTGTTCTGGCAGGGGGGCTGTCCCCCTGCCAGAACACAATAGCACAGCAAGGGAGATCGATGTACTAACATTCCATGGTTATTACAGCGGCTCTTTCGGAGCTGTCCGTTTTTTCCGCTCAGCCCTGCTGAGTTGAATGAAAAAAAACCTGCTAGTGTGTACTTGGATTAAGAGTCACATTGGTTTTATAGATCAAACATGATAAAAGCCTCAATAGTCCAATCATAATGGATCATATATGTATATTAGAAGAAACAAAGGTCACTGTTATCAAACGATGATGCATCTACTTAAAGGGATGTTAAAAATATCATGCAGTTTTCGTTTGGAACTATAGTATAGGCAGCCCCCGGGCTACAAACAAAATGTTGTTTCTAAGTTTGTTCTTAAGTTTGTTCTTAAGTTGAATTTGTATGTGAGTTGGAACAGGTACATTTTTTAAGTGTAATAACTCCAAAAAAGTGTAAGCCCAAAATAAATATTTTTACGTTTTTTTGGATAGCCTGTTCAGCAGATTTCACCTAATTTCTGTCACTGTGACAATCACATTTTGAAAAATTTGTGTTGTTGTGCAAACAAGGATTGGCGATAAAGCTTCAATGGAGACACCTTTTTCCCATGATAACTCTTCCAGGAGTGAATTTCCCTTCCTAGGGGTATATTTCCTCTCACTTCCTGTTTTCTCAATTCATTTGTAAGTAGGAGTCGTATGTAAGTCGAATATATGCAGCTCGGGGCCTGTACACTGGCAATTAAAGGATAACTAAAGTTATTATTTTTTTTAAATAACAAACATGTTATACTTACCTCCACTGTGCCACTCGTTTTTCACAGAGTCGCCCCGAACCTGGTCTTCTGGGGTTCCTCGGCGGCTGTCTCGGCTCCCCCCCTCAAGGACTCAACACCTTCATGCGAGCGAGCAAGCATGGTGTTGAGTCTTCACGGGCGGGCTCCCATGATACAGCGGGCAGCCATAGCCGCTAATTGTATCACTCGGCCCCGGCCCTCGGTGCGCTGCATCATTGGATGTGATTGACTGCAGTGCGAGCCAATGGCTGCGCTGCTTTCAATCAACCAATGACAGAGCCGGGAAGATGGCCGAGAAGCCTGTGCGTTCACGGCATGGGGGGGGGTTCAGGGGGCCTCTAATCGGCAGATGTTTTTTCACCTTAATGCATAGAATGCATTAAGGTGAAAAAACGTTTACCTTTACAACCCCTTTAAGTCTCTTTGCTACTGAGAAATATTTAGGGATCTATTTATTGTTGTGTCGATGGGCAATTCTCCCAATATTTAAAGTGGATGTAAACCCTCACATATACCCAGTGAAGTAAACAGCCTTCAGATTAAAAACAGGGATGAAACAAATCTATAAGTTTTACATGTATATCTTCAGCTGAATATATCCTTTAGAAGGTGCTCTTCGTGTTACAGATTTTCCCTTCCTGGTCAGCAATGGGAGTGTATTATTGGCATACAGCCAAGACAGCTGATTGGAGGAAAGGCACACACCCCCTCTCCACATTGGCAAAGGAAGGAAGGAATGTGCAAAGCTTTGCTGTGAGATGGCAAGCTGTCTGCTACTCTATTTATAGCAACCTTTCCCGACACACACTTTAGGCTGCCGTCTCTGAGAACTTGTCAGAAGTTATCAGGCTGATAACAGAGCTACTGAGCAGGAGAAAGCTACAGGACTTAGTGCTTTGAAGAGATATAAGAAAACAACACTACAGATATATGTGCCCAGCTCAAATTTCATGAATCGTGTTGACATCCACTTTAACTGTTTTTTGGCCAAGATTAGATTTTGCCCATTAATTCAATTTATCACAGTGGTTTTTGCCCATTTTCACCCATTTTCAAAGGAGATTGACTCAAGAATTGGCAGGTGAAATTAGAGTAAAACAATAATTGACCATGTAATCCCACATCTGTCCTCCAATGGGAAAGAGCTCTACCATACTATTTATTCTATTTATTACTTATTGAATGTAAATTCCTTCTGATATTCACCCATTTCTTTGCTGTGCATAATATTTTAACTATTTTCTGGTTTGGAGTGGATACATATACATTTTGACGTTCTTCTTGCTTTGGAGCTGTGTATTTTTTTGTCCAGGAGACTTGCTAAACTTGTTTTTAATGCAAGCTCCATGCTTCCATGGTTAATTTTTTTGTTTTGTTGCTTTAATGAAAAGAATGGCATGTCCCTCCCTTTGGCATCTGTGTACTGTGCAGTGCCTCTGCTATTTCGATAGCAGCCAGCCACCAGCCTGCATGACCTTCAGCATGTTGGACAGAGGGGGTGTTTTGAGAAGAGGTTCTCCATGACATCACTGCACAGATTTTATTTTTAGTCCAAATATGAGCAGATATGTTCCCCCCTCCCGCTGACCTGCCAGCGCTGGTCAAATACGGAAGGACAACCTGGAAAGGTAAATATGATTAAAAAAGTATAAGTATTTTTAACCACATCAATACTGGGCACTTTCGCCCCTTCCTTCCCAGACCAATTTTCAGCTTTCAGCGCTCTCACACTTTCAATGGAAATTGCGCGGTCATGCAATGCTGTACTCAAATAAAATTTTGTTCGCACAAGTAAAGCTTTCTTTTGGTGGTATTAATTCACGACTCCGTTTTTTTTTTTGCAATATAAGCGAAAAAAGAGTGGAAATTTAAAGAAAAAACAATATTTTCTTCTTTCTATTTTAAAAGAAATCCAATAAAATTGAATTTTGTCATAAATTTAAGCCAAAATGTATTCTGCTACATGTCTTTGGTAAAAAAAAATCCCAATTATAATAATTGGTTCGTGTGATCACAGACATATGTACGCAGATGATCATGTACAGATGTGCGCAGGTGATCATGGACATATGTGTGCAGATAATCATTGGGACATGTGATTTTACTGTTACATATGTGGGGACTTTGTGTGTTTACATGTGTGGGGACTTAGGGCCAAATCCTCAGCCAGGCGGCGTAACTTAACTTTTTCCATTTAAGTTACACCGCCGCAAATTTCCCAAGTTAGTGCCCGATCCACAAAGCACTTACCTGGGAATTTGCAGCGGTGTAACTTAAATTCCGCCGGCGCAAGGCGTTCCTCTTCAAAGGGGGGCGATTCCCATTTAAATGAGGCGCGCTCCCGCGCCGGCCGTACTGAGCATGCTCGTGACGTAATTTTCCCGACGTGCATTTTTTTAAATGTTCCTCTAGGGTAAACAGATTGCAAAATGCTGTTCTAATGAGAAAGTCTGGTGTAAGCTGTTAGCTTTCCCACTGGTGTCTCATTTCTCTGACTTGTTCAGTTGTGCGTGGAAATTTAAGCTTGAGATACTGAGCTCTGTAAGCAATTGGCCATTTTTAAGATCAGTGAGGAACAGAGGTAAGTAAGTTAATGAACTTTCACCTGCAGGCTGGAAATATATATATATGAAAAAAATATACAGAAAAAAAATATATATATTAAACATATACAATATTTATTATTTATCTCACTCAAAAAATAGACACAATAGATATTTAGAAAAAAAATGTAGAAAACTCCATTTACATGTCTCAGTAGCAAGGTGATGTGATCAAGGACTACAATGACATCTCTGTGTTTTTACGTGGTTAACTTGAAATGTAATGCATTTTAGATTTGTTTTAAAAGGATTATCATTTATCCTTATAGAAGGTGTGGGCTGTTTAAAACTTTTCTAAAGATTTATACTTTATGCATCTTTCACTGCTGCATTATATTGATTTCAACAGCGGTAGTTGTGAGCAAGGGTTTAAATAATTTGTCATGAAATGATTCCAGTCTCATGTATAGACTTTTATGAACAAGCTGTTCTTTGGGTTTCACGTTCAGTAACTCAAACACAAAATAGCATAGCAATAAGAACAGATTACAATAAAAATGATTTACTTACCATAAATTTTTTTGGATGCAATTTGCTGTGTATTTGGCTGGATTTACGTTACTTTTTTCAGCTTGTCTTTAGATGTTGCAAACATCTCATAAAATTAGTTCTTAGAATCCAAGATTTGGCAAATAAACCTAAATAAAAGTTGACTGATATAAAATAGTCGTTAGTAGTATTTATAGACAGTTATGTTCCATATGCATATGTATGCCATAAATAAAGATGATTTGGCTAATGTTATTAAATTGTTGTGCACATGGGTGTAGGAACCCTTACAAATCTGGGGGGGACAGCATTTTTACTCGCCAGGTAAATTCTTATTCAGTAAACTCGGACTCCCACATGCCATGTGGGTTAATTTTTACTTATGCCATGTGGGTTGATTTTTACTAATGCCCTGTGGGCCACAAGGCATTAGTAAAAATCAACCCACATGGCATAAGTAAAAATTAACCCACATGGCATAAGTAAAAACCAACCCACATGGCATAAGTAAAAATTAACCCACATGGCATAAGTAAAAATTAACCCACATGGCATTAGTAAAAACCAACCCACATGACATTAGTAAAAATTAACCCACATGACATTAGTAAAAATTAACCCACATGGCATTAGCAAAAATTAACTGGTTAGCTGGTAGTGGCAGGTTAGGTGATTGACAATAGTTCCAGGTTAGGTAGTAGTGGCAGGCTAGGTGGCAGTGCCAGGTTAGGTGGCATACAGTAGTGCCAGGTTAGGTGGTAATGCCAGGTTAGGTGGCATACAGTAGTGCCTGGTTAGGTGGTAGTGTCAGGTTAGGTGGCAGTGCCAGGTTAGGTGGTATACAGTAGTGCCAGATTAGGTGGTAGTGCCAGGTTAGGTGGCATACAGTAGTGCCTGGTTAGGTGGTAGTGTCAGGTTAGGTGGCAGTGTCAGGTTAGGTGGTATACAGTAGTGCCTGGTTAGGTGGTAGTGCCAGGTTAGGTGGCATACAGTAGTGCCTGGTTAGGTGGTAGTGTCAGGTTAGGTGGCAGTGTCAGGTTAGGTGGTATACAGTAGTGCCAGGTTAGGTGGTAGTGCCAGGTTAGGTGGTATACAGTAGTGCCTGGTTAGGTGGTAGTGTCAGGTTAGGTGGCAGTGCCAGGTTAGGTGGTAAACAGTAGTGCCATGTTAGGTGGTAGTGCCAGGTTAGGTGGTATACAGTAGTGCCAGGTTAGGTGGTTGTGGCAGGTTAGGTGGTATACAGTAGTGCCTGGATAGGTGGAAGTGGAAGGTTAGGTGGTAGTGGCAGGTTAGGTGGTATACAGTAGTGGCAGGTTAGGTGGTAGTGGCAGGTTAGGTGGTAGTGCCAGGTTAGGTGGTATACAGTAGTGCCAGGTTAGGTGGTAGTGCCAGGTTAGGTGGTATAGGGTAGTGCCTGGTTAGGTGATAGTGGCAGGGTAGGTGGTATACAGTAGTGCCTGGATAGGTGGTAGTGCCAGGTTAGGTAGTATTGCCAGGTTAGGTGGTATACAGCAGTGCCAGGTTAGGTGGTATACAGTAGTGCCTGGATAGGTGGTAGTGGCAGGTTAGGTGGTATACAGTAGTGCCTGGATAGGTGGTAGTGGCAGGTTAGGTGGTAGTGCCAGGTTAGAGTGGTAGTGCCAGAGTAAATACATGACATGAATAGATAAGAGTCCTGTTCCCCATTTCCATCAGCTGCACTAAAAGCATGAATCTATGACTATCCAGTGCCAGGTTAGTACCTGTATACCATACCCCCCCCCCTCTCTGAATATTATACCTCCCCCTCTCTGTAAACTGTAACTTCCCCCCCCCCCCTCTCTGAATATTATACCTCCCTCTCTCTGTAAACTGTAACACCCCCCCCTCTCTGAATATTATACCTCCCCCTCTCTGTAAACTGTAACACCCCCCCTCTCTGAATATTATACCTCCCCCTCTCTGTAAACTGTAACACCCCCCCCCTCTCTCTGAATATTATACCTCCCCCTCTCTGTAAACTGTAACACCCCCCCTCTCTGAATATTATACCTCCCCCTCTCTGTAAACTGTAACATCCCCCCCTCTCTCTGAATATTATACCTCCCCCTCTCTGTAAACTGTAACACCCCCCCCCTCTCTGAATATTATACCTCCCCCTCTCTGTAAACTGTAACACCCCCCCCCTCTCTGAATATTATACCTCCCCCTCTCTGTAAACTGTAACACCCCCCCCCCCCTCTCTGAATATTATACCTCCCCCTCTCTGTAAACTGTAACACCCCCCCCCCCCTCTCTGAATATTATACCTCCCCCTCTCTGTAAACTGTAACACCCCCCCCCCCCTCTCTGAATATTATACCTCCCCCTCTCTGTAAACTGTAACACCCCCCCTCTCTGAATATTATACCTCCCCCTCTCTGTAAACTGTAACACCCCCCCCCTCTCTGAATATTATACCTCCCCCTCTCTGTAAACTGTAACACCCCCCCCCTCTCTGAATATTATACCTCCCCCTCTCTGTAAACTGTAACACCCCCCCCTCTCTGAATATTATACCTCCCCCTCTCTGTAAACTGTAACACCCCCCCCCCCTCTCTGAATATTATACCTCCCCCTCTCTGTAAACTGTAACACCCCCCCCCCTCTCTGAATATTATACCTCCCCCTCTCTGTAAACTGTAACACCCCCCCCCCTCTCTGAATATTATACCTCCCCCTCTCTGTAAACTGTAACACCCCCCCTCTCTGAATATTATACCTCCCCCTCTCTGTAAACTGTAACACCCCCCCTCTCTGAATATTATACCTCCCCCTCTCTGTAAACTGTAACACCCCCCCCCCTCTCTGAATATTATACCTCCCCCTCTCTGTAAACTGTAACACCCCCCCTCTCTGAATATTATACCTCCCCCTCTCTGTAAACTGTAACACCCCCCCCCCTCTCTGAATATTATACCTCCCCCTCTCTGTAAACTGTAACACCCCCCCCTCTCTGAATATTATACCTCCCCCTCTCTGTAAACTGTAACACCCCCCCCTCTCTGTAACATTTACCTCCTCCCCCCTGTACCTCAACTGTGTCGTTCTGGCTCTCCATCACATGCAACTTAGTCTCTCTGGCTCTGCAGGCTGGTCGGGTGTAGTGTGGCCACGAGTGTCAGTCTGGGCCCCGCCCCCTTCCTGCTCCTTTCTCCCATTCAGCAGAGCGGCCAGCACAGCTATGCATGTCTGTGTGCAATCAGCTGTGCGCCGCTCGGGAGGGGAGGGGTCGGGGCTGGATCGGCACTGAAGGGGGAGAAAAGCAGTGACCGCAGCTGGACTCGGCGGCCCCTGCCTGCGATCCGGGGACGATCTCCCTATCCTAACCTGGGGGGGATTTTACCATACTTGTCCCCCCCGCATTATTTCCTGGGGGGGATGCGTCCCCTCCGTCCCCCCCGGTTCCTACGCCCATGGTTGTGCATGGTCATATTATACTATACATAAAAGGCTATTGAATAGTAATTTAAAGATGGCACTAAAAACAGGATTGCAGGAATTAATAAATCATTTAAATATCATCCATCTTTACTGCACATTCTGATTTTCCTTGTCAAATTTGTTTATTGAATTTTAACAATTAGCATACATAAGTACATATGGTGGCAGCAAAAGAAAATATCACATATATGTTAACAATATTGAGTTGTAGTTTCAGCATAAACTAAAAGTAGTTTAACTAAGACAATTTTAGCATGGATCTAACTACTGAAAAGTAGGGCTGTTACGGATTAAAATGTTCGTGTTCGATTAATCGATTTTTTTAAAATCAATTAATCGACTAATTTAGATTAATTATGACGCACATACATTTTTCGGATCACCACCATATATAGTCCCCACTGTAATATCCACAGACTTCTCCCCCACTGTAATATCCACAGACATCTCCCCCACTGTAATATCCACAGACATCTCCCCCACTGTAATATCCACAGACATCTCCCCCACTGTAATATCCACAGACCTCTCCCCCACTGTAATATCCACAGACATCTCCCCCACTGTATAGGAAGATTAGTGCTTGCTTAGTCTTACCGGAGAAGCCGGCCGAACACGAGCAGTTGAGGCCAGGTGATGACATCAGCGCGCCGCTCTAGGCTCACCTAGGCCGCCGCCGGGTGGACCAAGATGACCACTGCTCCGGGAGCTAGGCCGAAGCCGCGTCCTTTCCTATGGCCAAGGGAGCAGCGGAGCTCCGCGGATCACGTTGTGTGCCGATCCGCATATGGTGACCCGCTCGGATCACGGACATTTACAATCTGTTGCACCACTAGTACCAATAAAAATAATTTTGATCGATCAAACAAATTTTGATTGATCAAAAAAATTAAAGATTATTGGAGGAATTAATCTTTAATGTCCACAGCCCTACTGAAAAGATTATGTCATACATTGTATAAGAATGAATAAAACCAACTTAGACCAGGACTCGCATTCTGATTTTCATGGTTGTACATTTAAATGAGCTGGTGAAGAGCATCAAGAAGACTTTGGTTAAGCCTTGTACAGCCAAAAGCTGGATAGTGTTTGAAAGACACCTGCCATTAAGTAATTACGTATGCTGTCATCACTGACCTGCTTCTGAAAAGACTACTTGCCTCTGGTTTTACCACAATGTGCAGTGTATGAGTCAGATTCAGAACAAGCAGCCTCGGCAAAAGAAGTCACGTCAAGCTAGAACTATTTATGTGCACGGATGTTCCATGCAGGTGACTTGTAAATTATGGATACCAGAAACAGTCAAGCAGCAAGCATTTTAGATAAATATAAGCAATGGTGGCGAACCCGGTGCCCTTTAGAGTATAATTAAAAGCACAACTTTTTTCATTTTTGTGTAGAACACCAAATGCGATGTAACTGTAACTGTTCTTACTGAATTTTAAAGAAATCCACAAATTTTGAGTGGTCATCAGAACTGGAATGGAGTGGAATTCTTTCAATAGGGACACTAGTTTTGGTGATTACCAGGGATTTCCCTCAATTTGGAGGGATTTCCTGTCACTTCCTATTGAGTCTATTGGGCAGGAAGTGAGGGGAAATCTCCCCAATGGGACACAGAAAGCCAAGAAAAAAATCTGGGGTTATAACTCTCCATTACGCTATCCAAAATGAAAAAAAGTTTTGCCTTCAGTTCTACTTTAAGCACCAATTACTCTCAGTTACATCCAAAGCAGGTTAAAATATATCATGTTTTGGATGTAGCTAAACAGCTGAGTGTGCATGAGAGAGTTGCTATTAGAGGTCTTAGAGGTAGTAGCAATGAACTGCAGTATAGAAGTACATTGTTCTAGGTTGTGGATAGTGACCCATAGATCCCATGTCTTTTAAGGGCTTTGGACCTGCAACTGCATTTATAGCATTTGGTGTCCACAAGCTCTGGCAAGTCAATTGATACTATAGTACTACTGCACTATAAAGGGGAAGTTCCATTCGATTGGCCACACCCTTTGGGCTGATTATGCAAATTTCCCTTCTCATAACCTGCTTCTGAGCATGCACATTTTTTTCCCCGTCGTTAAAGCCTACACACGGCGTGAATAACGGTGAGGAAAAATAGAGCAGGTTCTAAATTTTTAATGCCCATTTTTCACGTCTAGAAAAATGCTCTGGAGCCCACACACTGTCGTTTTTAATGACCAATTAAAAAAATTGCATTTTTCTCGTCATGAAAAACGGTCGTGTGTACGCGGCATAACGCAAGATTATATACATGAGAAAAGGTATTCATGTTGTTATACTGCAATGCTAAATCTGACACTTATGCTAATACGGGTTCAGGATAGATGTTCAAACATACATGGAAGGATAATATGCTACTAATCCACCAAGGGCTAAATGCACATTATTGCTTCTTTGTATACCCCAAAATTGCTTGATTGTTGCAAACCATGCTCAAATCCTTAGCACTGCTTGCAATTATTGACTTCTGTATTATTCATGGTTAATGTAATATTGTAAGAGAGTGGATACCCTGCGCTGCCAGGTGTGCGTAAATGGTAGCTGCTGACACGGCTCATTCAAAAAAGCAAAACAACCAAGAAATACGTATGTGTAGCGCTAAAATTAATAAATGAATATCAAAATACCAAAAATGTGTATTGTAAAAAATAAAACACATATAACATTAATAAATGTAAGACACAAATTGTGAAACATGTGAAATTCCTCTGTGGCGAGGAGTGACAACAGTGCCAACTGGCACGTGAACTGATGCACCTAAGGTGGTATCAAACATGAAAACAGAGTCCAACAAAACTTGTTGACCACTGATGGCATATGCCAAAAGAGGTCAGTCAAGGCTTTATATGACGATTGTCAAACAGCAATCCTTGGCAGGAACTGGTGGGTAGGTCTTTGTATGGAATAGGTTCCCAGGAGTAAGCCGGAAGCTATACTGATGTTGGTATCCCAAAACCAATTGGCTCAGTATGTTAGTGGTGCATAGGGAAAAATAAAGAGAAGTGGCCACATAGCGTGACTGCTAATTTTTCGGCAAGCACGCAAAAAAGCCCCATTAATTTACAGAACTGTTTGACAATCGTCATATAAAGCCTTGACTGACCTCTTTTGGCATATGCCATCAGTGGTCAACAAGTTCCGGTAAGCCTGCACTTTTTCCGGTGATGGGATTGTCACGTTAAAAGAGTCACGCTTTCTCCATATATTCACTGTTTCACTTGAATGTCTTGTGGATGTTGATGAACTTTGCTATACACATCGGATCATCACACCAAGGAGTTTTGTTGGACTCTGTTTTCATGTTTAATACCACCTTAGGTGCATCAGTTCACGTGCCAGTTGGCACTGTTGTCACTCCTCGCCACAGAGGAATTTCACATGTTTCACAATTTGTGTCTTACATTTATTAATGTTATATGTGTTTTATTTTTTACAATACACATTTTTGGTATTTTGATATTCATTTATTAATTTTAGCGCTACACATACGTATTTCTTTAATGTAATATTGTAGAAAAGTACATAAGTACTCATGATACAGAGGGTCAGTCGGCAATATTGAGCGTTTCAGTGCCACATCCAGTAATAGTGGAGAAAAACAAAATCCCCTTGTGGTAGACTTTTAAGGCACAAAATTCTTTAGAAATATGTAAAGTTGTAAATTATTTATTAAATATTTGTAAAACAGACATGTGTAAAAACACATAGCATGCTTAACTATGTTTACAATATTGTCGACAGCATTACATAATTAAAGATACTGTAATTCTTGTACCCGATGCGTTTCAGAGTACATATGTGTCTCCTTCTTCAGGGATATATTTAAGCAAGAATATTTTGTATTCTAAAATAGAACATGACATGACAACGAAAAAGCAATTCAAGGCAAGAAATGTGAGCATACTGGCGCTACTAATGTTATCCAATAAATGTATCAAATGTACTAAAGTTAGAAAAGGTTTGCTTACAGCTTGTACTAAACTCCTTAGATGTGGTGGCTGCATCAATTTTCTTTTTTAAGCTTTTTTCACTCTTATTTCACTTGGAGATCTGGCCAGTAACACACCTCCTGTATTAGAGCCTCCACTCTGGACAAAATGCAACAGAGACACCTTTGGACAGCAGTATTGTCGGTATGGGTGGAGGGGAGTGTTAGATGAACTAGCAGATTTAGATACACTTATGCCCTGTACACACGATCGGTCCATCCGATGAAAACGGTCTGTTGGACCGTTTTCATCAGTTAACCGATGAAGCTGACTGATGGTCCGTCATGCCTACACACCATCGGTTAAAAAAACGACTGTGTCAGAACGCAGTGACGTAAAACACAACGACGTGCTGAAAAAAATGAAGTTCAATGCTTCCAAGCATGCGTTGAATTTTAACCGTGCCTACAAACGTTTTTTTTCTATCGGTTAGGTATCCATCGGTTAAATTTAAAACAAGATTGCTTTTTTTTAACCTATAGATAAATAACCGATGGGGCCCACACATGATCGGTTTGGTCCGATGAAAACGGTCCATCAGACCGTTCTCATCGGTTTGACCGATCGTGTGTACAGGGCATAACACTTTTAAGCCAAACTCCCACAAACCCTTTTTTATGCAGTTACAACACACAGTTTTGTTCCTTTTGGGATAAGACAGCGCTATATAAGTACCTAAATAATAATAATAATAATAATAAAGGTTTTAAATAAATAAATGATAATCATTGTTAGCATGCATGCCAGTGGTAAATGGTTTGTCTCAACCCTCTAGCTGCTATATTTGCAGGACAGATTGTTCTGTTGAAAAACAACAGACTTGCTGGCTGGATTCCCAAGTGAAAATAAAAGAAAGAAAGACTGAAAAAATAAAAATAAATGCAGCCATTCCATCTAAAAATTGGTAAGCTCAGGCTGCCATATAATAAATCTTTGGTTTTTGGGTTTAACAACACTTTAGTTTAGCGTAATATGAGTTCTGCGTAATCCCCTGCAGAATAAACACATACTTCTTTACAGGATCTGTAGGAGGGCAGTAGAAGTGTTGGACATGTTGCCAGCTGTATAACTTTCTATATATTTGTTTCCTTCATTACTGTGCAAGCCGCTCCGCAGCCGCCACAGAGATATGTGAAACAATTTCATAGAGAGCTGGTCACAACCTCCTGTCATGCAAATTGGATACGGGGAAACCCACATCGAATTTGCATAGTTGTGAACCCAGCCTTATGCTGCGTACACACGATCGGATATTCCGTCAGAAAAACCTTGGATGTTTTTTCCGAGGGAAATCCGCTCAAGCTTGGCTTGCATACACACGGTCACACAAAAGTTCTCTTAACTTTCGTTCGTCAAGGATGCGGTGACCTACAACACTACGAAGAGCCGAGAAAATTAAGTTCAAGGCTTCCAAGCATGCGTAGAATTGTTTTCGAGCATGCGTCGGAATTTTGCGCGTCGGCATTGCTACAGATAGGAATTTTTTCAGTTTGAAAATTTGAGAACCAGCTCTCAATCTTTTGTTGGCGGAAATTCCGACTGCAAAAGTCCGATGGAGAATATACACAATCGGAATTTCCGTTCAAAAGCTCACATCAGACTTTTGTTGTTGGAATTTCCGATCGTGTGTACGGGGCATTAGACTTCCAATGCAGGTTTGAACCTGATTGGTAGCAGTGCCAAACTTCTAAAAACTGGCAATATTAATGACACCAGGCTGAGAAGCAGCTAGGAGGGTTTCTCATCATCACCAGAAGGTACTGTATATTACAGGATCACCAGAATACAGACAAATGGGACTTCAGTCCTCAAGTACCCCCCAACAAGCCATGTTTTCAGGTTTTCCTTTACTTTGCACAGCTGCTTTAAAACAATATCAATGACATGGTATTGATAGGAGTTATTTTATCTAAATTGAAGTTTCCAAAACATGGCCTGTTGGGGGATACTTGAGGATTGAGGTTGAGAACCACTGCACTAGAGCAATGCCTGGATGAAAAGCCCAAAAGCTCAGCAGGTAAGTATGCCTGTGTGAATCCTAAAGTTATTTTTGATTCAATTTTGACTGAAGTATAACTTTAAAACTTAGTTATCTTATACATTTTAGGCTAAGCAACAGATGTGATAACAGGGTCTGTCCCTGTTTCAGAGTAAAAGGACTCTGCTCTGTTTACAATCTAAAATGGTAAAAGGACTGAACGTAGAAGTACAATGGGGTGTTTGTTCGATTTTCATTCTAGCTCTGTTGTCCACTTGAAATAGTTGAATTCCAGACATCTCCTCCCTCTGCTGATTTTATCACAGGCTAAGAAAGACGTGGGACTTATAGCAGATTCACCAGTTCTCAGAAAGCAAAAAATGCAAGAATGAAAGAAAAACCTGCATATAGAATAATTAAAAATGGAACTGATAAGAATGGCGCAATTACACATACTGGGTGTTGTAAGGTATGAGCAGAATACTCGGAAACACTGTCATGATATCTCCCTGTTGATATAATCAGTCTGGGAAAGTCATTCATAAATGGGAGCTTTTAAACAACACATGGCTTTACGCATACAATAATACTACAAGATAACCTAATGAATCTCAATACAGTGCCTGTGTTACCCTAATAAGTTGTCATTGCCTTCAGAAAAAAAAATGTGTTCATTTAAACTTTTACAAAGAACAATCAAATCATATGAATGCCATCATGAAAATCATATTTGTAATTACCCTTTTCTGCACTTAAAGAGGTATTAAAGCGGAGTTCCACCCAAAAGTAGAAATTCCGCTTTAAGCACTCCTCGCCCCCTTACATGCCACATTTGGCATGTCATTTTTTTGGGGGGGGGAGTGGGGGCTTCGGTAGGAGTGGGACTTCCTGTCCCACTTCCACCCAGGGACCGCCTAGACGACTCCTCCTCTCGCCTTAGGTGGCCCCTCCCATCAGGCGATCTCCTGGGACACGTGACAGGTCCCAGGAGATCGCCTGTCCACTCATAGAGTGCAGCGCGATTCGGGCATGCGCAGTGAGTGCCCAGCCGTGAAGCCGAAAGATGTCACGCCCGGGTGCCCACACTATGAATGGAGGCACCGGCCGGAGAGGGGGGGAGAGGAGCGGAGCTCCGGGCGGCTGCGTCGCTGGACCGTGGAGCAGGTAAGTGTCTGTTTATTAAAAGTCAGCAGCTACACTTATTGTAGCTGCTGACTTTTAATAAACAGTAAACAGTAAAAGGCTGGAACGCTTTAAAGTGATTGTAAAGCTTTAATTGTTTTTAAATAAAATAACAAACATACCTTACTTACCTGCAGTGTGCAATGGCATTGCACAGAACAGCCCCGATCCTCCTCTTATAGGGCCCCACGCTGGCGTTCCTGGCTCCTCTTTTTCAGTGAATGCCCCCATAGAAAGGGGCACGCATTAGGGCTCGCTCCCGAGCCATCCTGTCTGTGTCTATTGAGACAGACAAGGTGGCTCAGCTCCTTCATCCCAGAATTGGATTGGCAGCAGCAGGAGCCAATGGCACCCACTGCTATCAATCTGCCCTGTGAGGAGAGGGAGAGAGCCACTGCTCGCATGCACAGTGCTGGATCTATATCAGGCTCAGGTAAGTATAAAGGGGGTAAGGAGGGATCCTGTGTCACAAAGGGTTTTACCTTAAAGTGTTACTAAACTCAGGACCCTGCACACTATATCTGGTCTTCCACAGTACACAGAAAATGGAAATAATTTTAGTTATTTAAATCAATATAAACTGCTAAATACCTTTCCTCATCAGCATCTCTCATTAGCATCAACAGTATCTGGCTGAGCACTGGTTATATCTTGTAGGAGGAGTTTTTATTCTCCTCTGACTATCCTATGAGGCTGCATGACCCCTGAACCTCTGTCAGCGCTGATTGGCCCTGTGCCGATCACATGCACCCCCCCCAAAAAGAAAACTCTCTAGCAATACACACCAAACTGAGCATGTGCAGAGTGCCTCCTATGGCTCTGTACCATCAGCAGATGGATTGGGGACAGTGGAAGAAGGGGAGGATCATAGAAGACAGGGTAAAACAGCCTTTTTACCTAATGCAGAGGATTAACCCCTTAGGTTCCACAGTTATTATAACAGGCATGCTTTACTGCATTTACAGACTGATTTTACTGTTGTAGGTTTAGTAACACTTTATTACATAGAATGAATTAAGGTAAAAAAATCTTTAGGCTTTAGAACCACTTGACGACTGCCCTATAGCAGTTTTACTGCTACAGGGAGACAGCCGAGCGCAGTATCACGTATATATACGTGATTCTGTATTTCCACCTGCAGGGGGAGCGTGCGCTGATCTGCAAGTGTCAGGCAATTGATGTCCTCCGGTACCTGCCAATCGTCCATAAACAACACAGAGCGGTGACCTGCCTATGTAAACAAGGCGGATTGACGTTTTGCCAGGGGGAAGGAATATGTTCCAGGGACTAGAATCCATTGCTTTCCCTAGTAAACACATAAACACTGGCTAGGCACACAGTTAACCCTTTGATTGCCCTAGATGTTTAACCCCTTCCCAGCCAGTGTCATTAGTACAGTGACAGAGCATACTTTTAGCACTGATAACTGTATTAGTGTCAAAAGTGTGCAATTGTCCGCCGCAATATCGCAGTCCCGATATAAGCTGCTGATCGCCGCCATTACTAGTATAAAAAACAAATTCCATTATTATATCCCATAGTTTGTAGATGCTATAACATTTGGGTAAACCAATCAACATATGCTTAGTAGGATTTTGTTTTACCAAAAACATGTAGAAGAATTCATATTGGCCTAAATTTATGAAGAAATAATATTTTTAGTTTTCGTTTATTGGATATGTTTTATAGCAGAAAGTGAAAAATATTGTTTTTTTATTCAAAATTCTTGGTCTTTTTTTGGTTTATAGCGCAAAAAAAAAACGCAGTGGTGATCAAATACCATCAAAAGAAAGCTCTATTTGTATGAAAAAATTACATCAATTTTATTTGGGTACAGCATTGCATGACCGTGCAATTGTCAGTTAAAGTGCCATATTGCAAAAATGGGCCTGGTCATGAAGGGGGTAAATCTTTAAAAGAGCCCCTTGCAGATATATGTCAAAATGTGTTAGTATGCATTAGCTACTAGCACATTATGATAAACATACCTTTCAAACTGAGCCCTCTAGTGCTGAGCTAACACCACTCTAGATGCTATCATCTTTGCCTTGTCTTCCTTCTGGATTTGTGCTCTGAATGGCCATACTGCAATGAAGTCACTCCCATGCATGCCCACAGGAGTCACCTTTGAGGCATGGTGCTCGCTGCAATCGTGGCACACTCAGTGTGCCATGAATGGAGGGTAATTGGGTGAGGAGAACATTTTGGACAGCCGCACTCAAAATCAATGCCTTTATTAAAAAGAGGTAATAATCCAAAAAATGCAAACAACGCAATACAGGAGCTGATGCGTTTCACACTTTCAAAAGTGCTTATTCAGCTATGAATCCTCACCCAATTGCCTATGCTTAGCCTGCACCTGCTGTTCCTATTCTGACGAAAGTAAATTTTTTTTAGACACCCTTCCTAGAGCGGCATCCCTCTTCCCTTTGCTCCTGGACTATGAATGGAGGGCATACTGTTCATACGCCAGTAACATCTTCAGCTGGGGCCAATATTAATATCTACTAAATGGCACAAATTTAAGCCATTTCTGACGTACCTACAGGTAAGACTTATTCTAAGCTTACCTTTAGGCTAAAGTTTAATATTATAGTGCAATACCACTTTAACAGGGATCTATGGTCACAGCATACAGTTTCATTTTATAACCACAGCATTGTAATATCAATACAAACTATGATTCTTTTTGACAATCCAATATAAGCTTACTTGAAAAATCTTCATTTATGTTGTGAGTAGAGTTGAGCGGACACCTGGATGTTCGGGTTCGGTCCCGAACCCGGACTTTGAAAAAAAAGTTTGGGTTCGGGACCGAACCCGACCCGAACTTTGACCCGAACCCGAACCCCATTGAAGTCAATGGGGACCCGGACTTTTGACTACTAAAATGTCTCTAAAAAACTAAGGGAAAGGGCTGGAGGGCTGCAAATGGCAGCAAAATGTCGGGAAGAGCATGGCAAGTATTCTGGAAATAGGGAAATAACTTAAAATAACATAAACAAAATGGGGAGTATGGCCTCATGTATGGAATAATAAATTGAGTAAAAGTGTACCATCATCCCAATTATACTAGAAAATGGGGGAGGAGAGTAGGGGCGAAGGACTAGTAGCTGAAGCTAGACCTGAAGCTACCCACTCAATGGTTTGGGGGGGGACTATCACGGTACTGATAAATATGCATAAAACATAATGATATAAATGAGTTTATTAATATATAAAAATTGCAAAACAAATAATTGTACAATTCATTGATTGGTCAACGTCGGCTAGTTTCGCGGGGTTGCCGCTTCGTCAGGACAGCCAATCTTACTCCCCCCCAGCATGGTGCCCAACATTTTCGTCCCTTCTCCGTTGCCAACCACCAGCACGCCGGAGGCGGTGCAGTCCAGGGTTCCGCCATGTCCAATTTTCAGCGTCTGCTTCCTCTTCTTCCTATGTTCCTTTACACCAGCCTCGTTCAGCAGACTCATCTTCAGCTCATACAGGCTCTGGGCTGATGTTGGCCCTTTAGGTTTGTAGACAGGGAAAAGCCCATTCAGGGACAGGAGTCTTGCAGCCTTCTCTACAGCAGCTATGCCTTCTCCTGGAGGAAACACAGCTCTGACATCATCAGTAGGCGCCTAGCCCCGGGGGATTCTGGGAGATGTGGTCTGTCATGCAGACAGAGGAAACAACAGCTCAGGTCTAATGT
The DNA here is from genome assembly GCF_905171775.1 of Rana temporaria. NCBI lineage: Eukaryota > Metazoa > Chordata > Amphibia > Anura > Ranidae > Rana > Rana temporaria. The sequence continues at coordinate 431,523,280 of NC_053489.1, read as the reverse complement.
GTGAACTCTGCTGTTCCATATTACTCCATCCTCCACATCATCTTCCACCCAGTCTTCACCACTGCCCTCCTTGTCGGTCTGCACAATTGCAAAAGCACCAGTTGGCAACTGTGTTTCATCATCATTCAAGACGTGCTGTGATGGTCCCCCCATGTACTCATCTTGAAATATAAGTAGTTGGGCATCGGTGCACTCAATCTCTTCCACTTCTGGGGCTGGGCTAGGTGGATGGCCCTGGGAACACATGCTAACAGACTCATCAAAAAGAAGAAGAGACTGCTGCATGATTTGGGGCTCAGACTGCTTGGCTGATTTGCAAGGGGGTGAGGTGAAAGACTGATGGTGGACATCGGCTGCAGGCGCCAACTCTGAACTTTCAGCACAAGACTGGTTGCAAAAAAATGTGAAGGAACTGGAGGCACTGTCAGCAACCCAATCTACTACCGCCTGTTCTGCTCCTGGCCTCAACATTCGTAGAGCTGGATTAGGCCCGACCAAATATCGCTGCAGGCTCTGTCGGCTACTCGCACCTGAGAAAGGTGTTTCACTTGTGCGTGTAGCTGGCACAGATCGACCACGTCCTCTCCCTGTAACAGGAGCTCCACCAGCAGCACCACGACCACGGTCATGTCCCTTATTTGACGTTTTCCTCATATTTCTCAAATGTAGAATCTTGCCCTAAATGGGTGTTTTTTAAATACAACAATAGTGTAATATGGTGAAATAGGCAGAGATTCACCTATATATTTCTCTCCCTATAGCAAGAAGCAGGAACCTAGCCCTAAACAATGTACTGCACAGACAGTATATCACAGGGGACAGGTGGAGTGCTGGTGAAATAGGCAGCGATTCACCTATATATTTCTCTCCCTATAGCAAGAAGCAGGAACCTAGCCCTAAACAATGTACTGCACAGACAGTATATCACAGGGGACAGGTGGAGTGCTGGTGAAATAGGCAGAGATTCACCTATAGATTTCTCTCCATATAGGAAATAGCTGGAACCTCTCCCTAAACTATGTACTGGACACACACAGTACATCACAGGTGACAGGTGCAGTGCTGGTGAAATATACAGAGAGTCACCTATATATTTATGTCCCTATAGGAAATAGCTGGAACCTCTCCCTAAACTATGTACTGGACACACACAGTATATCACAGGTGACAGGTGCAGTGCTGGTGAAATATACAGAGAGTCACCTATATATTGCTGTCCCTATAGCAAATAGCTGGAACCTCTCCCTAAACTATGTACTGGACACACACAGTATATCACAGGTGACAGGTGCAGTGCTGGTGAAATATACAGAGAGTCACCTATATATTTCTGTCCCTATAGGAAATAGCTGGAACCTCTCCCTAAACTATGTACTGGACACACACAGTATATCACAGGTGACAGGTGCAGTGCTGGTGAAATATACAGAGAGTCACCTATATATTTCTCTCCCTATAGGAAATAGCTGGAACCTCTCCCTAAACTTTGTACTGGACACACACAGTATATCACAGGTGACAGGTGCAGTGCTGGTGAAATATACAGAGAGTCACCTATATATTTATGTCCCTATAGGAAATAGCTGGAACCTCTCCCTAAACTATAAGATGCAGATCTCACAGAAATAAACAGTGCTTGTGTAGATTTCTGAAGCAGGATACACCTCTCTGACACTGTCCCTCAATCAGCAGCAACCTCTCCCTACACTAGCTAAAGCAGAGTGACGAGCCCTAAACGATAAGATGCAGATCGCACAGAAATAAACAGTGCTTGTGTAGATTTCTGAAGCAGGATACACCTCTCTGACACTGTCCCTCAATCAGTAGCAGCCTCTCCCTACACTAGCTAATGCAGAGTGACGAGCCCTAAACGATAAGATGCAGATCGCACAGAAATAAACAGTGCTTGTGTAGATTTCTGAAGCAGGATACACCTCTCTGACACTGTCCCTCAATCAGCAGCAGCCTCTCCCTACACTAGCTAATGCAGAGTGACGATTGTGCTGTGTGCCTCTATCTGATATAGAGGCTGGTCACATGCTGGGTCACATGCTGCACTGGCCAATCACAGCCATGCCATTAGTAGGCATGGCTGTGATGGCTTCCTAGTACACACAGCCGTGCAGCGCACCATAAAATAGCCAAACTCCGAACCCGAACCCAAACTTTTTCCAATTATTCGGGTTCAGGAGCAAAAAAAAACCAAAGTCCATACTGAACCCGAACTTTACAGTTGTGGTTCGCTCAACCCTAGTTGTGAGTGCTGCCTGGCTGCTGACCATTTCTTTCCACAACTTCCTGGATTCCCTAGATGTTTTGCTGGGTACTTTACATTTCTAAGGACTACCTATCCCATGGTACCTTGCTGCCTGCAACCAGTGATTCCTGTATTGACCCTGTCTTTTGAAACACCTCCTCTCAGCACCTCTGTAGTTCAGAAAGTAGTCTCTATGAATTCTGTGATACAGCAGTGCCTACTCACAAGGCATAGTGAATACATGTCACAGAATTCAAGGAAGTAAATGTGTGAGATTCTTCACAAAGTAAGCTTACAAAATTCAAGATTGTTCAGATTAATAGGAATTGGATAGAAATAATTGCAATTCAATTTGACCATAGATAAACTTTAAATGAAGCCGTACTAGTGTTTCTTTAAAAAAATGTTTTAGTAACTCGCTGTCAGAGAGGTTACATAGTTACATAGTTAGTCAGGTTGAAAAAAGACACAAGTCCATCCAGTTCAACCACAAAAAATAAACAAACAAAATAAAAAACACAGTACAATCCTATACACCCAACTCCATACCCACAGTTGATCCAGAGGAAGGCAAAAAACCCCAGCAGAGCATGATCCAATTTGCTACAGCAGGGGAAAAAATTCCTTCCTGATCCCCCGAGAGGCAATCGAATTTACCCTGGATCAACTTTACCTACAAATCTTAGTACTCAATTATTTTATGTACATTTAGGAAAGTATCCAGGCCTTTCTTAAAGCAATCTACTGAGCTGGCCAGAACCACCTCTGGAGGGAGTCTGTTCCACATTTTCACAGCTCTTACTGTGAAGAAACCTTTCCGTATTTGGAGGTGAAATCTCTTTTCCTCTAGACGTAAAGAATGACCCCTTGTCCTCAGTGTTGACCGTAAAGTGAATAACTCAACACCAAGTCCACTGTATGGACCTCTTATATATTTGTACATGTTGATCATATCCCCCCTAATTCTCCTCTTCTCAAGAGTGAATAAATTCAGTTCCTCTAATGATCTTTCCTCATAGCTGAGCTCCTCCATGCCTCTTATCAGTTTGGTTGCCCTTCTCTGCACTTTCTCCAGTTCTCCGATATCCTTTTTGAGAACTGGTGCCCAAAACTGAACTGCATATTCCAGATGAGGTCTTACTAATGATTTGTACAGGGGCAAAATTATATCTCTGTCTCTGGAGTCCATACCTCTCTTAATACAAGAAAGGACTTTGCTCGCTTTGGAAACCGCAGCTTGGCATTGCATGTTATTATTGAGCTTATGATCTACCAGGACCCCCAGATCCTTCTCCACTACAGATCCCCCCAGTTGTACTCCCCCTAGCATGTATGATGCATGCATATTCTTATTCCCTAAGTGCATAACTTTACATTTATCAACATTAAACCTCATCTGCCACTCAGTCGCCCAATTAGACAGAGCACTGAGGTCGGCTTGTAAATTGGCGACATCCTGCAAGGACGTTATTCCACTGTTCCCTTGCTGGTAACCCTGTTGGTCGCCCTGGCGTGCGCCAGTGCGTTCCTGTGCATGCTGGTGCGCGTGCGCCTGTGCACACTGGTGTGCATGCCGATGCACGGGCATTGTGATGTCTCCTGATTACCCGGTCTGCCTATTGGATTATTCCTGCCTTCCGCCTGCACCTGACCTCGGCTTGCCTTGACCTTGAACCTGCCTGCTTCTTTGTACTTCGCTGCCTGCCTGTTGCCAACCCTGCCTGTGACCCGACCATCCCGCTCTGCTCCTGCTCAGCATCACCTGCCTGTCTTCCTGTCTTCTGTTGCCGGTCCAGCCGCACACCCTCTTCTCTGCAACTGGATCCAGAGCCACATCTCCTGCAACTACCCGCACTCCCGTGCCTCCTGTCCATACTACAAGGGGCCGCGAGTCGGACACGTAAGGGAGACCTTCCTCTGCTCAATCAGGCTCTTCAGTCTAGTACGTACAAGTCTGAGGCCCCGTACTCACGACCAAACATGTCTGCTGAAACTGGTCCGCAGACCAGTTTCAGCAGACATGTTTGGCCGTGTGTTGGCCCGAGCGGACCATTTTGGGACGGATCGGACAGGTTTCCAGCGGACAACTGTTTCCCGGACTTGTTTTAAAACAGTCCGCTGGAAACCTGTCCGCCCGGACATGTACGGTCGTCTGTACAGACCTACCGTACATGTCCTGCCGCCCGCATCCCTCGCATGCGTCGAATGACTTCGACGCATGCGTGGAAGCATATTTAAGGCGGCCCGCCCACGTCGCCGCGTCATTGTCGCGGCGACACCGCGTCATCGACGCGGCGACACCGCGGACACGCCCCGCGTAATGTTTACGCGCGGGCTTCTGTTCGATGGTGTGTATAGCCATCGAACAGAAGTCCCCGGGCAGTCCCCGGCCAGACATGTCCGATGGAAACGGTCTGCAGACCGTTTTCATCGGACATGTCCTGCCGTGAGTACAAGGCCTTACACTCGTATTATGATTAAATAAAATATATATATGCTATGCACATAAATCCTCTACAATGGCAAGGGTATGTCTAGCAACACTGACAAATAAGTCTCTTTATTATTATGAAATGTAACCATTTTTTATTGTATTATGAGTGCTACAAATAAGGAGACTGGCAACATGTGGTTTGATTTATTATTATCAAAGTTTATAAGATTTTAAACTTATTCACAAAATGTTTAAAGTGGTTGTAAAGGATTTTTTTTTTTAAATAACAAACATGTCACACTTACCTGCTCTGTGCAATAGAATTGCAATGAGTGGCCGCGAGCCACCTCTCCTTGGGTCCTCCAATGGTGCTCCTGTTTCCTCCTCTATGTCCAGAGCCCCCATAGGAGGCCGCTTTCCATGGGGGCACTTATGCATGCTCACTCCCGAGCCCTGCTGCTGCGTTTATTGAAACAGACAGCAGGACTCGGCCCCCCCCCCCTCGCTCCGTCACCACTGGCTTTGATTGACAGCCATAGAAGCCAATGGTTCTCGGTATACCAGCAAAGCCAGTGAGACCTGGAAGTGAGGGGAGAGAAGAACTGCAGACATGCACAGTGGATTGAAGTGCTTAGGTAAGTAAATGGGGGGATACTGATGCCTAAAATTTTTTTACCCTAATGCAAGGAATGTATTAGGGCCCTTTCACATGGATGTGTCCGTGTACGGGCTCTGCAGGGATCGCTCCGTTGATCCCCGCTGAGCAGGCAGATGACAGGTCGGTCTCTGCACACAGTGCAGAGACTGACCTTTCAGAGAGCAGCTCTCCTCTATGGCCCCGTACACACGTCCGAGAAACTCGACGGGCAAAACACATTGTCGGTTTCCTCGGCGAAAAGTGTACACACGACCGGGTTTCTCGGCAGAATACGGCTCCTATCGAGTTTCTTACTGAATTCTGCCGAGAAACTCGGTCGTGTGTATGGGGCCTATGGGTGATCGGATGAAGACAGACCGTAGAGTCCGTTTTCATCCAATCCGCCAGATGGATGAAAAATGGTGTTTCCATCTGTCGCACTTTAGCGGATCGGATGTCAGCGGACATGTCACCGCTGACATCCGTCGCTCCATAGAGCTGCATGGAGCGTCTGTTCAAGTCCACCTAAAAAACTGAACGATCTGCCCGTGTAAAAGGGTCCTTAAGGTAAAAAATGTTTAGGCTTTAGAACCACTATTAAAAAGAACATCAAGTAGATTGCAAGGATTTAACAAGAGCACTAAAAGTTAGCTGAGCAGACAGCACAGCAGAAGATGCCTTCTAAGGCTTGGTTGATCTTAACCACTTGGGATCCGCGCTATGGACGAAAGACGTCCACAGCGCGGCTCTCAAGTGCGGAGTGGACGTCTTTGGACGTCCTGTTGTTGTCATTCCCCATGCGCGCCGCTGGGGGCGCGCAGCGGGGGAAACAACGTGCCCGGCGCATCACTAGGAAGCCGATGCGTGTGCCTGGCGGCCGCGATGTCCGCCAGGTACCCACGATCGGCGGTAACAGCAAGGAACGTGGAGCTCTATGTGTAAACACAGAGCTCCACGTCCTGTCTGGGAGAGAGGAGACCGATCTGTGTCCCTTGTACATAGGGACACAGCATCGTTCACCTCCCCCAGTCAGTCCCCTCCCCCCACACAGTTAGAACACACCCAGGATACACATTTAACCCCTTCCTCACCCCCTAGTGTTCACCCCTTCACTGCCAGACACATTTATACAGTAATTAGTGCATTTTTATAGCACTGATCGCTGTATAAATGTGAATGGTCCCAAAATTGTGTCAAAAGTGTCCGATGTGTCCGCCGCAATATCGCAGACCTGACAAAAAAATCGCAGATCGCCATTACTAGTAAAAAAAATAAAATAATAATCTATCCCCTATTTTGTAGGCGCTATAACTTTTGCGCAAACCAATCAATATACGCTTATTGCGATTTTTTTTAACAAAAATATGTAGAAGAATACATATCGGCCTAAACCGAGGGAATTTTTTTTTTTTTTTTAATTGGGATATTATAATAACAAAAAGTTAAAAATATTGTGTTTTTTTTCAACATTTTCTGTCTTTTTATGTTTATAGCGCAAAAAAAATTATCGCAGAGATGATAAAATACCACCAAAAGAAAGCTCTCTTTGTGGGAAAAAAATTATAAAAATATAATTTGGGTACAGTGTTGTATGACCACGCAATTGTCATTCAAAATGCATCAGTGCTGAAAGCTGGAAATTGGTCTGGGCACGAAGGGGGTTTAAGTGCCCAGTAATGAAGTGGTTAAACAACTCAAGTGTCTGTATATTTCAGCTTGATCATTTGAGTTCTTTAAAGAAATCGTTTTTGTTCCATCAAAGAATCAAAAGGAGAGCCAGAAACATGTGAAATGGGCTTAAAGCGCCCCTTGGCTGATCAAAAGGAGGAAAAAAAGTATGTCAAATGTAATATTCGTCTAAAAATATTAAAAACAATATAAATATGTTAACCACTTGATTACCCAGCACCGCTTTAAAATGGCACAGGGATAGCAGCTGTTTATCCTAGCTCCAAGTGGCAGTGGGAATCAGCGACTCCCACATTCCCGGCAGGAGTGCAGACTAGAAGTGCCGTCCGCATGGCACGGTCAACATTCAGTGCAATGCTCAGAAGCTGAAACAATCGGGTCTTGATCTTCTGATGCTTTCACAGTACTCCAAAGGAGTATGAGAGAGGCGTGGAGTGTAGGGTGGGTGGCATGTACATGAGAGGGGTGTGGAGTGTATAGTGGGGGGTAGAATGTACATGAGAGGGGTGTGGAGTGTATGGTGGGGGTAGAATGTATATGAGAGAGGTGCGGAGTGTATGGTGGGGGGTAGTATGTACATGAGAGGGGTATGATGGGGGGTAGAATGTATATGAGGGGGGTGTGGAGTGTATGGTGGGGGTAGAATGTATATGAGAGAGGTGCGGAGAGTATGGTGGGGGGTAGTATGTACATGAGAGGGGTATGGGGGGGGTGGAATGTATATGCGAGGGGTGTGGTGTATAGTGGGGGATAGTATGTGTATGAGAGAGGTGTGGAGTGTAGGGTGGGTGGCATGTACATGAGAGGGGTGTGGAGTGTATAGTGGGGGGTAGAATGTATATGAGAGTGGTGTGGAGTGTATGGTGGGGGGTAGTATGTACATGAGAGGGGTATGGTGGGGGGGGTAGAATGTATATGAGAGGGGTGTGGAGTGTATGGTGGGGGGTAGTATGTGTATGAGAGAGGTGCGGAGTGTATGGTGGGGGGTAGTATGGACATTAGAGGGGTATGGTGGGGGGTAGAATGTATATGAGAGGGGTGTGGTGTGTATGGTGGGGGGTAGAATGTATATGAGAGAGGTGCGGAGTGTATGGTGGGGGGTAGTATGTACATGAGAGGGGTATGGTGGGGGGTAGAATGTATATGAGAGGGGTGTGGAGTGTATGGTGGGGGGCCCAAATTCGTTAGGCAAAAGGCTAGCATTCAGTCCCCTCCAAAAGCCTTTGTCCCGGGTGAGTCTGTCACACACAATTATACTGTTACAGCCATCTTTAGCTTCAACTGCATACCCTCCCTAATGCCATGTGGCACATCACACAATACTAGTCACAACACCACAGAGGAATGAGGATGGGTGGAGAAATTCCAGCAGCATAAGTGAATCCAATATACTGTACTATACTTTTGGGCAGGACAGGGTGGCAGCTAATCAGTTATTCAGTGATACTTATGAAAGCATAACGGCTAATTAAAGCAAAATCACAATTTGAAATCTAAATCTTACTATACATGTTACTTATAGATCACCCAACAACTATTTATTAAAATGGCCTGCCTAACTGTATACAAAATGATTAGATAGTCCAGGTAGGTCAGCATATTACAGAGTTTTGGAAAATATAAAGTTTATTGTACAAGGGTTACATGGTCAAATTGTAATGTGTATTAAGAACCTATAATTACTTTATTATTCTTACTGGTTACTGGAATAATAGTACTTACATGGTTGAATTCCCTTTTTAACACAAACATGGAGAACCACATCAAATTGTTTTCCAACATGCTGTACATGTGCCCATTGATTGTATATTCGGCTTGTTTGAGATGTTTAATTAAAGCGTAGCTCCACACAAAAGGGGAAGCTCTGCTTGTTTGCTTCCCCCCCCCTCTGCTGCCACATTTGGCACCTTTTGGGGTGGAGAGCGGGTACCTGTTTTTGACAGGTACCCACTCCCACTTCTGGGTGACTTCTCCGCGGCAAAGTCACTCCCCCTCCTCCTTCCCCCATCACCGGGCCATTCACAAAGCACAGCAAAGAGCAGTAGGGAACCGGCTGTGAAGCCTCAAGGCTTTACTGCCCATTTCCCTTACAAGAAATGGCGGCGACAGGTAAATGTCCTAGTATTAAAAGTCAGCAGCTACAGTATTTGTAGCTGCCGACTTTTAATGTTTTGGTGGGGGGGGGGGCTGGAGCACAGCTTTAAAAAACTCTGAAAGTTAGATGACCTACTTTACCGCATGTTGTCATGGCAGGATTTCATTGATGAGTAATGATTAAAAAACAGCCAACATGATCATGTGTGGGATTCCGTGTGGAAAGAGAAATCTAATGTGGAAAAGGCTCCTGGGAAGAGGGAAGGAACTCGGGAAAGTGTAGTGTAGGCAAAAACTGCTTAGTAAAGTTTACTTTGGTGGTTAGTGAGTTTGTACGTGTAGCACTACCCCTGGAGGAGCTGCTGGTTTGTTTTGGGTGGCACATTTACCTCGTGGCTCTCTGAATTCCTAAGGGTGTATGGTGCATATAGCAGAAGTAAAGAAATGTCCGCAACAGGTGTCTTTTGCTGTGCTCTTTATTACCCAGCCGGTTAAAAACAATAAACTTGTGGTAAAGAAGATAAGTTGAAGGAAGAAGAATAGCAAATTCAGGTGTAGTAATAGGGAAACAGTCCTGCTCCCACATGTAACTCTTCTTTGCGCCACTCCTGCTTGAGTGGGAATAGCGTACCTGGACAGGCCTCTCTCACTGACCTGGCAGCCAGAGTATCGCTTAAACCTTTAAGAAGAAGTCTCTGCCACAGACCCTCCTGGAATGGATTCAGTAAGAAACCTCTGCCACAGGCCCTTCTGATTGTAGTTACGGAGATGCACCTCCTTAGTGAAATTACGCCTTGATCTCCTTCTAATTCCTTTCAGGTACTGACAGGTGACCAGCCTCCAAGTGTCCGGATACCTCGATCCCTGGTGGATTGTCGAGACCCTATTGGATCACCAGCCTCTCATTGGCTTTCCTCAGATGGACTCCCCACCGAACAGCTATACCGCTTGGGATCTTCAGAATTGGGAACCCAGTCGACCACTGGGCTCCCTGCCATGACTCAAACGTCCCGGAACCAGGAACTCCACGTGGCACGCACGCCTCGGCTAGGTAGGCCATAACGCCGGGGCGCCGTGGTGCAGACACCCTAAAGGTGGATGCTGCACTTGAAGAAGAAGACCCAGAACTAATGGCGTCTGCCCCATAAATACCCTCCCCCAGCATGCACAGCGAGGTTCCACACTCCTGATTGGCTGCTGGGGAAGAGTACCCAAACCTTGACTCCACTGCTGCCACCTACTGCACTGGGGTGGGAAGAACACCCCAGTACAACAGAATGAGTCCACAGCACAGGAAAGCTGAGACAGAGACCCAATTTGAACATTTTACCCAGATCAGAGTTCAACTACACTCTGATCTCCCTCTAAATTTAAATAGCACCGGTACTTTGAAGTAACCAGGCGCTGCATACACATACCCTTTTTATACAGGGCTGGATTTATACACCCTCCCCCCTTTTCCCAGACCAGCTACCTTGTGGGCTCTAGCTCCCAAAACTGCTTTGGCACTCCCCGCCCTCCAACAAACATAATAAAATACAACATGCACTATTCCACAGAAAAAAAGAGAAAAAACAATAGTCACAAACACAGTGAAATGAACAAGAGTTAACTATTGAAAAAAGAATTGCTCAAATAACAGATAGACAGATAAGAAATGACGCCTTAACCAAAAACAAACAAACACAACTACAATCAGAAATGTGTCCATAAAGACACAGTCAGTACTGTACTGTCAAAACCAGAAACCTTTGCAAAGACACAATCAGTAACGTTTTAACACAACAAGAAACATGTCCATAGTGACACAATCAGAACCATACTGACACAACCAGAAACATGTCTTCTTGGGACTATGTACATGGAGCCTAGGTTATGATCTTAAAGACACCTCAAAGGCTCTTAAAGTAGAACTAAAGTCTCCATTGCAAAAATTGTGAGCAGCCAGGCTCTTTATGACAGAAGAGGCATGCAATGTCTCTTCTGCAATAAAATAAATTTACTGGTCTTTCTTAGAATGTACACTTAGCTGTATATGTTCAGCTCAGTTTACATTCTGATCCTGTGTCCCGGGATGACTGAACTCCTGCACATTAGATGTCATCCTGTGGCAACCAATAAAGATGGATGTAGCCCAGCTTCCAGAAGAAACCAGGTAAAAAGTGCCAGCGCCAGCAGGGGACCCTACACCATTGAAGAAAATGTAGGTTTTGTGGACTTTAGTTGCGCCTATGTTTGCAGTCTTAAAGCGGAGCTCCACCCTAAAGTGGAACTCCCGCTGATCGGAACCCGATTTGCACCCGCTTCTGGCCACACAGTCTCGGCGTCACCTCCTGTGCCCCCCCCCCCCCCAACCGTTGTGTTCTGGGAACATTTGGCTCCCAGTACACAGCAGGAGCCAATCGGCAGGCGACGCGCGACTCTCGAATGCGCCGTAGGGAACCGGGCAGTGAAGCCGGAGCGCTGCGGACGACGCTGGACTCCAGGACAGGTAAGTGTCCTAATATTAAAAGTCAGCAGCTGCAGTATTTGTAGCTGCTGGCTTTTAATTTTTTTTTTTCAGCGGACATCCGCTTTAAATAGATATCGATGTCTGAAGATTCTTTTAAATTTGACCTTTACATGGAAGTTTCAAATTCATATGTCCCTCTCTGTGCTCTGTAGTTCTGTCCACTGACCACCAAGTTACTACAAAACACAGTGGTAATATAGGGGCTGGTGTAAGAAACTGTAGCACAGATTGGGGAACAGACTTTGGCCACTCCCTGAAATTTTTCAGATTTAGAAGATTCTAGACTCAGAAGTATCTCATTAATACAGCAGTGCTCCAGTTTCCAATTAGGCTTCATGTACACGGAACAAATAAAAACGTCAGTTTAGACACGTTTACATGCCGCGTTTGCGTCTAGAAGCATTTGAAAATATTATTATTGGCATCTGAAACGTTGAAAACTTTGGCTCATTTTTTTGCCTTCAAAAAAAGGCCTATAAACGCAACTGCTTTAAAAACGACAGTAAACGAACCTGTGTACATGTACACATAAGATAACATTGAATGAGAAAAAAGTGTCCAACTGCCTCATGAACGTCCATTTAGCAGCAGCTGTGTACATGGGGCCTTAGATCTGCTCCAGTCTAGTTCTGTGTGGGTAGGGATGGGTCTAGCTGGTGATATGAGAACTATTGTTCAAAATGCCCATAGGTAGTAAGGAGGGGGAGTCGTTTAAGAAGGCGTTAGTTAAATAGTATAGTAGCCTTGGTAGGGCAGCATAATCCAAGCATTTTCAGGTGCAACCCCCAGCAACCATGGAACCTACACTTTTTTAATGCAGAGAATAAAATCATATGCAGGGGCGAAAAAAAAAAAATTACCGTTCTTAACACAATTTAGAAATACATGCACAATTCTCAGGTTTAATCCTTGTCAGCAAATCCTATCCTTATCCTAGATGAGAACCTGGTATAGATGTAATTGGGGACTCAACACAAAAAAACAGCATGGGGTCTCCCCAAAATTCTATAACAGACCCTTAAAGTCTGAAATGGATTTTAGGGGAAACACCATGCAAAAATCAAGAAAAAAAGTGTCCACACCAGACTATTATGCGAGCATGCAGACTGGCGGGCCAAGAAAGTGGGGGGAAAGGCATGTGTCACCCCCCCCCCCCAAATCATACCAGGCCACATGTTGAAATGAAAAAAGGTACTTTGCAGCCAATCACAGCTGATCATCACGTGAACCAGGAAGTGCCGGTAAACGGCATTCCTCGGTTCGTGCTGATAGGGAGAGCTGATTGGCGGCTCTCCCTGTCAGAGGGGGGTCTGTGCTGATAATCAGCACATTGATTATGAGCACAGCCCCATCAGATGTGCCACCACAGGTGCCAAAAAGGTACCTGTAATGGTAGGGCCTGTGGAACCCAGAATCCTTTAGAAAGTATGGGATACCCTTGCTTCAGCTCCCCATGCAACTCTTATGTCCAAATTACCCTATGTCCATTAGGGGCATAGGGTGACTGAGAAAATATATTTTGGACTACTTCAAATGGAAAAGTAATATTCATTAACAATATTACTCAAGAAATATGAAGATGTTATCCCCTGTGTGCTGTGAGGGCAGGCCCGTCGCTACAGGACAGGCAAAACAAACAATTGCTTGGGGCCCCGAGCTGGCCTGGGGCCCCCAACTTGTAGTGTGGCCGAGCTCCTCTTCCTTCCTCCTGAAGTCCTGTCAGTCCGGCCGGGTACCGCGCGCGGTACAGGAGATTTTGTTTCCTGTTCCCGGCCGGACTGACAGGAAGGACTTCAGTCTGGCCGGGAACACAGGAAACTGAATCTCCTGTACCACGTGGTACCCGGCCCGGCCCAGGCACTATCTGATAGGGGGTTGGGGACCCATAATGATAGAACACCGGACTGACAGGAGGAAGAGGAGCTCGGCCACGCTACAGCGGAAGCCTACAGGGAAGATGTGGAGGTGAGATTAGAAAAACATAGGGACAAGGGAGGGGGGGAGTAAGAACATGGGTTTAAAAAATGAGTGTAGCGCTAACGTAGGCTTTGCATGCGGAGGGGGGGGTGCTTGGAGGCCCCCATTTTGCTTGGGGCCCCCAAATTCCTTCAAACGGCCCTGCGTGAGGGGTATGCCCAGGAAGTATAACTCCTTATTTGGGCATTCCAGGAAGTTCAATATAACAGACTGACCGTCTATGGCTTAATGATGCTAATGTCATCAACTCCAACCACCTGTCTATCTGTTGTCTGTTATAATGTAAATGAGTCTAGGATACCTTCTAAGGGTCTTTCATTGTTGCTTGTGCTAATAAACTGTGTAATTATGTGAATGAGTTCTGTTGATATGTATGATAATGTGTATTGTAGTCTAGGAGACAGCAAGACTAGGACCTGAAAGGTCATGCCTATGAACCACCTATGCTGTCTAAGGGATTAGTTAATGAGCTCATGTTAATTAGGTTTCTAGTCACAGGTGTATTGCTGGAGTGGTATGAGCAGGTTGTAGCAACCTCCTGTTTTTCTGTAAATAAGAGTCTGTATTCCTCAATAAAGATGACGATTCCTGCTTGAACCTCACACAGAGCTTCGGCTCGTATTTGGGGGAGAATTATTTGTATGGGGTCTTATTTGGCTGGTTGGAGTGTCTGGAAGCTGCCTTGGTGTTCGGAAAGGGAATGTCCTAAACGGCTTTAACCCCTCTCATACTCGGGGTGTTGTTACAGTACCCATCAGCTGCCAGTCAGTGCCCCCTCAGGATTGCCTGTCATTGCCCAATAAAGTGTCAATCAGTGCCAATTAGTGCCCACCACAGTGCCCATCACATTGCCAATCAGTTCCCTACAGTAACACCTGTCAAAACCTCATCAGTACCTCATCATCAGTGCCACCTGTCAGTGCCAATCAGTACCGCCTATCAGTGCCACCTGTCAACTAACCCACACATGGAATTTGAGGGGACCTCTGTGCCATTTTTTATTTATTTTTTGCATGGTGTCTACCTTAAAAATCCCTGGCTGACAACTAAATGGGCTGAGCGGGGATATATCACTGGTTGTTAAGATGCTGGCAGCTACTGACTCCCTAGCAACAAGCCTGTCATATTTTTGTTTCATTTCCTACTGCAGCCAGAGGTTCAGCTCAGCCGAATACTCATTTAGTATGAAATAAATAAAAGAATATATACGTGAAATAAATAAATAAACAAATAAAGATGTGTTGATATGAGACTGCTGCCCACCACTAAACAGTCTACTCACATACTTATAAACAGACAATACTGATAGAAAGTGCCCTGTCCCTTTAAAAATACATTTTTCCCTAAACCAAAAAATATATATATTCTTCCTAATAAATCAATATGTGAATATTATAGTAATACATACAATCATATAAAATGCAATCGTCACTTTTTCACAAAGTACCAATCTTGTGTAGATATATTATATAGTGCCAGAGATCGCTTTTCACCGATGACAAAAGTCCTTGAAATATCACATTTAATATCCCAAAATCAGTAGTGTTCATTCAGTGAAGAGGATAAACATAACTGTCAAAGGATTTTAAATGATAATGCTTCAGTGCCCAAAATCCTCATTCAACTGAATAAGTGCAGTGCTTGCACACCTTAATATTAGCCCTATGAAATAGGTAACTTGCGCTTTATTAAATAATCCTTGCAATGGCTGGAGGAGGAGTAGCAAGGATTATTTAATAAAGCACAAGTGACCTATTTCATAGGGCTAATATTAAGGTGTGCAAGCACTGCACTTATTCAATTGAATGAGGATTTTGGGCACTGAAGCATGATTGTTCAAAACATAGTTACATTGTTAGTCTGGCTGAAAAAAGACACAAGTACAGTAAAAGGAAAAAAATATATATACAATCCTATATACACAATCCTATATCCACAGTTAATCCAGAGGAAGGAAAAATAAAAACCCAGCAAAACAATTTGCTCCAGCAGGGGTAAACATTCCTTTCTGATATCCCAAGAGGCAATTGCATATTTCCTGGATCAACGTTACCTATAAATGTTAGTATGTTATGTGCATTTAGGAAATAATCCAGGCGAAAAACAAAGCAATCTACTGAGCTGGCCAGGACCAGCTCTTGAGGGAGTCTATTCCACATTTTCCCAGCTCTTACTGTGAAGAAACCTTTCCATATTTGAAGATTAAATCTCTTTTCCTCCAGACATAAAGAGTGCCCCCTTGTCCTTTGTGATGACCTTAAAGTGAACAACTTAACATCTAAATGAACACAGGGAATACACTTGCAAACTGTGTTAATTCCTAACTGAAGCACAATAAGCTGTGTTTACTATGCTTCAGTTTGTAAATGAACAGGAAGATGCTCAGCACAGAGCACTTCCCATTCATTCACTGTCCAGTGCAGCTGAGGCTGCAGAGAAAGGCATGTGTGTCTGAGCTTTGGGGGTGCACACCCTAATGCAATAGGCTACACATACCTATGATGTTGATCATATCCCCCCTTAATCTCCTCTTCTCAAGAAAGGATACACTCAGTTCCTCTAATTTATCCTCATAGCTGAGCTCCTCCATGGCTCTTATCAGTTTGGCCGCCTGTCTATGCACTTCTGTCATGGATGGAAAGTGATCCCATGCACACATAGACATTACAGGCAGCAGAGAAATACAGATCTATTGTGTGTTCTTGAAAAGAGCATTTTGTCGCAAAAAAATGCCCAACATGCCTAAATGCCTGTAATGCATGTAGTGCTTGGACATTCATTCAATACAATGGTCATAATAATAATAAATTAACATTGTGGCCAATGGAATGAATGAACTCCCAGGTGCTTGATGCGCCCAAACACGCCTCAAAGCAGTGGGCGGCTGGTGCTCAAAATTCTTGGGGGGCGCAAACAAACTGAAAAAAATAATTATCAATTGCCGCCATTGTGCCCATTAAACGCAGCCACTGTGCCCATCAAACGCCGCCAGTTTTCCCCCAAATGCAGCCACTTTGCCCCCTCAAATGCAGCCAGTTTGCCCCTCAAACACAGCCAGTTTGCCCCCTCAAATGCAGCCAATTTGCCCCTCAAATGCAGCCAGTTTGTCCCCCCAAATACAGCAAGTTTGTCCCCCGAAATGCAGCCAGTTTGTCCCCCCGAATGCAGCCAGTTTGTGCCCCCAAATGCAGCTAGTTTGTGCCCCCAAATACAGCCAGTTTGTGCCCAAATGCCGCCAGTTTCCCCCGAGCCTGGTACTTGCCTTCCTCGGGTCAGCGCCGTCCTTCTCCATGCTCCCTCCGCTCCCTCGATGTCTTCTCCCGTCCTCAATATCGCTTCAGCCAATCAGGTAACCGGCAACCAGACCCGGTGCACCTGATTGGCTGAGAGGCGGGTCAGTGTTAGGGAAGCAATTCCCTAACACAGCATGGTTTAAACAGGGAACGCACAGCCGTGCGCCCTCTGTTTAAGAATTTGAAAGCCGATTAGAGTCCATAGGCTAAAATTGGGAAGCCTATTAGAGCTGATGGCTCTAATCAGGCACTTCCAAAACACACGTCCCTTCCTGTTCCAACAAGACTGTGCACTAGAACACAAAGCAAGGTCCATGAGTGAGTTTGGGGTGGAGGAACTTGACTGGCCTGCACAAAGTCCTGACCTCAACCCGATAGAACACCTTTGGGATTAATTAGAGCTGAGACTGTGAGCCAGGCTATCTGCCAACATCAATGCCTGAACTCACTAACACGCTTCTGGAAGAATGGTCAAACAACCCAATAGACACACTCCTAAACTTTGTGGACAGTCTTCCCAGAAGAGTTGAAGCTGTTATAGCTGCAAAGGGTGGGCCAACTCAATATTGAACCCTACGGACTAAGACTGGGATGCTATTAAAGTACATGTGTGTGTAAAGGCAGGTGTACCAATACTTTTAGTAATATAGTGTATTGTGACAGAGTACATGATTCCAGGTATGTCAGTGTGAGATTGGAAAGGTCAGCTTTCCCTGTCGTAGAAAGGGTTAAGCCTGGCCCAACAGGTAAACCTCCTCTCTCTCCCTATTAATTAGCCTGCACCTGATGGAGTCTTGGGAGGGGAGAGCTGAGTGTGAGATCCAGGCTGTGCTGGATGGGCAGACTGAAGTCTGTCTGTGTATCTGAGGAACAAGGTCTGTCAGAACTTATTGTTTATATTGAACTATTATTTTTGTTTGTTTATACTGGAGGCCGGAATAGCGGCTCCAGTAACCCGTAGTGAGGGACACTACTGTTTAGTTAGCCTCCTAAGCTGGAGTAGGCCTTTTTGTTTGTATTATTATTTTTGATGCAATAAAGCCATATTTATTGCTATTTTGGTGACTTTGCGGCGCTGCATGTTTCACTATTTCTACTAACCCAAGCGACTTTGCCACAAGTGGTGTCAGAAGTGGGATGTTCGCTGTTGTACCGGTCACTTTACAGTTACAGTGGCCTTAAAGGTACAGGACCCAGAAAAATGGAAGATATTGTAAAAGCCCTGTTACAAGCTACCTCTGTGCAACAAGAAACTAATAGACAGGTAACTGCAGCAGCTGCAGTACAGCAGGAGACCAACAGGCTCCTGACTTTGCAGATTGAAGCTTTGACTAAAGCACAACAGTCAGACCATGCTGTTCTCAAAGCAACCCTGGATAAGATGACTACCCAAGGGTCTACTAACCCTCCAGCAGGGGGGGTAAGCCAAATACGTGCAAGCAGCTGTATGCAGAAAATGACCCCGGATGATGATGTGGAGACTTACCTACTGGCGTTCGAACGGACCGCCACCCGAGAAGGCTGGCCCCCAGGACAGTGGGCTGGAATCATTGCACCCTTCCTCCTGGGAGAAGCACAGAAAGCCTATTTTGATCTGGATGAGGTGGCTGCTGCAGACTATCCCAAACTGAAAGGAGAGATCCTGGCTCGCTTAGGGGTAACTTCTACAGTGAGGGCCCAGCGTTTCTACAACTGGAGGTTCAAAGAAGGAAAAGCGCCAAGATCCCAGATGTTTGACTTAATTCATCTGGCTCGGAAGTGGCTCAAACCAGAGACTCAAACCCCTGCACAGATTATAGAAGCGCTTGTACTGGACCGTTACGTGAGAGAGCTTCCAAATGGCCTCCGGGAGTGGGTCACTCATGGAAATCCCCTGGACTGTGATAGTATGGTCGCACAAGTAGAGCGGTACCTGTCTACCAAAAATTTGGACCGATCTCTCTCTAGGACGACTGGGAAAACACAGAGAACAGGAGACCGGAGGAGTGGAGTGGAAGCAGACTTCGGATCGGGAGCCCGTTTTTCCAAAACAGACTTTAGAGGTCAAAACCCTGGGAAAGAGGACCACCCTAGGAGTAACTCCATAACTTGTTTTGAGTGTGGCGCCAAAGGACATGTCAGGGCGAGATGCCCCAATCTTTCTGAGCCCATGCAGTGTGGTCTAGGGGAAGATTCCTCTGACTTTTGCGGACTCATTTGTTTAGCAGGCTTGGTAGAAGGGGGACATACCTTCCGAGTACCTGTCCTGCTGGACAAACAAGAGACAGTGGCCCTGGTGGACTCTGGCAGTGCCCTGACTTTGGTAGCCAGTAAATTGGTAAAACCTTGTTGGATACAGAAGCATAGAACCATGGGGGTATTGTGTATTCATGGGTGTACTGTGCGGTATCCTACTGCCAACGTAGAAGTGTTAGTACAGGGCAGTTTGGTAAGGATCGTAGCAGTGGTAGTTCCTCGTCTACCATATCCTTTGATAATAGGAAGGAATTTCCCTAATTTCCATGCTCTGTTACAGTCCCCTGTGATGGGAGAACAAGGGGAACCTGAAGTGGAGCAGAGAAATACAGGGGTCCATGAAGTATTTCCCTTTGCTCATCCTGACTTGTATATCTCTAATCCAAAAAGAGGTAAAACGAGACGGGAACGCAGGGAGAGCAAGCTAAGATTTAATAGGGCTGTCAAGGAAGTCCTGTTGAATCAGCGTGGGGAGCAGTCCAGGAGAGGCAGGGCCCCACGAAAGACAGAAGATGAGGCAGAGGTTGGTCAACCGGAACCCCCCCCAGAGGCTACCAGTGAAGGGGACGAGGGGGATACAGATGTCCTGGATATTTCGGGTAGTGGCTTTGGCCGGGATCAGGCAGATGATCCCCTGTTGCAGGAAGCCAGGAGTAATGTTGTGGAGGTTAATGGGGTACCAGTGGAAGGGGTAACGGGAAAGGCCTATCCCTATTTTGTCCTTAAAAATGATCTCCTTTACAGAGTGACCTCCGATGAGGGACAAGAGCTTGAACAACTGGTTGTGCCTTCATCATACACCCGGAAAATCCTGGATTACTCTCACTCTCATCTTCTGGGGGGACATTTAGGGGTGGAGAAAACCCAAGAACGGGTGCTCAGGAGGTTCTTTTGGCCTGGGGTATATGAGGGGATTAAAAGATATTGTGCTTCTTGCCCGGAATGCCAGCTGGCATCTCCCAGACCGAAGTTGAGAGCCCCACTCATACCTCTCCCTATAGTTGATGTTCCGTTTGAGAGGATTGGCATGGACCTAGTGGGTCCCTTAGAGAAAACAGCTCGAGGGCACCAGTACATCCTTGTCATCCTCGATTATGCCACCAGATACCCAGAAGCCATTCCACTACGCAAGGCTAATGCTAAAAGTATTGCTAAAGAGCTGGTTCAGATGTTTACACGGGTGGGGATACCCAGGATATTGCTCACGGATCAGGGGACACCGTTTGTCTCCCGTATTATGAAAGAGCTATGTCAGCTATTTAATGTACAGACTCTGAGAACGTCAGTGTATCACCCCCAGACCGATGGGTTGGTAGAAAGGTTTAACCGGACCCTAAAGGGGATGTTGAGAAAAGTCGTTAGCAGGGATGGGAAGGATTGGGACTTGTTACTTCCTTACCTGTTATTTGCAGTTCGAGAGATTCCCCAAAGTTCTACGGGCTTCTCCCCATTTGAGCTTTTATATGGTAGGCATCCCCGGGGTATACTGGATATCCTAAAGGAAACCTGGGAAGAACAGGGGGTAACTGGGACCAATGTCCTCCAGTATGTTGAAGATATGCGGGTGCGTATGGCTCAGATTGCCCCTCTTGTTCGCCAGCATATGGAGCAGGCGCAGAGTAGGCAGAAGTCCTACTATGACCAGAGGGCCCTAGTGAGACAGTTTGAAAGGGGGGACAGAGTAATGGTTCTAGTACCCACCGCAGAAAGCAAACTTCTAGCACAGTGGCAGGGACCCTATGAGGTCCTGGAAAAACTGAGCCCAGTAAATTATAAAATTAGTCAGCCAGGACGCCGGAAGAAGGAGGCCATCTTCCACATAAACCTCCTTAAGCCATGGAGGGCTAGAGAGGACTGCATGGCCACAGTGGGTGACAACCCGCCTGTTCCACAGGCACCTAGTTCTTCAGTGACAATCTCTCCAGAGCTGACACCTGAGCAAGTAGAGGAAGCTAGAGGCCTGGTTGAGAGGAATAGTGATGTCTTCTCCCCTGACCCTGGACAAACCCGAGAAATTACCCATGATATTATTACAGAACCAGGGGTTGTCATAAGAGTGAAATCTTACCGCATTCCGGAGTCCAAGAGGGAAGCTGTAAGGGCTGAAGTCAGGAAAATGCTTGAGCTTGGAGTGATAGAGGAGTCTCACAGCCAGTGGTGCAGCCCCATTGTTCTAGTGCCTAAACCTGATGGGTCCATCAGGTTCTGTAATGACTTCAGGAAGTTAAACGAGGTGTCTAAGTTTGACGCCTACCCCAAAGGGTTATTGGCAGATCCCGTTGACAAAGCATGCTCGAGAGAAGACAGCCTTTGCCACTCCTGATGGCCTGTTCCAGTACAGGATTATGCCTTTTGGCCTCCATGGAGCTCCAGCCACTTTCCAAAGGCTAATGGATAAGTTGCTCAGGCCCCATACCGAATATGCAGCCGCCTACTTGGATGATGTGATCATTCATAGCCCGGACTGGGAAAGCCATCTGGACAAAGTGCAGGCAGTCTTGGACACTCTAAATGTGCCTTGGGTCTAGCTGAGGCTGGATACTTGGGTTACCTGGTTGGCAGGGGACTTGTTAAACCGCAAATGAACAAGATAGGAGCTATACAGAACTGGCCCAGGCCGTTGAGGAAAAAACAAGTCAGAGCCTTTTTGGGGATCGTAGGCTACTATCGGAGGTTTATTCCTCACTTTGCTACAAGGGCTGCCCCGCTCACTGACCTTATTAAAGCCAGAAGTTCAGACACGGTAAAGTGGAACAGCAAGGCTGAGGAAGCCTTTGCTGGTCTTCGGGCAGCGCTTTGTGCCCAACCCGTGCTTGTGGCTCCCGACTTTGGGAAGGAGTTCTTTCTCCAGACTGATGCCTCAGAGGTGGGTTTGGGTGCAGTGTTGTCCCAATATGTGGATGGTGAGGAACACCCTGTCCTATATTTGAGTCGGAAGTTGTTACCCCGAGAACAGCGCTACGCCACAGTCGAAAAAGAGTGTTTGGCGATTAAGTGGGCAGTAGAAACACTCCGCTACTACGTGTTGGGCAGACGGTTTACCCTGGTCACAGACCATGCTCCGTTAAAATGGATGCACACCAACAGGGACAAGAACGCTCGGGTTACGAGGTGGTTTTTTTCCCTACAGCCCTTTTCTTTTGTGGTACGACACAGGGCAGGTCTCCTCCACAGTAACGCAGATGCTCTGTCCCGAGTACATGGGTTTGCAGAGGTGGCCGCTTCCCACACAGGTGTTAAGCTGGGGGGGAGGATATGTGACAGAGTACATGATTCCAGGTATGTCAGTGTGAGATTGGAAAGGTCAGCTTTCCCTGTCGTAGAAAGGGTTAAGCCTGGCCCAACAGGTAAACCTCCTCTCTCTCCCTATTAATTAGCCTGCACCTGATGGAGTCTTGGGAGGGGAGAGCTGAGTGTGAGATCCAGGCTGTGCTGGATGGGCAGACTGAAGTCTGTCTGTGTATCTGAGGAACAAGGTCTGTCAGAACTTATTGTTTATATTGAACTATTATTTTTGTTTGTTTATACTGGAGGCCGGAATAGCGGCTCCAGTAACCCGTAGTGAGGGACACTACTGTTTAGTTAGCCTCCTAAGCTGGAGTAGGCCTTTTTGTTTGTATTATTATTTTTGATGCAATAAAGCCATATTTATTGCTATTTTGGTGACTTTGCGGCACTGCATGTTTCACTATTTCTACTAACCCAAGCGACTTTGCCACAGTATCTGCAGCTGAATTACAAGGCTCTTTCACCATATGGCCATTATGAAGAAATCACCCTGCGCTGCGCTGGTGACATTTCAATTATTTTCTTTGGAATGAGCGCAGTAAGAGCCAGGGCTGGTGCAAGGATTTTTGACACCCTAGGCCAAGGATCCTCAAACTACGGCCCTCCAGCTGTTGTAGAACTACACATCCCATGAGGCATTGTAACACACTGACATTCATAGACATGACTAGGCATGATGGGAATTGTAGTTCCTGAACAACTGGAGGGCCGTAGTTTGAAGACCAATGCCCTAGGCAAAACCTAATTTTGCCACCCCCCTGGCTCCACCCCTTTGCCCTGCCCATGCATACCCCACCTTTTTAAAGAAGCACCCATGAAATGCAGCCCACCAGTGCCCATAAAATGCAGCCTCAACAGAGCCCATCAATGAAGCCTCACCAGAGCCCATCAAATGAAGCCTCACCAGAGCCCATCAAATGCAGCCTCACCAGAGCCCATCAATGAAGCCTCACCAGAGCCCATTAAATGCAGCCTCATCTGAGCCCATCAAATGCAGCCTCACCAAAGCCAATCCATGCAGCCTCACCAGAGCCCATCAATGCAGCCTCACCAGAGACCATCAAATGCAACCTTCCAGCGCTCATCAATGCAGCCTCACCAGCACCCATAAATGCAGCCTCACCAGAGCCTATCAAATGCAGCCAACCAGTGCCCATCAATGCAGCCTACCAGCGCCCATCAATGCAGCCCACCAGCGCCCATCAATGAATGTTTGCTTGCTTCCATTCATTCAGGAGTCGGGACACAGACGCAGTTCTCCGCTGCCGCTGCGCCTCTGACACTATATGCAAACGGAGTGGCAGCTGCCTGCTGATGCTGAGACTTAGTTGCTTGCTGCAGAGAGAATAGAGTAGGAACATCAGTGACCGGGCGCCCTAGGCAGCAGTGCGCTCTAGGCGGCTGCCTAGTTTGCCTAGTGGTAGCATCGGCCCTGGTAGGAGCTCTCTTTACTGTTGTCCTATGAAGCTAGCCACCCAGCAGGAAACTATAATTGGAAAAGGTGATTGATCAGTTGATTTACTCTGAAATTTTAACAGCTTGATACACTTGTATGTTTTAGTTTACTAAATACTATGGGCCAGATTCTCAAAAGAGTTACGACGGTGTATCTCAGGAAACACCGTCGTATCTCTGTTTTTGGCCCCGGGTATCTATGCAAGTGATTCCTAGAATCATTTTCGCATAGATACGGCCAAGATCCGACAGGTGTAAGTCACTTACACCGTCGGATTTTAGATGTAATTCGACGCTGGCCGCTAGGTGGCGTTTACGTTCAGTTCTCATTTGACTATGCAAATGAGTCTGATACGCCGATTCCCGAACGAATTTGCGCCGCGTAGTCATCGTTTACGTCGTTTCCGTAAGCGTAAGGTTACCCCTGCTATATGAGGGGTAACCTTACGTCAGTCCGCCGTATGCCATGTTAAGTATGGCGTCGGGTCAGCGTCGTCTTTTTCCGTCAGTTACGTCATTTTATTAAGTCGTCCACGAATACGACTTTACGTCAATGATGCTCACGTCGGCGTCATTGACGTTTTCCGTGAGCTGGAGCATGCGCACTGGGCTCTTTTTCCGCCCGGCGCATGTGCAGTTCGATCGGCGCGGGGGCGCGCTTAATTTGAATTACGCGGCCATACGCCGGACAATTAACACTACGCCGCCGCAAATTACGGAGAGAGTGCTTGGAGAATACGGCACTTGCTCCAGTAAGTTGCGGTGGCGTGGTGTAAATGGCTTACACTACGCCAACGCCGATTCTTTGAGAATCTGGCCCAGCGTCACTTATAAAAGATTGAAAAATAAAAATAATACCCACCCATTTCTGGAGTATTTTACACCCCAAATTTTAATTCTTACACCTTGGCGGAGTTGCGGAGTATCATGCATTAACACTGTCACTTTTTCCCAAGTGTAGCGCCATTAAATGACTTCTATTGGTAGGTCACTCAGTAGAACTGACCCCTTTGTACCGAGGATAGGACACTGCTTCTGTGTGTCTGTGTCTCAGTTTTGTGGGAGTTTTGTGGAGTTTTGTGAAACAAAACCTATTTTCAGATAAAAAGAGACCTTGAAGCTAAATATCATCAGACAAAGGGATGAGGCAGGATCTGTTGCTGCCATATTATAATCGCAATCCTTTCAGGAGCAAATGCTTTTGTCTGAAAACAGAGAGAGAACAGAAAACCCATGGGAACTCCTCTTTGGCTGGATAATTTTACTATTTCTTTTTGTGAGGCATTTACTGCTGAAATGGCAGTGTATAAAGGCCTTGCAAAATTAAAAGTGAATACTTTACACTGTCATCTTGTACTCTTTCTGTTGCATTTCACACCGTGATTTTTAATTATTTGTTATGTTTCTGTTGTAAATTTGTTAAAAGTCAAGTCCTTCTAAAACTGATAACTTGGGTTCTGCATGATGCCATAAGGTTGAATTACCTGCCAGCTCCTGATATGTCTTTAGGCTGAATTACCCACCAGCTTCTTTTATCTCCATTTAAAGCTCCAACTGCAGTATTCAGCCTCAATAATCCTTTCTGGATTCTTAGTAATGTAAATGTAATGCATTAATGGATATTCTAGATTGAAGAGCATTACACACTTGATCTTCTTTTTTGGCGGCCGACACAATAAGAAGCAGGTTCTTTTGCCAACTGTGCATGCAAGGATCTGCTAGTTAATTGAATCCGAGGGCATTACAAAACTGATATTTCTGTTAGTCTTGATCACAAATATACTGTACAGTTGAAAATAATGTACAAAAGATGCCACCAGGGCTTAATTGCTATTACTGGAGCATGTAGGCAGATAGCCAGGCTTTTTCCCCTAAAGCAATACCTCCAGTCTAGGACTTTTCATTTAACACAGAACATTATCTTGTTTTACTGGCTCTAACCTAAGTTATATGCAGCCAATAAGTACAGGCATGGCCGCCATAGGGTGACCACGTGTCCCGGATTGCCCGGGACAGTCCCGCATTTTGCAGGTCTGTCCCGGACACCTTCATTCCAGGACAATACAGTGTCCCGGAATGAAACTGACACAGCTACCCATGGGGCCAATCTGATGTCCCCAAAAAAGGCCGCCACATCACTGCTTTACTCACTGACAGTACTTGTCCTGGCCAGGAAAGCCTGGAGGAGCACAATCCCCACCCCCTGCTTGTGATAGGAGAAATCGTAAATCCCGCCTCTTGTGTCCAATCACTGTGCTGTGATTCGTTACAGCACAAGCTGATTTTTGGGAAGGAGGTGTCCCTGAATGGTAGTTTGGAAATGTGGTCACCCTAGGCCGCCATCAGCAATTATGGGGCCCCTTACACAGCTTCAGGCATGGGCCCCCTGGAGCAGAGAAAGGGGGGGGTGCTGCCGCCTGAAATTGAGAAGCGCGGGGGGGGTTCCGCGGGGGGGGGGCCTTTACAAAAAAAATAAGAAAGAAAAAAAGAAAAAAATATATACAAAAAAGGGGTGTAGCCATCCGGGGCATTGGGGCCCTTTAATAAAAAGAAAAAAAGAAATAAAAAATATATATTTGTTTATTTTTTTAAAAAGGGGGTTGCCATCCAGGGCCCTGGGGACCTCTGGGCCATTTAATAAAATAAAAAATATATATATATAAACAATAAAATATAAACAACAACAAAAAAAACATTTATAAAAAAAAGGGGGTTTGCCACATGGGGGCCCTGGGGACCTCTGAGCCCTTTAATAATAATACAAAAAAAAATAATAATAATAAAAAAAATTGGCCCTTTAATAAAAAATAAAATAAAAATATATAAAAAAAATATTTTTTTTATTTAAAAATAAATAAAAAAAGGGGGGTTGCCATCTGGGGGCTCCGGGCCCCTGGGGACCTCCGTGCCCCTTACAGGTGTACTGCCTGTACCCCCCTGATGGCGGCCCTGAGTACAGGTCTACTCTAGGGATGAGCAAATTTGTCCAAGTTTGATTAGTGTCAGGACCTAGATGACTTGCTGGTGGCACTGTGGCTCTCAGAGTGAAAGGGTGTTGTTCCCTTTCCCTTGTTCCCAGTAGCCAGCTGAATCCAGTAATCAGGCTCCACCTAATGCTGGCTGCTGAGAAGGTATATAACCCTTTCTCTAACTTTGTTCCCTGGCTCTGTGTTTTGACTGCTCCTTCTGACAGCGATCCTGATTTATTCTGTGTTTCTGTTCCAGTACCTGCATTCTGTGCTCTGCTACTTCATATCTACTCCCTGTGTTCCTGATCCCAGTTCTGTCCTCCTTACCTATTCATCTCCTTGCATCTCCCATATTACCCTGTTCATTTATGCTCCCCATTATGTACGCATATATTGTATTATAGTTAGGTTGCTAGTTAGGTATCATGTCACTTGGTTTATGATTCATGTATATCTTCACTTTTGATGTGTATTCTGTTTGCTGGTGTTGGATGGTTTTTGTTTCATTATTAATAACTTTTACTTTATTCATACAAAGTCTGATTTGGTACAGCTACACTGAACTGGTCACCCCTGCTGCTGGATAACTGCACTTGTTATCCCTTCCAATTTGTAGGTGGGATGGAGGGCCAGATTAACATAGGGGCTATTGGAGCTGCAGCACCAGGCCCTACCATAAAATAGGCCCCCTGTCACACACCAAAAGGTCGTAGCTGAAGTCCTACCCCACTACTGGTCAAAAGACCATAGAGATTGTCAGTGCTCCCAGAGCTCCCAGAGACCTTTTCAGAGCATGAAGGAGCCTGCAATTTATTTCCATAAAATGTCCCACCAAAATCCTCAGCACCAGGCCCTACCATAAAATAGGCCCCCTGTCACACACCAAAAGGTCGTAGCTGAAGTCCTACCCCACTACTGGTCAAAATTTGGGGCTCCTACGATCTATGGTTCCAAAGGTACGGGGCTCCTTGCACAGTCAGTCAGAAGCTACATACAGAGCGTTCAGTAAGGACCAAGCCTCTTTTTGAGATTTGTTGAGATTTGTTGTTTAAGTTAAAATAATAATTTTTTTGCTAGAAAATTATTTTATATATTTTTTTCAGACACCCTAAAAAATAAAATGGCGGTGGTTGCAATACTTTATGTCACACTGTATTTGCGCAGCGGTCTTACAAACGCATTTTTTTTTGTAAAAAATACACTTTTTTGTATAATAATAATTTTTTTTTATATTGTGAAAGATAATGTTACGCCATGTCATGCTTCAAAATTGTGCCAGCTGGTGGAATGGCAACAAACTTTGACCCTTAAAAATCTCCAAGTAAATTTTAACTGTAAACATTTTACAGGTTACATGTTTAGACTTACAGAGGAGGTTTAGTGCTAGAATTATTGCTCTTGCTCTAACGGTTGCGGCGTATATAACCTGTGTGTATCTGGCTCTGATACTAGACAGTGCCTCACCAGCCACTGACCTCACCGCACATCACTGACTGCCAATGAGTGTGGTTGCTGTGTGGGCAGCAGATTTAATTGCAGAGCAGAAAATTTGGTGAGTACTGGCATTCCCTCCCCCTTCACATTTCCAAATGTCTCTCTTCTGCTGCTCTTACAGCACTGGTGCTTCTCTCTCCTAGACAATGAGGGCTGGGGGGCAGTCTC
Source organism: Rana temporaria (assembly GCF_905171775.1). Classification (NCBI taxonomy): domain Eukaryota; kingdom Metazoa; phylum Chordata; class Amphibia; order Anura; family Ranidae; genus Rana; species Rana temporaria. The sequence continues at coordinate 431,494,778 of NC_053489.1, read as the reverse complement.
TGGACATGGCAACATTTCTGTGACATGTGCGGTAGCCCCTGTGACATGGGACAGTTTGTGACATGTGGAACAGTCACTGTGATGTGGGACAGTCCCTGTGACTGTGCGGTAGTCAATGTGACATGTGGGACAGTTTCTGTGACATGGGACAATTTCTGTGACATGTGCAGTAGTCCCTGTGACATGGGGGACAGTCCCTGTGACATGAGGGACAGTCTCTGTGATGTGGGACAGTCCCTGTGACATTAGGGGACAGTCTCTGTAATGTGGGACAGTCCCTGTGACATTAGGGGACAGTCTCTGTATTGTGGGACAGTAACTGTGACATGTGGGGTAGTCTCTGTGGCAGAATTCTCTGGAGCAGTCTTTGCGGGAGCACTGGTATCTTTGTCTGGCAATCTCTGGGGGAGCCGCAGTCACTAACCTCATAGAGATTGTCAGTGCTCCCAGAGCTCCCAGAGACCTTTTCAGAGCATGAAGGAGCCTGCAATTTATTTCCATAAAATGTCCCACCAAAGTCCTCAGCACCAGGCCCATAATGCTCTTATTCCGGCCCCGGAGGGTTGTTTGTTGAATCCTGCTTGAAAGTTGCAAAACTTGAACTTAGCAGTGAACCCCATTGAAATAAAGCTGTTGTCAAAAATGGGCACGGGGAGCTGGGCACTGCCATGGGGAACATTTAGGCTCAGTTCACACCTCTGCAGGTGCAACAGAGTGCATGTTTTTGTGCGATTTCACTCATTCATTCACCCATTCATTTTAATTAGCTGGTCCACGTGCAAAAAAAAAACCCACAAAAGAAGAGCATGACGCTTTTTAAAAATCAAGTCCCACTAGAGGGCATGGTAATGTGTTTTTGTGTGTGCATTAGCAAGGTGCATCATTTTTATTGCCATCCCTGCATGCCTACAAATGTGCTGCACATTTTTGTGCGTTGCAGAATACGATTTTGCATGTGTTCCCACAATGCACAAATGTAAGCGCAAAATTAAAAAAAAAAACATACATAAGAGGAATGTCCTCTTAATCTGACTTTAAGGGCGACGTGAAAAAATAAAAACAATCCTTTAATGTGATAAAGGTTTATTTTTTATTTTTTTAATAACAGACATGTTATACTTACCTGCAGTGGTTTTGTACAGCCCCGATCCTCCTGTTCTTGGGTCCCCGCCAGCACTCCAGGCTCCTCCCTCCTGCTTAGTGCCCCCATAGCAAGCAATTTTGTATGGGGGAACCCAAGCAGGCTCGCTCCAGAGCCACTGCTCTGTGTGTCCGTTCACGTGCGGAGCATGGCTTAGTTCCCCCCAAGCTCTCTCCTCATTGGCTCACTGGCTGTGATTTACAGTAGTGGGAACCAGTGGCTACCACTGCTGACTTAGCCAATGAGGAGGGAGAGATAAGGCTCTCATGCTGCACACTGCTGGATCGAGATGGGGCTCAGGTGACTTTATGGGGGGCTGGGGGCGCTGCTGCACACTTAAGTTTTTTTTTACCTTCATGCATTGAATTCATGAAGGTAAAAAAACTTGAGCCTTTACAACCATTTTAAATTACATGCTTGGGGCATGCCTTTAAGTTGTATGTGCTGCTATGGAAAAGTACAGTTTTTACAGACAGTGGGGCAGATCCACAAAGGAATTACGCCGGCGTATCTATTGATACGCCACGTAATTTTAAATTTCCCGTGTCGTATCTTTGTTTTGTATCTACAAAACAAGATACGACTGCATCTCGGATCGATCCGACAGGCGTACGTCTTAGTACGCCGTCGGATCGTAGATGCATTTTTTCCATTTTTTTATGTCATTTGCGTTCGGGCTTTTTCCGGCGTATAGTTACCCCTGCTATTATGAAGCGTACTCAATGTTAAGTATGGCCGTCGGTCCCGCGTCGAATTTGAATTTTTTACGTCGTTTGCGTAAGTCGTTCGCGAATAGGGATTTGCGTAGAATGACGTCACCATCGTAAGCATTGGCTTGTTCCGGTTTAATTTTGAGCATGCGCACTGGGATACCCCCACGGACGGCGCATGCGCCGTAAAAAAAAAACGTTGTTTACGTCGGGTCACGACGTATTTACATAAAACACCCCCCTATCACATCCATTTGAATTCCGCGCCCTTACGCAGCCAAAGATACACTGCGCCGCCGTAACTTACAGCGGAAATTCTTTGAGGATTCGAAAAAAAAAAGTTATGGCGGTGTAGTGTATCTTAGATACGCTACGCCCGGCGGATTAATGCGCCGATGTACGTGGATCTGGCCCCAGTATTTGGGAGTTGTATATTTGGATGTGATTTTCTTTTACTTTTACATTTAACTTGGTTTAAATTCAGCAGAAACTCCCCAATCTGATTAATTTTAACTCCAAAAATGCTTTTTTTTTTATGGCTGTTACATCTGATTTTTTTTTATTCTGCAGTAATAGACCTGAAGGAAATGGTGGAAGTAGCAGCCACAACAGTTCTACAAGTTATAAGAAACTTTACTCCTAAAATATAAAGCTAAAGCTCTCAACTTCATATACAGTTAAGTCAATATATATTTAAACACAAAGGCCATATTCTGAGTAAATCTCCGCTAGCTTCGCTTAGGGCACTTACACTCCGCTGTCCCAACTTACTGGAGCAGGTGTTGTATTCCCCAACCACTTGCTCCATAAGTTGGGACAGCGGAGTGTAAGTGTCCCGGCGTAGCCTGGCGGATCTCCAAGGGGGCGGCTTCTATCAAATGAAGCGCGCCCCCGATACAAAAGAACTGGGCATGCGCCGGGCTGCAAAAAGCCCAGTGCGCATGCTTCCAGTTCTCGGCGGAAAACGTCAATGACGCCGACGTGTGCGTCATTGAGTAAAAGTCGTATTCAAGAACGACTTACGTAAACGACGTATCCGACGAAAAAAAACACGACGGGGACCCGACGCCATCCGTAACATGGCCTACGCGAGACTTGCGGAAACTTACCCCTCATATAGCAGGGGTAAGGTTTCCGCTTACGCAAACGACGTTAGCGACGGTTACGCGACGCAAACTCGTTCGTGAATCGGCGTAGAAGGATCATTTGCATACGCAAATGACTCCTTTCACTTAAATGCCATCTAGCGGCGGCCGGCGGCATTGCATTAAGATCCGCCAGTGTAAGTTGACTTACAGATGGCGGATCTTAAGTGTATCTATGCAAAACTGATTCTGAGAATCAGGAGGCATAGATACACGGGTCAAAAAAGGGAGTTACGATGGAGTATCCTGAGTACTCCATCGTAACTTTACTCAGAATATGGCCCAAAGTACTCAATGAAAAGCGAAAAAAATTTGCTCCACATTGACCTTCAATGGCATGCAATACCGCACGCGGCCATAGGCGGGGGGACCGGAGAGCCTCAGAAACGGGCCGGTAAGGCCAGAGGACAGTTCAGCTGACCTCTGGCCATAGGCGGGGGGGACCGGAGAGCCTCGGAAATGGCCGGTAAGGCCAGAGGACAGTTCACAAGCCTTTCTGAGGTTTGCTGAGGTCAGCCGAACTGTCCTTGGGCCTTTCCGGCCGTTTCCGAACGGCGCCGTTTGCTCCGGTGCCCCCCCCCCACCTCAGGCCAAACGCGGTACTGCACACCGCTTCGGCTTGAATCCTGCTCATTTTGCGGGGACAATACTAGCAAACCAAGTTAGGATTTTAGGAAATACAGTGCTCGTATTGCAAAACGCTCGTTAAACCGCGTTACACTCACAATCCGAGGTGCTACTATATTTACCAAAACATATTCAAGCTATAGTTATATAATGCATAGGGCTAAAAGTGCACACTCTCAGGTTTAATTTGAGGGTTTGTACATCCAAATCGAGAGGAAGGGTTTTAGGAATTACAGCTATTAAGAATAGACGCTTTTTTTTTCAAGGGACCAAAAGACATTGAATCAAAAAGCTGTTTCAGGCCAGGTGTGGGCTACTCCTTCGTTATTTTCTTCATCATTTAAGCAGTTAAAAGGTCTGGGAGTTTATTCTAAGTATGGTATTTGCATTGAAATCTATTGCTGTGAACCTCATCATGCGTTCAAAAGAGCTGTCCATGCAAGGAAGACAGGCCATTGTAAGGCTTTAAAAACGAAACAAATCCATCAGAGAGATGGCAGCACATTAGGAGTGGCCAAATCCAACACTTTGGTACATTCTGAGGAAAGACGAACACACTGGTGAGCTCAGGCAACATAAAAAGGCCTGGACGTCCACGAATGACAACAGTGGTGGATGATCGCAGTATCCTCTCTATGGTAAAGAAAAACCCATTTACAACTTCCAGCACAAGTGAAGGACACTCTCCAGGAGGTGGGCGTATTATTGTCAAAGTCTACAATAAAAGAAGGACTTCAGGAGAGCAAATACAGAGGGTTCACCACAAGGTGCAAACCATTCATAGAATAGAAAAGCCAGGTTAGACTTTGCCAAAAAACATCTAAAAAAGCCTGCCCAGTTCTGGAAGAAGCATTAGTTGGGCAGATAAAACTAGATTAATCTGTACCAGAATGACGGAAAGAAAAAAGTGTGGAAAAGGCTTGGATCAGCTCATGACTAAAAGCACACAACGTCATCTGTATAACATGAAGAAATTGGCTGCACAACCGACATAACAAAAGTCAATTTATTGAGTAATATTAAAAGTGTATGACACAACATTGCAAATACATTCAGCTGGTAACAGAGGTTGACATGTTTCACACAACCAACTGTGGCTTACTCATAAGGTTATCTGAGATGTGTGTCAACCACTTTTTAATATTACTCAATAAATGGACTTTTGTTATGTCGATGTGCAGCCACTTTCTTCATTTTGGCTGATTACGGCAGGCGAGCCGAGGCATGCACCCGACAAGGAGTTCCACCCCACCTAACCACACCTGGACCATACTCACCTGGAGTGGTGTCTTTCTTTGCTCTCTTATCTGTAAAACATGGTGGAGGCAGTGTGATGGGCATGCATGGTTTCCAGTGACACTGGATCATTGGTGTTTATTGATGATGTGACAGACGCAGCCGGATGATTTCTGCAGTGTTTAGAGATATACTGTCATCCCAGATTCAGCCAAATGCAGCAAAGTTGATTGGACGGTGCCTCACAGTACAGATGGACAATGATCCAAAACAACTGCAAAAGCAACCCAGGAGCTTTTCAAGGAACAGAAGTGGGATATTCTGCAATGGCCAAGTAAATCACCTGGTTTCAACCCAATTGAGCATGCATTTCACTTGCCAAAGACAAAACTACAGTAAAGGCAGAAAGACCCACAAACAAAGAACCGAAGACGGCTGCAGCTAGAGCCTGGTAAAGCATTAGAAAAGGAGGAAACCCAGTCTTTGGTAAAGGATTCTCAAATAATATAAAAAAATTAACATTTTATTTATGATTATATTCATTTGCCCAAATACATTTGAGCCCCTGAAAATGGGGGGACTGTGTATAAAAATGCTTGCAGTTCCTAAAATTGTACTTGATATTTATGTTCAACCCCTTGAATTAAAGCTGAAAGTCTGCAATTCAAATTCATTTTGGATTGTTTCGTTTTAATTTAATTCTCTAATAAATATGGACCTAGCTGTAGATTGGCCAGTGGCACAACAGTTTGCGAGTACAGTTCATTATGTTGTTCTTGACTGTAATTTGGTATTCTTTGCAAAGTGACCACATTTACTAAGCTTGAGGCTATTTCCTCTGCAAAGTGCAACTTCCCTTGTATAATCAATAACCTTTTAGCCTTCGGTAATTCAACCCCAATAAGCACAAATATTGTTCAGTGGCTAGACAATATGTAAGCAGCTTGGTTAGGCAACAATAAAAGAGGATAGACAAGGTCAGCTTTATCTTCAAAATAAATTAGATTGTATTATTTGAGAGAATTTATCCACAAATATTGTGCAGTAGCTGAAAGTGTAGCACCAGATGGTAGTGGACATCAGTTGCTATCTGGAGATGCAAAGACAAGGTACACTATAGACCCCCCCCCCCCTAAAGTGATTGTAAAGTTGATTTTTTGACATGCCATACTTCCCTGCTCTGTGCAATGGTTTTGCACCAGCAGCACCAGCCTTCCTCTTCTGGGTTTCCCTGCCAACACACTCTGCTCCTGCTTTTCTCCATGTAACCATTTCAAAACTCCATTTTGAAATGGTTCCATTTGACTTTTCCAAATGGAAAAGTCAGACATTATTGAAAGCCCCTACCCCGAAAGTCAAATTACCCCCAAAGGCGATGCAAAAATAAAGCTGTTATAAAAGAAGTACAGAAAATACTTGCTTTGGCCTGGCTTCCAATGCTTCTAGGCGCTGGGCATGTAAAAACATATTATTTTTGGGCAAAAGGTTTATGTTTATATATTTTCTTTTCAGGTGATTGACTTTAGTGGGTAGGGGGCTTTCAATAAAGTGGACCTTTTCTTTTCATGAAAGGTCTTTTTTTTAGAAAAAAGGCTAGTGAAAAAAACAATTGCAGTCAGCTACAATTAGGAAATATGGTCTGTGAAAAGACAAATACAGCATGTTATCACTGTAGTGCATGTGGGCATGATAGGCTGTAAGGAGGCTGCAAGAAATCATCAGCATTATTATGTAAACAAGGATGAAAAAAAGGGTAAAAACCAGGGGTGGACTGACAACTCATGGGGCCCCCGGGCAACAGGAGATCATGGGGCCCCCGTGTCCCTGCCCACACTCTAGCCACACCCACACAAAGTCCCCCCCCCAGCTTGCACTGCATGGACACATCCTCTGAGGTATCAAAACTGATTGGTTCACGACAGGCTAAAGAGGGTGGGACAGGGCTGAGGAGGCCGAGTGTCTAAAGAAGGGGAGACTTAAAGCTGTAAAACCAATAAAGCAGGGTTTCTCAACCTTTTTACTAAGGAATTATTACCAAAAAGTTTGAGATCTCAGGGAACCCCTGAAAAAAAATTCAGTTATACTGCTCACGGAACATTGGTATCGTCATTGATATAAGTATTTTTAGAAATAGCATAAAAAAAAATTAATAAATATTAAAACTTACCTATGTGTTGTGAAACTTGTGCTTGCATCATTCTGCGCAGATGCTCAATTCTGGGTCGAACCTGAGATAAGCAGTGCACAGGGGGCAGCAGGGCAAAGCATGGGGGGGGGGTCAAGCAAACACAGTACACAGGAGGGCAGCAGGGCAGAGCATGTGGGGAAGCATGGCAAAGTATAGGAGTCAGCAGGTCAGAGTACAGGGGGCCAGGAGGGCACAATATGTGTATGTGGGAGCAGGAGGACACACTGCATGGGGAGCAGCAGGGCACATTGCAGGTTGGGGGGGGGGCACAGTAGGACACATTACATGGGGGGCAGCAGTGAACATTATAGGGTACATTACATGGGGGGAGACAGAGGGGCACATTATGGGGCACAGCAGGGCACATTACTGGGGCTAGCAGGGCACAGCAGAAAACATCACATGGGGCAGGAGGGCACATTATGGGGCATAGCAGAGCACATTATGGGGCATATTACATGGGGGCAAGAGGCGCACAGCAGAGCACATTAGGAGGGACAAAATGTCATATTATGGGGCACACCAGGGCACATTATGAGGCACAGCAAGGCATATTACAATGGGGAAAGAGGATACATTATGGGGGAAGCAGGGCCATATTACATGGGCTCACAGTGGGGCACATGGTAGGGCATGGGGCACACAGAAGAACACATCATGAGGCACACCACAGGGCACATCATGTGGCGCACAGTAGGGCATATCACAGGGCACACACTAGGTCATGGGACACATTATAGGCACACATGAGGGGCACATTATGGGAACAACATCAGGGCATGGGTGCACACAGGGCATTAGGGCACACATCACAAAATGAGGCACACATCATAGCATAGGGGTACACATCATGGCTTGGGGGAACATCTTGACATGGGGGCACACAGCAGGGCAATGGGGGAACACATCACAGCATGGGGGGCACACGTCACAGCAATGGGGGCACACAGCAGGGCAATGGGGGCACACAGCAGGACAATGGGGGTACACAGCTAGCATGGGAGCACACAAGGCATGGTGCAGACAGCATGGCATGGGGCACACATCAGAGCATTGGGGGTACACAGCTGGGCACATAACAGTATGCTGATAACATAGAGGGACACAGGGCACACAGCAGCATACAAACAACTGGCACTTTCCTTCCTAGATGCAGAGTTTGCGTGGGAAGCAGCTGTAAACAGACCTCTAGGGATGCGCTCCTCCCGGGCCAGCCCCTCGTCTCTTCTCGTCTGTCCGAGGTGATGACAAATACAAGCACCTGGGGTGGATGGTAGGGAAGGAGAGGCCAGTGGGGAGGAGCGCATCACAAAAGGTCTATTTACACTACAATCCTTTAGCAGGGAGCAAGGATCTTGTGTTCTGTCGATATGTACCCGCCGTTGAAAAGGACTCTCCAGCTGAGTTGCCGATCAGCTAGAGTGACGTCCCTTAGCGCATGCGCACATCGTAGGAGCCTTTTTTCAATAGGAGATACCATTTCTCAGGCACAACTTAATGCTATGCAAACAGCGGAGAGACACCGTATTTGTAATTTTTACGGCCACGGGTTTACAGCGAAGCACAATCTGATATCTACGATAGTGTCCCTCCGCTCTTGATAGCTTTAATTTGTGGTATCGTCCATTGAAAAAACCCTCCTAAGAGTCCTACGATGTGTGCATGTGCTATGGTGAGGTCACTCCAGCTGATCGGAAACTCAGTGGGCGTGCCCTTCCATTCTGTGCGTGCGTGGACACTTTTCGATGGAGGGCACATATCGATAGAACACTGGGAAACCGATCTACCAGTCGGCTAGCTACGATTGATGTGTAGATCAAAGCGGAAGCTGTCATGGGGCACCCTACTGGCCACGGACCCTCGGGCAGTCCCAGAAGTGCCTGAATGTTCAGTCCAGCCCTAGCAAAAACCCTTCCCCACCTCTGCCTCTAAATTCTCAAAGCTTCACAGCATTTTCTACCCACTGGACATTCAGTAAGTGTTTACATCTACTTTAAAAGACCTACCAGTGCATACAAGCCTTACGCTAGTCTCTCCTTATGCACTAACTCAGCTGCATCCTCTATGCTTTCCTTACACACCTTGGGGTTTATATACTAAAGGCAAATCCACTTTGCACTACAAGTGCACTTGGAAGACCTAAAGCGACTGCACTTCCACTTGTAGTACAAAGTGGATTTGCCTTTAGTAAATCAACCCCATTGTCAGTATGGCTTCAGGTAACCCACACTTTTACAGTGAGAGGCTGGATTATTGAACTTCAAATACACAGGATTTGCTGTGAACCTGAACCTCTATCCCACTCCTGTCCCTAGTAGTTAAAATAGAAGTTCACCCTAATACTAATATCTCCACATCTACTGGCATCCACAATCTAAGTGTAGCGCTACACTTAGATTTGGAGCCGCTGGTTAGATTTGGGACAGCATAATTAAGTTACCTCTGTGATGTGTCTAGGGGTGATGATGGTGGTGAGAGCAGTGACGGAATGTCCAGACAGTTGGTTGACGTTTTCAATGCTTTTATTTCTGGTCCAACACGACCAACAGTCAACTTGAGGTAGATAGTATAGGTTGGTGAAAGGAGAATAAAATTCACAGATTCAGGCTATGGATAGAGAAAGCAGTCCTGCCTTCAATAATTACACTTGTCATGTCGCCACTCCAGCCGGAGTGAGTAAAGTGCCCCTGGACAGGCCTCTCTCACAGGCCTGGCAGCCAGAGCGTCACTTAGAACTTCTGGGAAGGAACAAGTTTCTGCCACCAACTTGGCTCTAATAGAATTTGGCTTGGCAGTGAGACCTCTGCCACAGGCCTAGTACACAAGAACATAAGATAGTAGAGCGAATCCTCCCAGACTATAAATCGCCTGAATCTTTCTCAGATGGACTTCTTAGCTTGGGGTTACCGACTGACAGTTTGCAGCATACAACCTGTCAGTGTTCGGTCACCCAGATCCCCGATGGTTCGTTCAAGCCCTATTGGATCACCTGCCTCCGGGTTTTCCTCAGACCGATCCCCCACCGAACAGCACAACTCGCTTGGGATCTTCTCAATAGAGATGGGGGACCCAGTAAGTCACTGGGGCCCCTTAGCAGCATCAGTTGCTGCGTGCCATGAGGGCCCAGAATCAGGAATTTCATGTAGCACGTGCGCCCTGGCCTGGTAGGCCATATCGCCAGGTCCCCTGATGTGCGCACACCCTAAAGGTGGGTGCCGCACCTGGAACCAGGAACCCGCGAAGAACCCCGAGCAATGGCCTCCGCCACAGAAATACCCCTCCCCAGCATGCTCCGCGAGGGAAAACTCCTCTAATTGGCTGCTGAGGAGAAGCGGCTCCGCCTGGACCCCTCTGGCGCCACCTGCCATCCAGAGATGAAACCACATCTCTGGAGCACAGAATGACCCACAGGACAGTTCAGGGCTGGCGAAAGCCAACATTTAGTAAATCAATATAGATGAGAGCAAATAACTCTCTCATCCCCCAACAAAATTTAATATAGCACCTGTACTGAAAAGTACACAGCCGCTACACAAGATTAACCTATTTAGCCCTGTAAAGAAGAAATCACTATACATAACTTTTCTGAAGCCGGTCCAGTCCCACGCTGAGCTGTCAGCAGCAGGTTCTCTGTGTAGGCGGGTGCAGAGGACACAGCAGACAACAGAAACCCCATAGTAACTCTTTGGGTGAGGTTACCTCCCATTCATTTCCCAGCCGTTGTCAGCTGTCTTATCTACAGAGCTTCCACCGCTGGAGACGGGACCTGAGTGGGTTCAGAAACGGTATATATAGCGATTTCGTCCTTACAGGGCTAGATAGTGTGATGGAGTTGATAAAATGACTATATTATATCTTTGTTATCATTCTCTTTTAACCACTCAAATACTGCTATTTTCTTTATTTTTATTATTTATTTTCTGTCTTGTTGCGATATGTATATATATATATATACTGTATATATATATATTGTATATATATATATATTGTATATATATATGTGTGTATGTATATGTGTTTTCAGTCAATTCACATGTCAATTCACTCCTACTACATGACCCCCTTATTTCTACCCCCTCCCACCGTGAAAAGTAATGGCGACTGAAAGCTCTGGAATGCTTGCCTTGTTGTCAGGAACAGATGTAACAAGAGAAAGACCATATGAATGAGCCAATCAGATGCACCCATATGTGATGGCGTTTGCTTATGTCACGTTGTTTATATAAGGGGGAGTGACCGGAATAAAGCTCAGTGGGAGTTGATGATGGAGACTGAAGCAGTGTGATTAATTTTACATGCATGCTCTTACATCATCATTTTATTTGGCTCAGCGGCAGAATTGAACGTGTATCCTGGAATTGGACCAGGGAAAAAAACATTACAATTGGTTAGTCTTAGGCCTCGTACACAAGTTCCTTGTGAAGCCGTTCGAGAAACTCGACAAGCCAATTTCTCCATTCCCGTCAAGGAAATAGAGAACATGCTTTCTTTTTGCTCGTCGAGTTGTCTCGACAGTTTCCTCAACGAAAATGTATACACGACCGTTTCCTCGGCAAAAAAAATATCTCCCAGCAAGTTTCTTGCTGGTTTTTGCCGAGAAACTCGGTCGTGTGTACGAGGGCCTTCGATTGTGGATGCCAGTAGATTTAGAGATTTGATGAACTTCCACTTTAATCTGACACTGGATGCCACAAAATAGAATAGACGGAGGCTGAATTCAAATGCATTGTAAAATGACAGTCACCGCAAAGACACAATTGTTTTCTGTCTGTCCCATTCACACTGCAACGCTGTGCTGCAGTGGGCTTTGCTAAAATATAGACATGCTGCGGTTTATCGCAGTGCACCATACAGAATCACATGTCACTGTACAGCAGCACAGTACATCTAGTTTCTGTACAGTGACATGAATTGAAATTTACTTTTATAAACTTTGAACAAAGTTGAATGAGGGAAAAAAAAAAGGGAGACGCGTGATGCCCTGAATTGTGCACCACATAACCTCCTACCCCAGCCAGAATGGACAACTGCCAGAGAAGAAACTGCTGTGGTTTCCCTCTCCGGCAGCTGCCAGCTGTGTGTGAATAAAGGAAAAAGCAAAAAGATTAATTCTAAGCCCATTAGAAATAACTGCATCTGCAAGACACCTGGTGATTTATTTTAAATCATAAACTTATCATCCTATTTCATTATATATTTTTGTGTTATCTAACACTAAAACATTTATAACAGCTTTAGCTTGTTAGTTGGAAATTACTGGAGCCAATTCTATATTATTGTACAGGTTACTCAGTCAATGAATACAATTATACTTGGTACACTATAATAAAACAATACACTACACATTCCTATCTATATCTATACTTGCACAGCTAGTGCAAAGTGAATAGCCACCAAATATCCCTTTAAAAGTTGCACAAACTAAATGTGTACAGTATATATACATAAATCAACATATGACATACTGTATTATATATTCAACATACAAATTCCTTAAAGGAGTTTGAAACTCACAACATACACTTTCATTTTCTAATATCAGCATTGTAATAAACAGTATAAAAAATATTTATTTCTGGCGATCCGATATAAGCTTACTTGAAAAATCTCCTTTCATGTTGTGATTGCTGCCTGTCTGCCAGCCATCCTTTTGCACAACTTCCTGGATTGCCTGTGTTCTGTCAGATTAGGCAACACGTCAATACTTGTAACGGAAGTGACATTCCGTCACGGCCATCTTGCACTCGCCCACAGCCTGCAGTCTGAAGTCGCCAAGCGGACATCTTTTTACACCCACCAAAATCTTAAATTTCACACTTATTTTTACCACTAAACTGAGCTTATATTGTCAAATACAGTATTTAAAAGTTTGTGACACTGTTTTGATGTTAAATTTTAAAAGCAGCAGCGTTCTGTCACATTAGCAAACGTGTGAGATTAGCAGGCTTGGAGCTGCTTTTAAAATTCAACATCAAAACGGTGTCACTGACTTTTAAATACTGTATTTGACGATATAAGCTTAGTTAGTGGTAAAAATATGTGTGAAATGCAAGATTTTAGTGATGTAAAAAGATGTCCACTTGGCAACTTCAGACTGTAGGCTTACTGTGGGCGAGTGCGGGGGTGTACTAAGATGGCCGTGACGGAACGTCATTTGCTTTATGAAATCTGACGGGTCGCCTAATCTGACGGAACACTGCATGCTCTGCAAATTCCCCTCTGCTGTTTACTTTAAATTTAAAAGGACTACATATCCAATGGTACCTTGCCTACAAGCAGCGATTCCTGTACTGCCTTCTGAAACCCCAGGAGACCATTTCTGGTGTTATATTTTATGCATCTAAGAACGCATCCAGCTATTTTTTTAAAACAATTGCCTGGCCAAAACTCTTGAGGGAGTCTATTCTACATTTTCACAGCTCTTAGTGTGAAGAAGGCCTTTCCGTGTGTTAAGGTTAAATATCCTTTCCACCTGACATAAAGAGGTGCCCCCCCTTAATCTCTTTAAAGACCACCAATGTGTTTAGAAATGATAATTACATCCCCTTAATTGCCTCCTCTCATAAGAGAATAAATTCAGTTCTGCTAATCTTTCCTCATAGCTAAGCTCTTCCGTGCCCTTCTCTGAACCTTCGCCAGTTCTCTAATGTCATGTTTGTGAACTGGTGCCCAAACTGAACTTAATTTTCCAGATGAGGTCTCACCAATGATTTGTACAGGGGCAAAATGATGTCTCTCTCTCTCTCTCTCTCTCTCTCTCTCTGGAGTCTATACTTCTAATACAAGAAAGTATTTGCTAGCTTATAGAACTGCAGCTTGGCATTGCATGCTTTTATGAAGTCTATGTTACTACCAGAACACCCCTATCCTTCTCAATCATTGACTCCCCCAGCTGTCCTACAATGTATGATGAATGCATGTTTTCTAGCCACAAGTGCATAACTTTACATTTATCAACATTAAACCTAATTTCCCACATAGTTGTCCAATTAATTGTGCATCAAGGTCTGCTTGTAAGTTGGGGACATCCTTTAAGGACCTTATTCCAATACATAGCTTGGTGTCTTCTGCAAAGAATAAAATGGTACTTTTAATCCCAAACTCTATATAATTAAAACATATATAAAAAAAGTAAAGGTCCCAGCACTGAACCTTGGGGTACACCACTGATAACCTTAGACCATTCAGAGTAAGAATCATTAACCACTACTCTCTGAATTCTGTATTTTAGATAGTTTTCTATCCATTTACAAACTGAATTTTCTAGGCCTGTTAACTTCAACTTGCACATTAGCCATGTGTGGGGAACTGTGGTAAACGCTTTTGCAAAATCCAAGTATACTATATTCACAGCCATCCTTTACCCAAGTTTTTGCTTACTTCCTCATAAAAAGAAATCAGATTTTGTTTGGCGACTTTAGTCTTTCGTGAATCAATGCTATCTATAATATTATTTGCAGCATTTTTTTTTTATTAAACTCTCAAGCAACCTCCTGACAATAAAAGGTAAACTAATTGGTCTGTAGTTACTTGGTAAAGACTATGATCTATTTTTAAATATAGGCACCACATTGGCCTTCTGCCAAGCGGGTACCACCCCCGGGGGGTAAAATTTAGAAACAATGGCTTCACGTAACAGAGTTCTACCATTTTAGGATAGGTACACGTAACCGCTTTCCGACCGCCTCACGCCCTTATACGTCGGCAGAATGGCAACGGCTGTGCAAAGCAACGTATACATATGTCGCATTGAATTTCACTCCCTAAGACACCCTTATACCCCTTCCTCGCCCCCTAGTGGTTAACCCTTCCCTGCCAAGTGTCATTTACACAGTAATCAGTGCATGTTTATAGCACTGATCACTGTATAAATGACAATGGTCGCAAAATAGTGTCAAAAGTGTCCGATGTGTCTGCCATAATGTTGCAGTCACGATAAAAATCGCTGAACGCCACCATTTATAATATAAAAAAAATATTAATAAAAATGCCATAAAACTACTGTGTTTGTGATGGTTTTGGTTTGTGTGCAATATCATTGTATGTGCGCATGCTGCAATGACAGATATACACATATACTGATAGATAAACACACACAATCACAAATTAACACAATGACACACACACACACACACACACACACACAATCCCAAATTAACAGAGTTGCAGACACAGAAATACCTGAGGCGTACGCAATGTTAAGTATGGACGTCGTTCCCGGCGTCGAATTTTAAAACATTTACAACGTTTGCGTAAGTCGTTCGCGAATAGGCTTTGGCGTAAAATTCGTCCACTGTCTAAAGCATTGACGATTTGCGGCGGAATTCGAGCATGCGCACTGGGATTCTTTCACGAACGGCGCATGCGCCATTCGATAAAGACGTCATTTACGCATGGTCATGTTTTAATTACAAATTTATTTCTTCTCAATTTGAATTCGGTGCGCCTACGCCGGCTGATTTACGCTACAACCGCCGCAACTTACGGAGCAAGTGCTTTGTGAATACTGCACTTGCCCGTCTAAGTTGCGGAGGCGTAGCGTAAATAGGATATGCTACGCCCGCACAAAATTACGTCCAGCTACCTGAATCCCCACACATTTACTTCCTTGAATTCTGACACATATTCATTATGCCCCGTGAGTAGGCACTACTGTGTCACACATTTCACAGAGACTGCCTTCTAAACTACAGAGGAGGAATTTTAGAAGTCAGTAAAGAAATCACTGATTGCAGACAGCATGGTGTTATGGGATATGTAGTCCTTAGAAATGTAAACAGAAGAAGAGAAGCTACAAAGAATGCTAGGAATCCAAGAGGTTGTGGAGCGAGATGGTCAGCAGACAGACAGAAGTCACAAAAACAGGAGATTAGATTGAATTTTCAAATATAACTATTGTTTAGTATTACAATGCAGATATTATAAAATGAAAGTGCATACTGTGACTATAGATTTCCTTTCATTTCTATAAAAGTTCACTTGCTGTGACTATAGATTTCCTTTAATTTCTACATAAAGTCGACTTTTATGTTTAGTCCCTTTACAGATTAAATCAGAAAATACTGTATATTAGAGTCGGTTCACACAGGGACAACATGACTTCTAGCACGACTTTAGGAGGCAACTTGGACACGACTTGAGTATGAATCATCAGGCAACTTACAAGGCAACTTCAAGTTGCCTCCTGGACAGTACAAGGCAACTTCAAGTCGCCTCCAGGACAGGAGGCTTTCCAGTGACCAATCAAACAACAATCAGCTCTGTGGGAGGGAGGGGTTTGCCTGAGAAATGTATGTTATCTTCCTGGAAAGTTGCTTCAGTTAAGACAGTGATCAGACTTCTGAGGCGACTTCCATTGAAATCAATGGGTACAAGTTGCCTAGAAGTTGCCTAGAAGTCGGATTGAAGTAGTACAGGAACCTTTCTGAAGTCGGAGCGTCCTTCAGTAGTGTGCATTAACCTCCCTGGCGGTATGATTCTTTCAGAAAAAAGGTGCTGAAAGCGGGTACCATTATTTGCAAGGAAATTTGGCGTTTTATACTGTAGGTCTGTAATTCTTAGGAATAACTCACTTAAATCTGACCAAACAAGAGTATTGTAGGGATCCCGGGTATGACATTTTTTTAAAAACAAAATTATAAATTATAATATAATAAATAATTATAAATAATTATAACAAATATTAATATAATTATAATACAAATTATTCAATAATGTCATCAACTCAAAATCACTGAAATTTGCTCAGTTGCAGAATTGTCGCTGTCATTACTTTTATTTTTTTATGACGAATTTCCCCACAAATCGCTATCGCACAATTCTGCAAGTGATTATAATTTATTATTGCTGTTTTCTAGCTGCTCTAAACTATTTTTGACATAAAAAGACACTTTTGGTTGCTATGGACAATCTACAGTTTGCAGGCAGAAAGAACAGTTTTTATTATATAAAAGAACATGCAGGACACTGGGCAGACCACTAGGGACAAGGGGGGGTGTGTAGTATTTTTTACATACAGTACTGTAATCTATAAGATTACAGTATACTGTATGTAATGTGTTTGTTTACGTTTTTGAATTTGGCGCCGTTCTCCGCTCCCGTGCGTCGTAACGTCGCAGGGAACGGAGATCGGCGGCACAGGAGGACACTGTGTAAATCGAGCGAGGACCCGCTCGCTCACACAGCGCGGTGGCATCGCTGGATCCAGGGACAAGGTAAGAAAACCAAGCCTGTGGATCTAGCGAGGCGAGCCCGAGTCTGACTCGGGGTTACCGATCGCAGCATGAAAATCTAACACCGAGTCAGACATCGGGAACACCGCCAGGAGGGTTAAGACGGCTCCATTCACTTCCATTGATTTTCTCAAGCCGCGCGACTTGGGACGACTTGGGGGAGACTTCAAGTTGGATCCCAGGTCGCCCTGTGTGAACCGGCTCTCACTGTCATTGTTTTTTTTCTTCTTTTGTTTGTTTATCCAAAACATTTTTAGAGTTATATTTAAAATTCCATCTAAATTAGATCAGGTTGAACTTTCCCTTATCAAAGTAGTGCACGTTCTTTGGATAGTGGCTTCACAATTGTCAATATACAGCTTTTTAAATAGCTTTTATGATACCTCATTTGAGGCCTCATGCACACTGGACATTAAAAATGCCACTTTTAAGAGTGTTTTGACTGCTCAATGGTAGCATGTGTCCATGGCTCTTACAGGTGAAGGTGGGGGCATGTAATGGCAGAGAACCCCCCCCCCCCCCCCACACACACACACACACTACAACAATTGAGATGCCTAAACACGTGCAAACGTTGCTTGTAGTGCTTTGGTTGCAAACCTCAGTCATGGAATCTGAACAAAGCACAAACTGTATCTGTAGTGTTTACTTATTTCTCTCATTCCTCTCTGATGCTTTGTTCCTCTGTTATCAGCATGTGTCACTTCTGAGAAGTTTTTTTTCCGACACATGAGACAAATTTGTGTCGGGAGAGAGAGCTCAAAACAGAGCTTATCCATTCACAACACAGTTCTTCTGATGTGTGAAAGGGGGGTGTGTTCCTTTCCTCCAATCAGCTCTCACACACTGTATATGCAGCCTCTCCACCCCTCCTCTGTGCTCCTGACAGATGAAGAAAGAATTTAACATGATCTGCCTTTTTGAAGGGCTGTAGGGAAGAGAAGATAAAAAAGTAAAAACCTATGTAAGGAGAAATATTTTAATCTCTGTGTATCACCTGAGGCTGTTTACTTCACTGGGTATGTGAGGGTTTACAACCAGTTTAATTCAATTCAATGGACAGAACAAATTATTATTCTGGCCAATGAAATGGACTTAAACAGTCAAGTGCTTGACGCACACGTTTACAAAGACAATGGCTTTAAGCGTAATTTTTACGCTTCTTTTCTCCTACCAGGAGAAAGTGTTCAAGAAATCTGGGCAAATGCCCCATAATGCATCAGGCCCTTAGACCACGAAATGGTTAACTTTCCAGTAGAACTCTGTAGGAAGACTGTTTTATAATGTTTTATAAAACTGGAGTTCCCCCAGATTATTGTAGGATCCTTGTATAGTTTGCCAGCTGTTAGGCCATACATATAAGGTGGCAGAATTTTTTTAAACTGGTTCACCAGCTATAAAAGAGACAGTTTACCAGGAAGCACAGCTAGGTATTTTCAGTAAGGCAAAGTACAATTTTATTCACAGTACCATTAGGAATCTTTCTGCCATATTCTGCACACTATACCAATGATTGTCCAAATCAGGTTGGTAGCTATGAAGCATTGCATTTGATATATTTTCACTGCAGTTTGCGCTGCTTAATTAATCAAATAACCTCTTCAGTTGGTCAAAGTATAAACAAAGTTATTGATTAGCCGGTTAACGCCCGCCGCATGTATATGTACGTCCACAGAATGGCACGTACAGGCACATGGGCGTACATGTACGTCCCGCCTTTCCGCGGGTCGGGGGTCCGATCGGGACCCATCTGGTACATGCGGTGGTCGGAAACCCGCGGGGAGCGATCCGGGACGAGGGCGCGGCTATTCGTTTCTAGTCGCCCCCTCGCGATCGCTCCCCGGAGCTGAAGAATGGGGAGAGCCATATGTAAACACGGCTTCCCCGTGCTTCACTGTGGCGGCTGCATCGATCGTGTCATCCCTTTTATAGGGAGACACGATCGATGACATCAGACCTACAGCCACACCCCCCTACAGTTGTAAACACACACTAGGTGAACCCTAACTCCTTCAGCGCCCCCTGTGGTTAACTCCCAAACTGCAACTGTCATTTTCAAAATAAACAATGCAATTTAAATGCATTTTTTGCTGTGAAAATTGACAATGGTCCCAAAAATGTGTCACAATTGTCCGAAGTGTCCGCCATAATGTCGCAGTCATGAAAAAAAATCGCTGATCGCCGCCATTAGTAGTAAAAAAAAAAAATTAATAAAAACTATCTCCTATTTTGTAAACGCTATAAATTTTGCACAAACCAATCGATAAATGCTTATTGCGATTTTTTTTACCAAAAATAGGTAGAAGAATACGTATCGGCCTAAGCTGAGGAAAAAAAAAATGTATATATGTTTTTGGGGGGATATTTATTATAGCAAAAAGTAAAAAATATTGATTTTTTTTTAAAATTGTCGCTCTATTTGTGTTTATAGCGCAAAATAATATAAAAAACCGCAGAGGTGATCAAATACCACTAAAAGAAAGCTCTATTTGTGGGGAAAAAAGGACGCCAATTTTTTTGGGAGCCACGTCGCACGACAGCGCAATTGTCTGTTAAAGCGACGCAGTGCCGAATCGCAAAAACCTGGCCTGGGCATTTAGCTGCCTAAAGGTCTGGGGCTTAACGGTTAGTAAATAAAGCATTTTATTGTATACTTTGTTACAGCAGCAAAACACATTAGGCATGTGTAATGCTTTGTATCCTGTTATCTGAAGACGTCTGCTTCTGGTAAAAAAAAATCATCCCTGCAGTATCTCCTTCACAGCCACTGTATATTGCCCTGAGCAGCTATCTTCCGGCGATGTGAAGGTTAACAGTAGCGGTTTCCACAGATAAGAGTTGCGCCGCTCGCCCACCCCTCCTGCCCTCTCTGTTATTCACAGAACTTGTATTACTACTCTCTCATAAGGCATCACATTATTCTGTGAATGGGTGGGGAGATTTTATCATTTAACTACTCCTCCATTCACAGAACTCATTGCTTTATGGGAGTGTAGTAATACGAGCAATATGAATGGCAGAGAGGGCAGCAGGGGGCGGGCGAGCAGCCCAACACTTCACACATTGCAGATAGCCACTCAGGGCAGTATCGAGTGACTGTATGTATATAAATTTAAACATATACACTAAAGTTCAGCTTTTAGAAAACTCATGTCAAATATATTTATATGTAATATCTATATTTTATAATGGGCTATAGGTCAATATCTGTTTTCTAAGTGTGGGACCAGTAAAACACTGTGATTGAAATAATACCAGTACTCCAGCTAAACAGCTAAATGCAAGATGAAATGCATGTTAATGAATTGTAAAAGCTTATTGTGAAATTTTAATTAAACATGCTGAAGTTAGAAGCTGATTGGTTACTATGCACAGCTGCACCATATTCTGAGTGCTACAGTTTTAGTAAATCCCCCCACACCTGCCACTATATAGCATGAGGGTGACACCTGTATTCACAACTGCTGCTTTGATACCCTCAAACTCTGATTAAAAAAAAATCTATTTAAGTACCTATTTATTTCTATTTATTTAGTAATTCCTAACCTCCGACTCCTTCATGTAGTGTTAACTTACATCAGTTGACTAATATTTAAGTGTGCTTTTTTTTTTATGTGTTACCAAAACACCAAAAGTATTCTTAAGTCCAAATATACCTTCTACTGATCTGACTCCGGGTTGGAGGGTGGCTACATTCGTTCTCCATAGTATGTAGGAACATAGCCACCCTGTCTTCCTCGCTCCAGAAATGGACTAGGGACTTTGGAATTTGTGCAAAGAACATTATACAAACAGTTGACGTGACCTCAACTAACGTGCATTGCTCAGGGTCATTAAAGAGGTTTAAAACTCTTAGGCTGCGTACACACGGTCGGTCCAAACCGATGAAAACGGACTGAAGTTCAGTTTCATCGGTCCAAACCGACCGTGTGTACGGCCCATCGGTCCGTTATCCTTCGGTTCAAAAAAAGAGAACTTGCTTTAAAATCGAACCGATGGACGGTCAAAACGATGGACGTCACCGCGTTCTGACCCGATCGGTTTTGGAAACAGTGGTGTGTACGCACATCAGACCATCAGTCAGCTTCAGCTTCCATCAGACCATTCTCATCGGATGGATCGACCGTGTGTACGCGGCCTTACAGACCACTTTGACCTACAGGTAAGCCTAGATTAAGGCTTACCTGTAGGTGCAAGAAATATCTCCTTAACCTACACGGTTAAGGAGATATTTTTCCAAGAAAGACAGCACCGATGTCTATGGTGCATGCGCCGTAGACAACGGCGCGCAGGCGCACTGAGCGTGCCACTACTAACGGCATCATGCCGTTAGTGGCGACTCCCACGCGCATGCACGGGAGTGACGTCATCGCTGCTTTAAAGAGAGGGTTTACGTATGGATGCGTAATCCATGCGTATGGATTACTTTTGGAGAAGAAGGATATTGTTTAGTATCACTTAAAAAAAAAACTGTCACTACTGAAAAAAAATAATAATAAATAAATCTGCTTTGAAATCAAGGCTTTTTGTGGTCATCTGTACCACAAATATTCCATTGTATTTAAGAGATGCTGCTGATTTTAAAATTTCCTGCATCCAACACTTCCAGGAGTGTCAGATGCCTGCTCCTTCTGTGTACTTTGTGGTTCCATCCTCTGACCCCTACGTCACTACAGTAATTGGTAATTAAGGGGGCCAGGGATGGAGCCACAGCAAGCAGCAGGGGACCAGGCATTTTATACATCCGGAATTTTGACCAATGCAGATGATTTCTTTTAGCAAGCAGTATCTATTGAATACGTCAATATTTCATGGTACTGGCTTTGGCACAGGTGACACCTTTAAAGCCTTTTTTTTCCCATGCTTATTTTTTTTTTATTGCTGTTGTTATGTGCTGATAGAGTCACTTTAACGTCCTTACAGTTTATGGACCTTGAGAATTCCAAATCAATAGGTAATCAAGGTAGCAGTCAGTTATATTCATTATAAAATACCTTAATGCAACTTTTTCCTTGACAACGATAGTTACAGCAACAACAAAAAAGCAATTCCTCGTGTGATCCTGATCTCGAATTTCCTGATTTAGAATTCAATAAAAAGTTCTGGTGAATCAATACAAACTATCACAGATGGAGCCTATGATCTCAAATAATCCGTCTTTTGCAGATTACTCCTCTGTTGCACTATGGGGAGCCACAGTACCGCTAAGAGATATTTGTAAGAGGTTACACTGAATCACTCACCTGTACTGTGTGTGCTTGTACACTGCACAGGAAATCCTTCTGTATCCTAAAAGGACAGATTCCAGCACTACAGCTACGTCCCATAAAGTCCCTTGCTGCATTGACTGTCTCCGTTACCTGAGTCGATCCTTTTTGTGTACCAAGAGGAGGGGGCAAGAAGTTTCCCAGTCCATGAATATTTAAAGCTCAGTTTCATGGGATTGGCTTTGGATGGTAACACTTTTTTTTTTTTTTGGATTGTGCAAGATAGAAAGGAGCTGTCCTGGGAACTGAGGTAAAGGAAGAATGTTAAACAGTCCAGGTTTTGCTGAGATAAATTCAGTAAGAATGGACAGTTCTTCCTTGAAAAAAAAATACACAAGTCCATCTAGTTCAACCAATATAAGGGGGGAAAAAATGACAATCCTATATACACAATCCTATACCCACAGTTGATCCAGAGGACGGCAAAAAATCCAGTAAAGCATGATCCAATTTGCTCCAGCAGGGAAAAACATTCCTTCCAGAGCCCCCCAAGGGGCAATCAGATATTCCCTGGATCAGCTTTACTTATAAACATTAGTATCCAGTTATATTATGTACACCTAGGAAAAAAAACAGGCCTTTTTTTAAGCAATCTACTGAGCTGGCCAAAACCACAGCTCTTACAGCAAAGAAGCCTTTCCGTATTTGGAAATTAAATCACTTTTCCTCCAGACGTTTAAAATTGCCCCCTTGTCCTCTGTGATGACCTTAAAGTGAATAACTCAAAAGCCAAGTTCACTATATGGACCACTTATGTATTTGTATATGTTGCCCTTTTCCCCTTTTAAAGAGGAAGTAAACCCCGATAGGTTTTACTTCCTCTTTTGCTACATGAACAGCCTGCAAATGTAAAGCATAATGGGCTAGTATGCATCGCATACAAGCCCATTATGTGACACTTACCTGCAAAAGAATCCAGCGATGTCCCCACTGCAGGAAGCGTCCATCTTATGTCTCCTCTTCCTTCCGGGCTGTGGACTCCGGCGCTGTGATTCGCCGGAGCCGCGTGACGTCACTCCCGCGCATGAGCACGAGAGCTGCAATTCACGGCACAGGCTGGGGAAGAAACGGTACTTAGTTTTTTTTCTTCCCCGCACATGCGCCGTTAACATTTGCGGCGGACTACAAGTGAAATATCTCCTAAACTGCGCACGTTTAGGAGATATTTCCACTACCTATAGGTAAGCCTTATTCTAGGCTTACCTATAGGTAGAAGTATTCAAAAGCGGTTTACAACCACTTTAATCTCCTTTACTCTAGAGAGAATACATCCAGTTCCTCTAATCTTTATTCATAGCTGAGTTCCTCCATGCCTCTTATCAGTTTGGTTGCCCTTCTCTGCACTTTCTCCAGTTCCCCAATATCCTTTTTGTGAACTGGTGCCCAAAACGGAACTACATATTCCAGATGAGGTCTTACTAATGATTTGGAAAGAGGGAACATGATATCTCTCTCTCTCTGGAGTCCATGCCTCTCTTAACTTCCCTGGCGGTATTCCCGAGTGTGGCTCGGGGTGAATTTTTCATACCAAAAGCGGTAACCCCAAGCCAAACTCGGGATTGCATTGCAGGATACAGGGGAAGTTACTTAGCTTATCCTGGATCCTTTGATGTCTCCCCGCTTTGTGTGCGAGCTGTCATTTCGCTTGATTCACACTGGTGACTGCCGAGCTCCGTTACCTGCGAGTGGCGCGGCGCGACGCATGGGGGCGAAGTTTGGTGGCAAATTAAAAAAATGAAAAACACAGTTTAGATACAGTATACTTACTCTTACAGATTACAGTACTGTATCAAATAATTACACATCCCCTTTATCCCTAGTGGTCTGTCCAGTGTCTTGCATGCAGTTTTATATTATAAAAACTGTTCTTTCTGCCTGGAAACTGGAGATTGGCCATTGTCCGTTTATATTCAAAAGTAGACAAGCTAGAAAACAGTGATAATAAATTAGAATCACTTGCAGAATTAAGCGATAGCGATTTGTGGGGAAATTCGTCATCAAACACTAAACAGCGACAATTCTGCAACTGAGCAAATTTCGGTGTTTTTGATTTGATTACATTATTGAATAATTTTTATTATTATTATATTATTATTTGTTATAATTATTTATAGTTATTAATTATATTATAATTTATGATTTTGTGTTTCAAACTTTATCATACCCGGGATGTCTACTTGACTCTTGTTTGGTCAGATTTAACCACTTCAATACCGGGCTTTAAAACCCACCTCCTTCCCGGGCCTATTCTGGCACTTCTTTCCTACATGTACAAATCCTCATTATTTTGCTAGAAAATTACTCAGAACCCCCAAACATTATATATGTTTTTTTAGCAGACACCCTAGGGAATAAAATGGCGGTCATTGCAACTTTTTATCTTGCACCGTATTTGCGCAATAATTTTTCAAACGTCTTTTTTTTGTAAAAAAATGATTTCATAAATTAAGAAATAACAAAACAGTAACGTTAGCCCGATTTTTTGGTAAAATATGAAAGATGATGTTACGCCGAGTAATTAGATACCTAACATGTCACGCTTTAAAATTGCGTACACTCATGGAATGGCGCCAAACTTCGTTACTTAAAAATCTCCATAGGCGACACTTACATTTTTTTACAGGTTGCCAGTTTAGAGTTACAGAGGAGGTCTAGTGCTAGAATTGTTGCACACGCTCTAACGCACGCGGCGACACCTCACATGTGTGGTTTGAACGACGTTTACATACGTGGGCGGGACTTACGTGTGCGTACGCTTCTGAGCGCGAGCTACCGGGGACAGGGGCATTTTAATTTTTTTATTATTATTTTTTCTTTTTTCTTTTACTTATTTCTTATTTTTTACACTTTTTTTACATTTTTTTTTTTCAATCGCTTTTATTCCTATTACAAGGAATGTAAACATCCCTTGTAATAGGAATGTGTGTGACAGGTCCTCTTTAAGGAGAGATGCGGGGTCAATAAGACCCCACATCTCTCCTGCAGGCTGGAAAGAATGAGATCGTGAAAAAAAAATCACAGATCTCATTCAAACTAGCCGCAATTGCGGTTTGTTTACTTACGGGGACCCGGGCGTGACGTCATCACATCGCGCCCGGGCCTCCGACGGTCATAGAGATGACTGGTGACCAGATGGTCACCAGTCTTCTCTATGGCAAACATCCGGCGGACGGCGATCATCTCTCCGGGCCCCCGGTGGGACGGGAGAGCCCGGAGAAGCACCGGATGGCGGCGGGAGGGGGGGGATGTCCCCTCCCGCCGCCTGTAAGAACGATCTAGCGGCGGAACCGCCGCTATGATCGTTCTTACGGTGCGCAGGATCGCCGCCGCTAAAAAATGATATCTCAATGATGCCTCCGGGTGCAGGCATCATTGAGATATCCCCCCGCAAAGCCCAGGACGTCATATGACGTCCACCCAGGATAACAGGTCCCCGTTTTGGACGTCATATGACGGCGTGCGCGTGTCAAGTGGTTAAGTGAGTTATTCCTAAGAATTACAGGCCTACAATATAAAACGCCAACGCTTTTACTTACCTCTTCATAAGAATAAATCAGATTTGTCTGACAACGTCTGTCTTTCATGAATCCATGGCTTCTGTTGCTTAAAATATTTTTTTTCCAGCAAGAACTCATCTATGTGGTCTTTTATTAAACTCTCCTGTATCTTCCTAACTATAGAAGTTAAAGTAACAGGTCAATATTCACTTGGTAAAGACTTTGATCCCTTTTTAAATATAGGCACCACATTGGCCTTATGCCAATCCAGTGGTACTATTTCAGTCCCTAAAAATGAAAAACAATGGCTTTGAAATAACAGAACTCAATTAATTTAAAATTTGTGGGTGTATGCCATCTGGTTCAGGTGCTTTATTCACTTTTTTAAATATTTCTGGACCATATAAATTTTGAGCTCTTGTGGGTCATTAGGGGCTGTATCAATACCATCCCCATTATGGACATGAGCTCCCCCATGCTCCTTTGTTTTCACAGAGTTAAAGAAGGTATTTAATACATGTTCCTCCTCTTTGTCCCTAGTCACCCACTCTAGATTATTTTGTAAAAGGTCTACATGCTCAGACCTGACCATTTTACTATTAGAAGAAATTTGTATTTGAAGACATTTTTGAGATTTGTCCTACTAAATTTAGCAATCTGTTGTTCATTTTGAAATTTTGCAGCCTTGATTTCCTTTTTACATATTCTGTTATATTCTTTGTAACATTTAAACAATGATAGTGTTCCTTCATTTTTATATTTTTGAAAAAGCTCTTTTCTTAATATTTATAGCGTTTTAAACTTTGGTTGTGAGCCACAAAGGTTTTATTTTTTAGACTTTTAAATGTATTGTCCATGGGAATATATTGCAGTGTGTTCACATACAGTCCTTTTAAAGAATTCCTATTTCTGTTCTGTGTTCATTGATACCAATACTCCCTCCCAACTAACACTTGGAGAGCAGTCCTCATCTTTGGAAAATTTGCTCACTTAAATGTAAGTGTTTTTATATTTCCAGTATGTGTTTGTTGCTTACAGCTAACAATAAATGAAATCATGTTATGGTCACTGCTACCCAGGTGTTCTTTTATATGAACATTAGTAATAGGCTCTGCATGGTTTGAGATTACAGGGCCAGGAGAGCATCATTTTTAGTCAGGGACTATATGAACTGGACCATAAAATTGTCTTGTAATAGGTTTATGACATTTTGCCCTTTAACTGTTCCAGCAGTGCCATTGCTCCAGTCAATCTCCGGGTAGTTAAAATTCCCCATTTTTTTCACTGTCCCAGCCCTTGCAGCCCTTTCTATTTGTCCAATGATTATGTTTCTAGTAAGCACGTCCATGTGCAATTCCACCCATAATGGCTCAGCCTTATCACACTCCCCATCAACTAGGTCTTTTTTTACACTTGCTTTGAAATCACTTAGAGACAAACACCACCACCTTTCTTTTTTACCCTGTCTCTCCGAAAAAGAGCATAGTCAGGAATATTAATAGTCCAGACATGTGGAGAATGAAGCCCAGACTCAGCAATACCATTTAAATATAGTTCTCTTTGTGCGCCAAAGCTTCCAACTCACCTATTTTGTTTGGCAGACTTCTGGCATTGGTGAACAAACACTTTAATTATTGTCACATTTTGCACACATATTTTGCATATGTTTTATTTTAGTACAAATATTGCCATTTCCAATTGTTTCTTGTAACATGGGAATCTTGTTTTCACCTGCTATAGCCCTACCCCCATCATTCTTCATTCCACCCACCAATAGGGACTGACCTCTGTCTGACCTGTCTTCCCTATTATAATCTAATTCACCCCCCCCCCCCTAAATCCTAGTTTAAATACTCTTCCAGCCTTCCCATAAACCTCTCCCCCAGCACAGCAGACCAGATGGTTCCCATGAAAATCCTCTGAAGACCTTTGATTTGCTTTAATCCCATCATTTTGTAGTAGCTGTAAAGTCAGTGATGGATTGGGTGAAGATCCATTACCGCCAAAAAAACGTAGGAAATGCTATTCAAACTTACAGAACAGGACAAGTTGTACCCTTATGCTTTTCTATCTTGCAGCTGTAGAATACTTCTCCCAGGATAGACACATCTTTACATAGGCTGGCCAGTTTACTAGAGCAGGGGCAGTCTGTAACACAGTGATAGCTTTAATCTCAGTGTGGTTTTCTAAAGTAAAGTCAACCTTAGCACAAGAAACAGTGGATGAGTCAGCCAATGCAGCATTGGAGGGTCTAAGGTTGTTATCCAATTTGATTTTGGAAATTGTTGTAGAACTTGTTAAATTAGCTTTAGGAATCATGGCTCATTCTGTAACTGCCAGAGAAGGTCTTTGGGAACATGGGTCAGCATACTCCTCCAGCAAGCAGGGTTTATGTACCACTGATTGTCTCCATTGCCCAAGAACTTGAAGTAGTTTTATAGTCACAACATACTCTTTCATTTTATAACACCAGCATTGTAATACAATTATTTTTTTATTTTTGACAGCATTAGCTTATTTGAAAAAATCTTCTTTCATGTTGTGAGTTTTGCCTGTCTGCTGGCCATCTTTTTTTCACAACTTCTTGGAGCTTTGCGCTACTTCCTCTAAAATAAAGTTTCAGTTTCTGAGACAACATGTCCAATGGTATCTTTTTGCAAGTAAACAGTGATTTCAGCACTGACTATACACCTCCTGAAGCCAGGGCTGGCCCTACCATGGGACCCGATGGTACCCCGGTCCCAGGCGGCACTTTTCAGGGGGGCGGCGAATTGACGCCCGCCAGCCCGTTCTTCCCGCTCCGGATCCCACGCCCAGCGCAGAGCGTGCGGGCAGAACAGGGAACAGTAAGCGGGCGGGTCGGCAGCTGAGTGAACAGGCTTGCTGGCCAATCAGGTGAGCGGGTTTGCTGGCCAATCAGGTAAGCAGGCTTGCTGGCCAATTAAGTGAGCGGGGTTGCTGGCCAATCAGCAGGCTGGGGAGCAGAGAGATGACATCATCTCTGCCCGCCCTGCATCACTGCAGTTTACAGCCTCGGGCAGCAGAGAAATGCTGCCTGACTTTACTCACAGCACTTTACTCACAGCAAGTGGCAATCCCCTGGCAAGTGAAGTGGCAAGTGACAATCTGCAACAGGTGGCGTTGTGGCAAGTGACAATCTGCAATGTGTGGCGTCGTGGCATGTGACAATCTGCAACGTGTGGCAAGTGACAATCAGAAATGTGTGGCAGGTGACATGGCAAGTGACAATTTACATGTGGCAGGTGACAATCCGCAATGTGTGGCAGGTGACGTGGCAAGTGACAATTCATGCGTGGCAGGTAACAATCCGCAATGTGTGGCAGGTGACGTGGCAAGTGACAATCCGCATCTGCTGACATGGCAAGTGACAATCTGCAATGTGTGGCAAGTGAGAATCTGCTGACATGGCAAGTGACAATCTGCAATGTGTGGCAGGTGACGTGGCAAGTGACAATCCGCATCTGCTGACAGGTGACATGGCAAATGACAATCCGCAATGTGTGACATCGTCGCAAGTGACAATCCGCAATGTGTGGCAGGTGGCGTTGTGGCAAGTGACAATCCGCAATGTGTGACAGCGTGGCAAGTGACAATCCGCAATGTGTGGCAGGTGGCGTCGTAGCAAGTGACAATCCGCAATGTGTGGCAGGTGTCGTTGTGGCAAGTGACAATCCGCAATGTGTGACATTGTGGCAAGTGACAATCCGCAATGTGTGGCAGGTGGCATTGTGGGAAGTGACAATCCACAACCTGTGGCAGGTGGCGTCGTGGCAAGTGACAATCCGCAATGTGTGGCAGAGGACGTTGTGGCAAGTGCCATGACAGGTCCTCTTTATACTTATATATACACGTATAGTGCCATGACAGGTCCTCTTTATATTCCTATACATGTATAGAGCCATGACAGGTCCACTTTAGTTATCATGATAAAACATAATGGATGTGGGGGCATTTTGGTGGGCGAGATTTTTTTTTAGCATTTCATTCTTGGTACCAGGCAGCACAATGGGGCTGATTTACCAAGCCTTTACTCCATGACTCATGGAGTAAAAGCAGGAGTAGCAGCCGTTTTGCCATTTACTAAAGAAATACGCTGCTAGTGCAGTGTATTTCCCTAGTTACTAATGTGCTCCGTGCGCCCAGGAGAGGGTGCATTGTGCACCAGTACAGACCTGGCGCACGGCACATTAAACTGTAAATTGCGGGGGTTTGGGCGGGAGTTTATTAGGGGGGGAGGTGGGGGGATGCAGGGGAAGTGAAGTGACATGTGTTTTGAAGTGTTTGGCGGGCCGAATTGAAAGGGAAAGTGTTTTTTGAAAACAGATCCCCGTACGCTTGCACAGTGCGCCTGAACCTCGGGAGGTTCATTTGCATACTGGGCATGCGCAGAGAGAAAAGTCAGGGATTCCCGTGCGCCTTGTCAGTACGCCGTGAAAATCTTGGTAAATACCAAGCGGCGTACCCGTGAATGCGCTGCGTGACGCGGCGCACGGGAATCTCCGAGCTGTTTTCAGCCCTGAAGGGGAACTCCGCGCCAAATTTCAAACTTGAAATCGGCGCGGGTCCCCCTCCAGGGCTACATTAGGCTCTTAGGCTTGGTCCGGAACGTGAGGGGTTAAACCCGCGCCGATTCGGCGCGGGGGTCCCCCCCAGATCCAAACCAAGCCCTCATCCCAAGCATGCAGTCTGGCCCGGACAGGAATGGGGGCGGGGACGAGCGAGCGCCCCCCCCCCTCCTGAGCCGTACCAGACCGCATGCCCTCAACATGGGGGAGTGTGTGCTGTGGGGGAGGGGGGCACTGCCCCCCCACCCCACAGCACTCTTGCCCCCATGTCGATAGGGACAAGAGCCTCTTCCCGACAACCCTTGCCATTGGTTGTCGGGGTATGCGGGCGGGGCTAATCGGAATCTGCGAGCTCCCTTTAATAAGGGGGCCCCCAGATGCCGGCCCCCCACCCTATGTGAATGAGTATGGGGTACATCGTACCTATACCCATTCACATGGGGGAAATGTAAAGTAAAAAAAACACCACACAGAATAAAATATTTTATTAATCAGCTCCGGAGCCCCCCCTTTCTTCTTTAGCTCTCTTAGAAGGGGGGGTTTCTTCTCTCCCGATCTTCTGCCGGGACCCTGGGCTTCGGTGATTTCTGCCGGGGGAGGGCGCCATCCCTCGGTCCTCTCCGGAGCCTTCCGCCGGATGCCCCCACCCCATTTAAGCTCTTTTTCATTAGGGAGGGGCATCCGGACTTCGGGGTCTTCTGCCGGGGGATGGCGCCTATCCCCCGGTCTTTCCGGTGCCTTCCGCCAGGGTTCCGGTCTTCCTGGTCTTCTGCCGGGGGTGCGCCAACTCCCAGGTCTTTTCTCTGCTCCCTCTTCTGCCTGGCTCCCCCGCGGAGCCAGGGCTTTCTTCCGTCTTCTTTCTTCTCTCTTCCGCCTGTCTCCTCCGGGAGCACAGGGCTTGTCTGCGCTGTCCTCTCCCTTCTCTTCCATTGGATGTTGACACGACGAGGTTCCGCGCTGACATGCCGTGTCAGCGGCGGGCATGGACTTATATAGGGCAATGCCACCATGTGACCTCAACCCATGTGACATCACATTCCCTGGGCATGATGGGAATGTGATGTCACATGGGTTGAGGTCACATGGTGGCATTGCCCTATATAAGTCCATGCCCACTGCTCAGACGGCATTCCAGCGCCGGACCTCGTCGTGTCAACATCGAATGGAAGAGAAGGGAGAAGACAGCGGAGACAAGCCCTGTGCTCCGCGGAGGAGACAGGCAGAAGCGGAAGGCATCGCAGAAGCCCGGAGAGTGGCGCCCTCCGGCGGAAGACACCGTACAAGCCCGGGACCCTCCCCCAAAGGCAGGAGCCTCCCTGGTGAAGGGGGTCCCGGTGAATTACGTCGCTGAAGACGGGGGTGGGGTGCCAGTGCACCCCCCCCCGCAGAAACCGTCGTGGAAGCCCGGGACCCTCCCCCAAAGGCAGGAGCCTCCCTGGTGAAGGGGGTCCCGGTGAATTACGTCGCTGAAGACGGGGGTGGGGTGCCAGTGCACCCCCCCCGCAGAAACCGTCGTGGAAGCCCGGGACCCTCCCCCAAAGGCAGGAGCCTCCCTGGTGAAGGGGGTCCCGGTGAATTACGTCGCTGAAGACGGGGGTGGGGTGCCAGTGCACCCCACCCCCGCAGAAACCGTCGTGGAAGCCCGGGACCCTCCCCCAAAGGCAGGAGCCTCCCTGGTGAAGGGGGTCCCGGTGAATTACGTCGCTGAAGACGGGGGTGGGGTGCCAGTGCACCCCCCCCCCCCCGCAGAAACCGTCGTAGTAGCCCGGGACCCTCCCCCAAAGGCAGGAGCCTCACTGGTGAAGGGGGTTCCGGCAGAAGATGGCGAAGCCCGGGGCCTAATGGGGTGGTGGTGGGGGGCCCCGGCAGAAGACCCCCGGCTGACTAATAAATTAATTTATTCATGTGTGGTGTATTATTTTTTTCCATTTTTTTCCCCAGGTGAATGGGTAGGGGTACAATGTACCCCCATACTCATTCACATAGGGTGGGGGGCCGGAATCTGGGGACCCCTTTATTAAAGGGGTCTCTCAGATTCTGATAAGCCCTCCGCCCGCATACCCCGACAACCAACGGCCAGGGTTGTCGGGAAGAGGCTCTTGTCCCTATCGACATGGGGACAAGAGTGCTTTGGGTTGGGGGGGCAGTGCCCCCCTCCCCCACAGCACACACTCCCCCATGTTGAGGGCATGTGGTCTGGTATGGCTCAGGAGGGAGGGGGGCGCTCGCTCGTCCCCACCCCCATTCCTGTCTGACCAGACTGCGTGCCTGGGATAATGGCTTGGTTTGGATCTTGGGGGGGACCCCACGCTATTTTTTTTTGCGCGGGTTTAACCCCTTATGTTCCAGACCAAGCCTAAGAGCCTGGTATGCACCTGGAGGGAACCCACCTTATTTTTTTTCCGGGGGTCTGGAGTTCCCCTTCATGAACAGCGATCTGTCATTTACACATGTCAGTCCCCCCCCCCCTACAGTTAGAACACACCCAGGGAACATATTTAACCCCTCCCTCGCACCTAGTGTTAACCCCTTCCCTGCCAGTGGCATTTTTTGAGTAAGCAATGCATTTTTTACAGCACTGATCGCTAGAAAAATGCCAATGGTTCCAAAAAACTGTTCGATGTGTCCGCCATAATGTCGCAGTACCGATAAAAATCGCTGATCGCCACAATAACTAGTTAAAACAACAACAAAAAAAAATTTGTAGACGCTATAACTTTTGCAAAAACCAAACACTAAACGCTATTTGCGATTTTTTGGAACCAAAAAGATGTAGAATACGTATCGGCCTAAACTGAGGGGTTTTTTAGTTTTTTGAATATATATTTTTGGGGATATTTATTATAGCAAAAAGTAAAAATAATTTTTACATATGTGGGCGGGACTTACGCAAGTCCCGCCCACATATATAAACATCGTTCAAACCACACATGTGAGGTATTGACGCGTGCGTTAGAGCGAGAGCAATACTTTTACCACTAGACCTTCTTTGTAACTATAAACTGGTAACCTGGAAAAAAAAGAAAAAGGTCACCTATGGGGATATTCACGGAATTCATTTTGGCCCCATTGCAGGAGTGTTTCCAATAGTAAAGCGTGACATGTAAGGTATCTATTTACTCAGTGTAACATCATCTTTCACATTATCCCCAAAAATTGGGCTCACTTTTGTGTTTTGTTAATTTTTAACCACTTGAGCCCGGACCATATTTCTGGTCAATGACCGGGCAAGTTTTTGTGATTCGGCGCGGCGTCGCTTTAACTGACAATTGCGCAGTCGTGCGACGTGGCTCCCAAACAAAATTGGCAACCTTTTTTTGCCCACAAATAGATTATTAAATGTGCGTGTTTACTTCTGTCTTTAACACCTCCCCTTCAGGCTGGAAAGCATCAGATCAGGGGAAACCCAAAAAAAAAAGCTCTCATTCCATTGCAGCTTGGTTCCTACATGTGTGATGAACTGAGCATGCTCAAACACTTAGAAAAAAAATATCCTTTCTTTTTAAAAGGTGAAAAACACTCATTGGATGCTCATAGAGCGTGGTTTGGATTAATTGCAGGTGTGCCCAATTACAAGCTCACCCAAACTAGAGACTGCAATTTGGTCATGTGATTTCAATTGCTTCATTACTAGCACTGTTATAAAAAGCTTGGATCGATCAGTCCTCAGCTGCCCTCAGAAGGGGCAGGCTGGCAGAAATGCTGTTGCTAAACACAAATGTGGTTTGTTGCATGGGTTTTGTTTTGCCAATGGTTTTGGTTTATTTTTAAATGATGTTCACTTTGATGTATTTGTCTATGTGGCCTTATTTCTGAAAAATGTGTAAAGCTATGGTTAATTAGAATTTTGAAATGTATTTTTGTTTGTTTGTCTTTTTTTGCTTTCCTTGTTTTGTTGACCAATAAAAATTACTTTAAAATTGTTAAGTTTGTCTTTTGTTACTTTTTCATGCTACATATGTTGACAGCTGCAGCTGAACTAGGTTAGGGCCTAACAAATTATGTGTGATTTTTGTCTAAGCTTCTTTCCTGGTGTGTAATCATGAAATGTTTGCCATGTTTATTCTCCCTGACTTTAAAGACAAAAACTGGTAAGTATTTTATTTATTCTGCAGTGGTCCTCAGCCCTCAAGTACCCCCGACAGGACATGTTTTGGGGATTTCTCTTATCAAGAATTGCTGTCCAGACTATTTTAAAGCACATGTGCAAGATGAAGGAAAACCTGCAAACATGGCCTGTGGGGGGGGGGGGTTTGCTATTGGTGGACAGGCTTGACGTGCTGATTTACAGCACTGTGCTTAAATCTAGCGCAAGGCAATCCTATTCAAATTGTGGGTGTTTGAGGGAAGCCAAGTGAGTGTTAGAACCCCTGCTTTGTGTTTTTTTATTTTTGTGTTGAGCTTTGTGTCCCTTTTCTTAAAATTGGCTTCACTTCCTGTCACACAGCTGAACAGGAAGTGAGGTTAAAACCCTACCAGTGTCATTTCTTGGGGACACCGGTCAATCTAACTAGTGTCCCCATTAAGCAAATTGCACTCCAGCACTGCTGTGTACACCCCAAATCATGGGTCTTCAAACTACGGCCCTCCAGTTGTTCAGGAACTACAATTCCCATCATGCCTAGTCATGTCTGTGAATGTCAGTGCATTACAAGGCCTCATGGGATGTGTAGTTCTACAACAGCTGGAGGGCCGTAGTTTGAGGATCCCTGCCCCAAATGATTATTTAGTTTGGGGTTTAGTAAAGGCAAAGCCACTCTGCAGTACAAGCATAGTTGCTGAAAATCAGAGAGGAAGCACTGATGGTTTTAACATCCAATCCTGTAGAAGCAAAGTTGTTTTGTTTTCTTCCTTGCTTTGCACTTGTAGGAGTGGAGTTGCCTTTAGTAAATGGACCCCAAAGTCCAAGATCCCTAATAATTTGGGGTGTACACAGCAAAATGCTAGAGTGCAATTTACATAATGGGAAACTATTTAGATTGATCTCTGTGTCCCCAAGAAAATATATTAGTAAGGTTTTACCCTCACTTCCTGTTTGGCTATGTGACAGGAAGTGAATGAATTAGAAAGGGTGAAGACACCTCACAAATGTTGTCACTATCAGGGGTGCAGACATCCCCAAAAAAATGAGCAGATAATACTTATTTGCAAATTAATAATTTTTTAGTTAACATTGGGTGGGGTGCTCTAACACACACATTCCTACATATTAGCAACGCTCTATCCTGGCCTATTGGCATGGTTATATTTTCTTAGGGCTCTCAATAAAACTCTATGAAATTTGTGCTTAAACTAGAACCAGGGGCGGACTGACAACTCATGGGGCCCCTGGGCAATAGAAGATTATGGGGCCCCTGGGCTTACAGATGACCACCACGCCAGGAGGTAGTGCAGAGGCGGGCAGCTAAAATCTTGGGATATTCACATTAAAAGCATGTCATTTTCGGACATATCAGGGACAGATCTAAAAAAAACACAGATTTTTACATACTGTCCCTGGTTTTACTGAGCCTGGCAACCCGGATGGGGCCCCCTAGTGGCATGGGGCCCTCGGGCAGTGCCCGAGTGACTCAATGGTCAGTCCGCCCCTGACAAGAACTATAATCAACAAGTTTTATTTTCTTTCATTTTGGATAGAGTGAGGGAGGGTTATAGGCCCTGTCAGTTTATTTTGTATTATCTGTGTCCAATTGGGGAGATTTGCCTTCACTTCCTGCCCCATAGCCAAACAGGAAGTGAGAGAAAAACTATGCAAATTAACCACTTCCCGCCCAGCCTATGGCCGATTTACGTCCGGGAAGTGGTTACACAATCCTGACAGGACGTCCTGCAGGATTTCATGCCGCACGCGCCTGTGGGGGCACGCAGCGCGGCGATCGGTGATGCGGGGTGTCAGTCTGACACCCTGCATCTCCGATCTCGGTAAAGAGTCTCTCACGGAGACGGAGACTCTTTACCACGTGATCAGCCGTGTCCAATCACGGCTGATCACGATGTAAACAGGAAGAGCCATCGATGGCTCTTCCTCACTCGCGTCTTACAGACGCGAGTATAGGAGAGCCGATCGGCGGCTCTCCTGACAGGGGGCGTTCGCGCTGATTGTTTATCAGCGCAGCCCCCCCTCGGATCACCACACTGGACTACCAGGGATGCCCACCCTGGACCACCAGGGTGTGCAAAAACAAAAAAAATATAGAACAAAAAAACAAAAAGCATTAAAAAATAAGAAAAAAGATGCCAATCAGTGCCCACAAATGGGCACTGACTGGGAAAATCAGTGCCACCCCACAGTGCCCATCCATGCACAGTGCCCACCTGTGCCACCCATAAGTATCCATCAGTGCCACCCATAAGTGCCGCCCATAAGTATCCATCAGTGCCACCCATAAGTGCCGCCCATCTGTGCCGCCCATGAGTGCCCATCAGTGCCGCCTATGAGTGCCCATCAGTGCCGCATAGCAGCGCCGCCAATCAATGCCACCTCATCTGTGCCGTCAGTACTACCTCATCGATGTCCATCAGTGCCATCTCATCGGGGCCCATCAGTGCCGCCATATCAGTGCCCGTAATTGAAAGAGAAAAACTTATTTACAAAAAAATTAACCTAAAAAAAGAAAAAGGTTTTTTTTGTTTCAAAATTTGCAGTCTTTTTTTAGTTGTTGCGCAAAAAAAAAAACGCAGAGGTGATCAAATAACAACAAAAGAAAGCTCTATTTGTGGGGAAAAAAGGACGCCAATTTTGTTTGGGTACAGTGTTGTATGACCGCGCAATTGCCATTCAAAGTGCGACAGTGTTGAAAGCTGAAAATTGGCTTGGGCGGGAAGGTGCGTAAGTGCCTGGTATGGAAGTGGTTAAGGGAATCCAGTGCCCCCCCAGAACTAGTGTGTGGGTCCCCTGAAAATTACTGGGCGGGGTTATACAAAAACAGGGTGTGACCTTGACAGGAAGGGGTGGGTCATTTTTCTATTAGGAGGTGCAGATATGTAGTCAGGCCTTGGGCAGAACCAAACCTTAATATACTACTGCATATTATGGCTTATTTAGACCGGAACCGATTTACAGCGTGTTTTTATATTGTGGGAGGAAACCCACGCAGGCACAGGGAGAACATGCAAACTCCATGCAGATGCTGTCACGGGCGGGATTCGAACCAACGACTCTTTTGCTGCTAGGTCAAAGTGCTATACACTACACCACTGTGGTGAACGAACATGATTGCAGCTGAAAGCATGAGATCTTTTTTTTTTTTTTGCAATACCATGCTTTCCAGCCTTATTGACCCCGCCTCTCTCCATAAAGAGGACCTGTCACACACTAGTCCTATTACAAGGGATGTTTACATTCCTTGTAATAGGAAGAAAACTGATCATTTTTTTTTTATTTTTTTATTTCAGTGTAAAACATTATAAAACTAAATAAAAATAAATAAGAAAACCCCAAAAAAAAATTTTAAAGCGCCCCGTCGCGACGAGCTCGCGCACAGAAGCAAACGCATACGCGAGTAGCGCCCGCATATGAAAACAGTATTCAAACCACACAAGTGAGGTATCGCCGCGATCGTTAGAGTGAGAGCAATAATTCTAGCCCTAGACCTACTCTGCAACTCAAAAAATGCAACCTGTAGAATTTTTTAAACGTCGCCTATCGAGTTTTTTAAAGGGTAAAAGTTTGACGCCATGCCACGAGCGGGCGCAATTTTTAAGCGTGACATGTTGGGTATCATTTTACTCGGCGTAACATTATCTTTCACAATATAGAAAAAAATTGGGCAAAATGTATTGTTGTCTTATTTTTTAATTCAAAAAAGTGATTTTTATCCAAAAAAAGTGCGCTTGTAAGACCGCTGCGCAAATACGGTGTGACAAAAAGTATTGCAATGACTGCCATTTTATTCCCTAGGATGTCTGCTAAAAAAAAATATATAATGTTTGGGGGTTCTGATTAATTTTCTAGCCAAAAAATTGTGATTTTCACATGAAGGAGAGAAGTGCCAGAATTAACCCGGTGGGCAAGTGGTTAAAGTACTCATGGCTATAAAGAATAGAGTCATTGCTCATTAAAAAAAAAAAAAAAAAAGGGGGTCCCTCCAAATTTAATTACCAGGCCCTTCAGGTCTGGAATGGATATTAAGGGGAACCCCGCCGTAAAAACCCCCAAAAAAAAAGACGTGCGGTTCCCGGCAAATATCCATTCCAGACCCTTCAGGTCTGGTGTGGATTTTAAGGGGAACTCCACCCCAAATTGAAAAAAAAAATGGCGTGGAGTCCCCCTAAAAATCCATACCAGACCCTTATCCGAGCACGTTGACCTGGCCGGCCGCAGAAAAGAGGGGGGGACAGAGTGCGGCCCCCCCCCCTCTCCTGAACCGCACCAGGCCACATGCCCTCAACATGGGGAGGATGTCCCCATGTTGATGGGGACAAGGGTCTCATCCCCACAACCCTTGCCCGGTGGTTGTGGGGGTATGCGGGCGGGAGGTTTATCAGAATCTGGAAGACCCCTTTAACAAAGGGGACCCCCAGATCCTGACCCCCCCCCTGTGTGAAATGGTAATGGGGTACATTGTACCTCTACCATTTCACCCCAAAAAAAAAGTCAAAGTGATAAAAATGACAGTAGCCGGTTTTTGACAAATCTTTTAATAAAATCTTCTTTTCTTCTTTCCTTCGGGGTTCTTCCGCTGCTTCTTTCTTCTCGTCAACATCTTGCCCGACGTGTTCTTCTATCTTCTCCGTCCGTCCTTCCGCCTTCTGGTCCCGCATCTTGCCCGTTGTCTTCTCCGTCCGCCTCCTCGTCCGCCTCTTGGGTCTTCTGCGGTCTTCTTCTCGGTCCGCCGCCTTCTCGTCCCCTGCGTTTGAATTGTAATTGGCCGCCGTTTTCCCGCTCCTGGGACCCGCCCCCCTCTGACGCCACAAGTAAACTCCTTAGAAGGTCATGTGCGTCAGAGGGGGGCGGGGTCGCAGAGCGTCACACAGCGGGGGAATTCAATTTCAATCGCGCCGCCCGGAGAAGAAGTTCCCGCCGTGTCACACTCATGTGACCCCGCCCCCCTCTGACGCACATGACCTTCTAAGGAGTTTACTTGTGGCGTCAGAGGGGGGCGGGGTCACATGAGTGTGACACGGCGTGAACTTCTTCTCCGGGCGGCGCGATTGAAATTGAATTCCCCCGCTGTGTGACGCTCTGCGACCCCGCCCCCCTCTGACGCACATGACCTTCTAAGGAGTTTACTTGTGGCGTCAGAGGGGGGCGGGTCCCAGGAGCGGGAAAACGGCGGCCAATTACAATTCAAACGCAGGGGACGAGAAGGCGGCGGACCGAGAAGAAGACCGCAGAAGACCCAAGATGCGGACGAGGAGGCGGACGGAGAAGACAACGGGCAAGATGCGGGACCAGAAGGCGGAAGGACGGACGGAGAAGATAGAAGAACACGTCGGGCAAGATGTTGACGAGAAGAAAGAAGCAGCGGAAGAACCCCGAAGGAAAGAAGAAAAGAAGATTTTATTAAAAGATTTGTCAAAAACCGGCTACTGTCATTTTTATCACTTTGACATTTTTTTTGGGGTGAAATGGTAGAGGTACAATGTACCCCATTACCATTTCACACAGGGGGGGGTCAGGATCTGGGGGTCCCCTTTGTTAAAGGGGTCTTCCAGATTCTGATAAACCTCCCGCCCGCATACCCCCACAACCACCGGGCAAGGGTTGTGGGGATGAGACCCTTGTCCCCATCAACATGGGGACATCCTCCCCATGTTGAGGGCATGTGGCCTGGTGCGGTTCAGGAGAGGGGGGGGGGGCGCACTCTGTCCCCCCCTCTTTTCTGCGGCCGGCCAGGTCAACGTGCTCGGATAAGGGTCTGGTGTGGATTTTTAGGGGGACTCCACGCCATTTTTTTTTTCAATTTGGGGTGGAGTTCCCCTTAAAATCCACACCAGACCTGAAGGGTCTGGAATGGATATTTGCCGGGAACCGCACGTCTTTTTTTTTTTTGGTTTTTACGGCGGGGTTCCCCTTAATATCCATTCCAGACCTGAAGGGCCTGGTAATTTAATTTGGGGGAACCCCTACACATTTTTTTGTTTGTTTTATGAATGAATCCCTTTAGAATTGTCAGAGCCGACAATTCATTATAGCCGCGTGTGAAATTTTAAATGACTTTTTTCCTTCAGAATGTCACTTTGTGCAGGGGGAGTTCTAAGTGCGGGAAAAATGCGCTATTTCACATGCTGACATTACACCCCCCCTAGGTACGAAATTTAAAGGAATATTTCACTTTTATTGTTTCACTTTAAGAATTATTAATTTCACTGCTCCCGAAAAAACGGCCGTTTTAAAAAATAAAAAAAGCATTGATACATGTTCCCTGGGGCAGGACTGAGGTCCCCAAACACTTTTTAGGACAAAACTTGCAGATTAGCCTTTAAAATGAACACTTTTGATTTCTCCCATAGACTTCTATAGGGAGTTCGGCGCGGCTTTACATATTAGTTTCAATGCGCCGGCTGCTACGCTGGTTCATGCGCCTGATTAAGCCTCCACCCGGAGTACTAATTAATGCATGAACCAGCGCAGCGCACATAGCTTAGTAAATCAGGCCCAATGTCTTGAGCCGGCACTGCCTGAAACTTCTCTTCTCATCACCACTGCAATTCAGAAGGCAGACTCTGTAAATTCTTTTACACAGCAGTAGCCCACAGGGCATAGTGAATATGTATCACATAAGTCAAGGATGTAAATGTGTACAGTCTTCACAAAGTACGTTTACAAGCTTCAAAATTGCTCAGATCAATTCATCAAACCACTTTTGACTTCCAATTTCTGTTCATGGCAGATGTCCCATATTTTATTTAATCAGGTCTTAATGGTGGATTGAGCTACAACACTCTCAAAGTACTTATCTCAGCACTGTAGGTACTTCCAAACCACCAGTGGACCACTTGCAGTTCGATTTCTACAGAGCTATCAAAATACAACTGCTGTCATCCTGTCTTCCCTAAATGTAGCTTGCCGCTTTTCCAAGTTTCTTACCCAAAGCAAGCTCAGATTCTCATTTAATTTGGATCTACTCTCTTGGCCATCCCATCCTCAGCCTTAAATTTAGAATTGTGTTGGATCGAACTGGATTAAAAGGCCCTGTTACAAACTTACATGCTTAGAACACAGTCTCTTTGTTTTGCCAAAGGGTTTGAAGAAGAGGACCTCCAATGCATTCCCAAGGGTGATATGCACATGAGTAGACACTTACTCAAAGGAAGTTCTACCCTCTCCAGAGAAAGTAAAGGTGAATGTGGGTTTAGATCCTAGACAAATCATGGGTACTTCAGTATTTTCTTCTGCTTTGGAGCAGCATTTCGGCTGAACTTACGCTGTGTGTGATGACTGCCATTTTTCTGCACTGTAAAATGCCACTCACCGCAAGGACACACAGAAAACAATTATCTTCTGTGTGTCCTATTCACACTGCAATGAAGACTGGAGCAAGCTACAATAAAATTCTGACATTTTATTGCAGCTTGTACACTTCAAATAAAGTTTAGTGAAACAAAAGGGAGATGTTTGATGCACTGAATTGCGCACCACACCGCCGGCTATGGCAGCCAGAACAGACAGCTGCCAGAGGGGAAACTACTACAGTTTACCCCTCTGACAGCTGTCCGTTCTGTGTGAATTAGCCCCTTTTTTTGCAAAATCTTTATTTTAAGTGTAATGCCACATACACACGATCGGAAATTCCGACAAGAAAACCGTGGATTTTTTTCTGATGGATGGCTCAAACTTGTGTTGCATACACACAGTCACAAAAATATTGTCGGGAACTCCGACTGTCAAGAACGTGGTGACGTACAACGAGCCGAGATCAATGAAGTTCAATAGGCAGTTCGGCTCTTCTGCTTGATTCTGAGCATGTGTGTTTTTTTGCACGTCAAAATTGCATACAGATGAGCAGATTTTTCAATAGGAACTTTTTCCGTCGGAAAAATAGAGAACCTGCTTTCAATCTTTTGTTGGCGGAAATTCCAACAGCAAAAGTCCGATGGAGCATACACACGGTCGAAATTTCCGACCAAAAGCTCACATCGGACTTTTCTTGTCGGAATTTCCAATCGTGTGTATGCGGCATTGGAGGCAGATGGAAACAAAATCATACAATTAGATATGAATAATGAAGTCTTGGAATGGGCATTCAAAAGCGACACAAAAAAAAACCTTAGCGACAAATCCTTACATCGTTGTTTTAGTATTTCTGCTGATATCTAGAATTGGGAAAAAAGTAAAAAAAGAAAGTTAGAGGGGGTTTTAGAGGGGGGGGGGGAAGAGGTTAAAAGAGAGGAATATTGGGGAGTGGAAGGAGGAAAGTGGTGTAGGGAAAGGATATGTAGTGGTGTAATAGGGTAGAATGGTTGCTGCATTAGCACTTTTTGAGAAGCAAGTAAATTAATTGCTAATATTCTGTGCAGTTTAGAATGTTCAGTGCTGCTTCCAATGCTGATTTCTTTGCTTTAAGGATTTGTGTTTCGTTAATGCTGCCCTTGAAGCTGCATGGTATTTTTTTTTTTTTAAAACCCTGTCTATGTCCCCTATTCCAATGCCCAGCTACCCATGCACCTTTTTTACATTTGTTTCCTATCGACCCTGAAAAATAGCCAGAATTTTCTACCAGGATCCCCCCCACCCTATAGACTTCAGTGGAATTCACTACAAAATTTGGGTTTTGCAAATCCTGTTTGAAATTCTTGGCAAAATGACCCCCGGCAGGTTTGCATATCTCCAATTAGGCACATTTAGCTTTTAAAGAGCCACCTAGTGTTCATGATAGTATGTAACAGTGATTAGTACCTTTCCTCTAGCTAACATCTGATGCATTATACATCCCCTTAGCTTGCAGAAAAGCAGAGCTTGACAAGTTTATGCAACTTTATTAAAAGTGCTCAAGAAGGCTAGATATCTCTGCTCTTCAACTTTTTACCTTGTGAAAACAGTCTTGATGATAGGAGCTACATGCTGTGAAGGAGCCTTTGTGGCACAAGGACTCTGGGCGTTCTTCAGATGTTTCTAGCTATCAGTGCACATGAATACACATCCCTCATCTCGTTCTCATATCAAAGAATCAAGACACCTATCTTCTACTTAATAATCAACTGTGCAATTCTCGCGTACTTTAACCAGTTCAGAACCAGTACTATTATTTCAAAATTTGACTGACCAACAGGGAAAATATATTTTATAATTATAGCTAAAAAAATATGTTTTAAGCTTATAGGGATTTAAACTGATAGTTTTACTCTTTTTATCTTTAATAATATGAAAAGGTCAGACTTGCATTTAGCTACTGTAATGCCCCGTACACACGGTTGGAAATTCCGACAAGAAAAACCATGGATTTTTTTAAGACAGAATTTTGCCTCAAAATTGTGTTGCATACACACGGTCACACAAAATTCCAACAGTCAAGAACGCGGTCACGTACAACACTACAACGAGCCGAGAAAAATTAATTTCAATGATTCCGAGCATGGGTCGAATTGATTCCGAGCATGCATGTTTTTTTGCTCGTCGGAATTGCATAAGGCAATCGGAATTTCCGTCAAGAACTTTTCTTGTCGGAAAAATTGAGAACCAGCTCTCATTTTTTTGCTGTCGTAAATTCCGACAGAAAAAGTCAGATGGAGCCTACACACGGTCGGAATTTCCGACCTTAAAGCTCACATCGAACTTTTCTTGTCCTTAATTCCGACCGTGTGTATTGCGGCATAAGTTTTAGAAATACATGTTCTGTTCAGTGAAAATATTGAGACTAAGCACAATTTTACCTATAGCAATAATTTTTCCAAAAAGTCTGGAATGCCTACCGGTACTTGGGTACCCCCAGGACTAAGTGCAGCATTATATTCTCAGGACAAAGGCCCTCCTAAGAAAACCCTGAAAGAGAGAGAGCATACAGGTCCCATTCCAGATAGCTTCATGATGCAGAGAAGGTTCAAGGCAGGTACCGTATGCAGGAGTGACTAGAAATAGTGAGTGACAGGGTTCAGCTTATGGTGGTCAGGCGTGGCTAGTAGTACACAGAGGCAGAATCCACTATCCAAGCAAGGTTCAGGGGAAGGCAGCAAGGCAATCACAGAGTAATCCATTAGGGAGTCAGGCAGGGAGTCAGTAATGGCAGAATCCATGACAAGACAAGGCAAAGCAGGGGTACAGCCAGGAAGCAGAATGCTAGCAAACAGAGCACCCAGTGCCACCAACCAATCAGAGCTGTAATAAAGGGGCAGGTAGCATCAGGCCACTACCAAGCAATGCAGACACCACAGCCCCAAC
Organism: Rana temporaria; assembly: GCF_905171775.1. Classification (NCBI taxonomy): domain Eukaryota; kingdom Metazoa; phylum Chordata; class Amphibia; order Anura; family Ranidae; genus Rana; species Rana temporaria. The sequence goes on along the minus strand of NC_053489.1, from coordinate 431,449,829 downwards.
AGTCAATCAGACAGTGAAGAGCCACTGCCTAGCAACAAGGATGCAACTGAAAGAGTGAAGGGAGTATTGCTGTTGGAGAGTGGCTAGCTGCAAAGCAGTTAAGGGAGATGCTGTGGGTAAATAGCAATGCTAAATAATAAACCATAAAGGTTAGAGTAGCCAAAAGCAGCAGAAGCTTTCTGGGAGGCCAAAGCATGCATAAGGTTGTTATATGTGGATTTCCAAATGGTACAGAAACAATCCACAAGTTTTTTTACTACAAAAATATAAATATGAGAAAAAAGGAGCAGGACCGGGAATGGAGGTCATACATGCAATAATCGGATGAAAACCAAGAGGAAGACTCTAATTGTTAAAGGTAAATTCTGCCCACCAGATGAAAGAGGTCCATTCAGTAGATATGTGCATTCCCGTTCGTACGAATGTTATTTTCGTACGAAAATGTTCATTTTCGTACCCGCAGAATAATGTGTACATACGAAAAAATTAAAGCACCAAAATACGAAAACGACGGGATTACGAATGAGCCGCATAACGAACAACCGCAAATACGAACAAACGATCTGACGAAAATACGACAAAACGAAAACAGCAAAAGAACGAAAATTACATCTATAACAAAAGATTTGCATTCTGTATCCTGTTTGAATCCCCTCTCTGCTCGTATCCTCAGCCGCATGTCCACATGACATCCACAACAAAAGATTTGCATTCTGTATTTTGTTTGAATCCCCTTTCTGTTCGTATCCTCAGCCGTATGTTCACACAACATCCACAACAAAAGATTTGCATTCTGTATCCTGTTTGAATCCCCTCTCTGCTCGTATCCTCAGCCGTATGTTCACACGACATCCACAACAAAAGATTTGCACTCTGTATCTTGTTTAAATCCCTTCTCTGTTCGCACCCTCAGTCGTATGCTCATATGACATCCACAACAAAAGACCCCCGCACCCTGTATTTTGTTTGAATCCTTTCCCTGTCCGCATCCCCAGTCGCATGCTCACACGACATCCACAACAAAAGATTTGCATTCTGTATCCTGTTTGAATCCCCTCTCTGCTCGTATCCTCAGCCGCATGTCCACATGACACCTACAACAAAAGATTTGCATTCTGTATTTTGTTTGAATCCCCTCTCTGTTCGTATCCTCAGCCGTATGTTCACACGACATCCACAACAAAAGATTTGCATTCTGTATCCTGTTTGAATCCCCTCTCTGCTCGTATCCTCAGCCGTATGTTCACATGACACCTACAACAAAAGATTTGCACTCTGTATCTTGTTTGAATCCCTTCTCTGTTCGCACCCTCAGTCGTATGCTCACACGACATCCACAACAAAAGACCCGCACCCTGTATTTTGAATTCCTATTTTCTGTTCTGTTTTCTGTTCTGTTCTGTCACACGACCGAAAACACCAAAAGAAAAAGGACCCAAAACACAGAATGCAAATCCCTTGCCACAGATGTAATTTTCGTTTTTTTGAATGGGCAGTGAGTATAGTTAGTAAAGCAGCTTCTCTTTTGTGCTGAGTAGTACAGTAAAGCCAAATAAACTTTTCTGTGGATTTTCATCTGAAGGGAGATCAGTTGGCCAGACTTTTGAACCCAAAAATGTTTTTCTGATGGAGTTTAAAAACGAACAAATTTTCTAAGAACGAACGGAAAATGATCGTTTTTATGTTTGTTGTTAAAAAAGTCTGACCAAGTGTATGGGGCTTAACAATCGTTAATATGGGTGAGCCGCGTGTTGAAAGTGCAGCGAAACCCGCGATATATTTACGAAAGTACAAAATGACGAAAATCCTTTTTCTGTTTGTATCTTCAGTCGCATGCCCACATGACATCCACAACAAATTGTCATAGATGTCACACGAACACACGACCAAAAACACAAACAGAAAAAGGAATCCAAAACACAGAATGCAAATCATTGACGAAAATTCACGAAAATTATTGTCTAACAAGTAACGAACATGAATTAAACAGAATAACGAACCATCTCGCATGTACGAAAATAAAACGGTAACGAAAATACGAAACGATCGGAATACGAAAAAATCTTGTCGTACGAAAAACGAACGGGAACGAACAGGAAAACGGGCGTCTTCCGAAAAACGAACGGAAACGAACCTACGGAACGATACGAAACAGAACAAAAAAAACAAATTTTTTTTCTGTGCACATGTCTACCATTCAGTTTGCTTGTTGAAGGGGAAGCAGTGGAAGAACCCATCTAGGGACTGATTAGTGCACTGCACCCTTCTTGCCCTTTAGTTTGGAGGGAATATGTAAAGGACAGGTAGGACATTGCCAACTGAGGACAAAAGACTTTTCAAAAAGAGAGATGAGATGAGAATCTCTGTCAGAAAGAATGCTTACTGGCACACCATGAAGCCGAATAATTTATTGTATGAAAAAAAGGAAGGAGATTTGTTTGCCAGAAGGCAACTTGGGTAATGACATAAAGGGAGTTATCCTACTAAAGTGAACCACCATAACCCAGCAGACAGTCTTGCCCTCAGAGGGAAGTAAATCAATGATAACATCTATTGAAAGATTATCCCACAGACATTCAGGGGCAGGCAGTAGTAAGAATGGGCTAGAAGGCTTAGTCCCAAAAGACTTTAAGCGTGTACAGGTCTTGCAAGCTCTGACATTGGCAGAGATAGTGATGAAAATATGGGCATAAGGCAGAATAGGGCACTCATAGTGGAAAGCAAAACAGGGGTTCAAAACATCAAAAAGGAGCCTCTGTCTTTAAGTTCTTACAACCCGGAAGACAGGTCGAGATTATATTGAGCTTTAAGAGGAAGAGTGACAACAAAGCCTGATGGGAATTTCAGCATTTGGCCAACTTAATGTACTCTAGGTTCTTGTGTTCCGTATAGATGGTAAAGAGATGTTGGGCCCCCTCCAGCCAATGGTGCTACTTCTCCAAGGCCCATTTAACAGTCATTACCTCACAGCTATCAATATCATAGCTGCACTCAATAGATGAGAACTTGAGAGAAAGTAATGCTTAAGAATACAGGTTACCAATAAAAGTATGTTAGCTTCTGCCCCTTTCAGAAGAATTGTCTTCTAAAAGTAGCTAGAACACTGGGCCTGGATGCTTCAATATAGGAGCATAAGTGAAAACATCCTCCAGGGTTTCAAACGCTTCAATAGATTATTTTGACCACACCTTGGGATTGGCACCTTTCTTGGTAACGTCAGTAGCCTAACTGGCACTTGGGTTGTATACGTAACCATAGACACCTTGTGTGTAATAATAGCTAGAGCACTCTACAGGACCAGGGCTGTGGTGCACCTGTCTACTGAAACTCTAGCCCTGAAGATTTTTTAGAGAATGTTGCCAATGGGAGGGAAAAGACTATCAAGATGGGGCATGTCTCCAAATCCTACTACCTGTCCTTCAGCACTTTGGTGTGGTGCTATAGGGCAGTTCCTCGACTTCAGTTACAGTGAGTCAGGGCTTTGTCTTTTAAACAGGGAGCTCTAGTGGCAATTTTACTCTTGGCTGGTACCCCTAAGTTGTTAATGTTGAGATCACTGGTCATGACACACTCGCAGGGTTACTGGCAGGAAATTGTAAAATTGGCCCTAGGCATTGCTGCGTTTGTATAATTCTCCTTATATGCTGCCTCACTACGCATGCATGCCCCCTCTTTTTTTTCCGGCTCTTGTCTTTCCCTGTGCCTGTGCACCACCTCCATGATCTTCAGGATACGCTCCTGCTGCCTTCAGTGATAGAGCCATGGACTGGAATTAACCCTTCCTGCTCTAGCATTGGTTTGTTAGTACCATTGTGGGCAATTTCAATCCTCATTTGCATACTTTGGCGATTCCCCAAACCAGGAGCGGTAGTCCTGCAGGCCTTGTTAGCTTGCATTACAGTTACAGGATCTAGCAGTGTTCTTTCTAATGGACCTGACACCAATAGCCCACATCACTGTCCCCTGCTTGGGTCACAGCCATCCACTGAATCTTCCTTACCTCTTCAGGGGTTCACCCTTTCTTTCTAGGAAAGAATTCTCAGCTACTATGTCTGTGGTTACTAGCAAAATTGCAGCAATGATAGCAGACTCAAAAACAACACTTTCTCTATTTCTGAATTCCCTGAGGCTGCAGTTTCTTCTGCACAGCCATCTGAGGATGAGGAGGTTTTTTGCCCTATCCTTTTGAGGACTTGGTACACGAGGAGCTGCAATCTGCAGGTATTATTCCAAACCTTAAGGACTTTCTTATCTTATTGATGCATTGCACACATTCCTAGATTTGGAGCTTATTGCAGCACCTACACCCTAGTCAGTCAACTCAAGCTCCATCAGCTAATTTCTAATGGACTGTGCAGAACCTACAGAGATTTAGTGGATTCCAAATCTCTAGAAATCAGCATTGGACTATTTGGGTTTGATCTTGGCCAGATGACAGATATTTTCCTTTCCAAGAACAAACGCCAGTCTTTCTGCTCCAATGTTTGGACATTGCAGTCCAGGGGCCAGTAGGATAAGAGGGTGCAGTTTCTGGATTGTCCCATATGCCTGATCAGCAGAACCAGGCTTGCCCTAGTGTAGTGGATCACAAGTTTAGTGCTGCAAACAGAAAAATCTTTCCTCTAAAAATTTGGAAAGTGTTCTTGTTGGATGCCAGCCTATTAGACTGGGGAAGAGTCCTAGGTATACAACAAGATGGCAACCACCCCAGTTTATATCTAGCCATTTTAGTAAGGTGCACATGGAAGACCAATGCACATCACAAACAGTCAGAAATTTACCAGGGTTTAATAGCACACATTTGCACATATATGTGGAAGCTGCAGTGCTTATACCAAGGCTCCTCTGTATACTGTGGTCCTAACTCAAAATGTTTGAGAGTCTCCAAGTTGGATCATAAATAGCAGTGGATAAAATAAGTACAGGTTTACCTAAAGGGAGCTCATGGCTAAAAGAGATTCTTGGTTGGGCAGAACGTTCCAGCCCTACCCGCCATGTACATCCCAGGGATGGTAAATTGGAGGGTGGACTTCCTCAGCTGTCTTAAATTTAGAGAATGGTTTATTCACCCAGAGGCGTTTCAAGACCTCTGTCGCAGGTGGATGATGCTGCACGTGGACTTTCTGGCCTCCAGATTCAGTAACAAACTGAGCAGGTTTGTCTCCAGATTGAGCAATCTTCTAGTCTTTGCAGTGGATTCTGTGGTAATTCCACGGGATCAGTTAAGACTGACCTATGCTTTTCCTCCTTTGAAGCTCCTTTCTTGAGTACTCCAGCGGACATGGGGAGTTTTCCAGGGATTCTCATCACATCAAACTGAAATATGTACCTTGGCAAAACGCAACAAATAGAAACTGACATTATGCACAGATTACAAATATGGGTATTATACGTTACATTTGCCTAAACAATGAGACATTCACAAAGCAATTATTTTTTTATACATAGACCCCATTGTGTCTTGTATATTCAACAGGAATTTAGAAGATACCTTTCCATTGTAAGGGAAATCCCCTCTTGGACCCTTTCAATAGTTTCCCTACTGTAAGATTTCCCCTCTATTCCTGTCCTGGTGGCAACTAAAAAAATTTGGGTTTATTCCTTTACTTTCATTACCTATGATATTAGTCATCGGGACAATTGGAGGTAGTAAATCTCCCTAACGAATACACAGACAGCAATGTTGAGCTGACAATGGTTCCAACTCCTCACCACTCTAGCCAAATCTATAAAAAGTTTTTTTTTTTGCCTTTACATATACTCTAACAACAAACATCTTGCAAACATCTTTTCTCTGTTAATTTCAGTTTTTAATCAGGCTGTAGTAATAATGGTCGTTTTTGCAAAGTTGCTTGACAGGTCCACTTTAACATCTCTGCTCTAAATTGTGCATGTTCATATTCCAGAGTGAAGAGATATGTTTTTCACCCAGCAATGATTTTGACTCGTCGTACAAATGTATTTCAAATAGAAGGCATGAAACACAAGGGGGAGAGTGGCATCTAGTAAAGAACTTACTTCAGCACAGTGCTGGCAAGCTCTTTATTTGGGATCACTTACACAGATGGTATCTTAGAAATGGGCTCTAGTCCTTATTGCACCCTTCGAAAACCAGATCAACAAGTTCCAGAGACAGCCTGAAAGGGAAAGCCAACCTTTCAATTTCCTTGGCAACAGTTAAAACACATTTGTCTATGGCCATTTTTTTTTTCTACGGCTTTAATTTCATAGAATCCCACTGGGACTGAAAGCGTTTTCCGAATATTTGAATTTGACCAGGATTTGAATTCGCTATCTGGCCTCTGGTTAAATAGAAGGCCTTTTAAAGCCAAAAGTTCTTTTGTTTAAAGTCTGAAGAGAAGATTTTACATTGCAAAAATACTTGCACATGTATGTAGAGTAGAAAAAGGTTACCCTGTGTATACCTTTTATAAAAGAATCAGTAGCAGCCATATCTATTACCCTATTGCTTATGCTCAAATGTTAAATAGGGAACAGGTAAATAAATGTAAAATTGGAATGTAATAAAATACAATTACATTTCCCGTGCCCCAATAAATTCTGTACCTATGGGTTTTTTGATGTCATGCATTATTCAGTCTGAGTTGAGGAATTATGCCTTTCTAGAATTGTTTTTTTACTATTTATTGTTTTTTTTTTGTGTTTAACTCTGCTTGGTGGTATGTAAATATTAAAATAAAATGCTTTGTTGCGCTAAATGAAAAATAAAATGAAAGATAAAAAGTACAGCAGCTGACACAATATTGTTGGAAGCAATAAACGATAATGAAAAGAGAGGTGTAGCACTAAATGATATAAAAAAAGTTCCAATCGATCACTCCAAAATATTGCAATTGAAGCCAAAGGGAGATCGAGTTAAAATAGAACAACACCCAAACACACTGACCCTTACCATCAGTACATGGGTAATACACATATAAAATATCCCATAATAAGGAACATGGAAACTCTCAATTCATCAGATCCTCCTTCTTCCAAAGAATCTTCCACTGAAACTCTCTCCACAGACCCCACAGGTTTGTATATATTGGGATGTCAACAAGGGGTTAACCAAAGCAGCTCCAATAGTGAACCAATAATTGACTGAGAGTGAAAAACTTGTATAGCGCTACAAATGCAAACTGAATCGCTTCAAGGCGCTTGGTATCCGTTTCCTACTATTTAGCCTTCAGAATAGATGGGTCTTGAGTTTTTTTCTGAAGGCCTGGTGATTCACTTCCGTTCGGATATTAGTTGGTAATGCGTTCCACAGTAGAGGTCCTTGGACTGCAAATCTTCGTTCTCCTTTGGTCTTGTAGCAGGCCTTGGGGATTTGAAGTAAATTTTGGTTAGTTGATCGGAGAACGCGATTGGGGTTGTGGTATTTTATTTTATCACATAAATATTGGGGAGCACTTCCTTGTACACATTTGTGCGTCAGGCAGAGGGCCTTAAATGTGATTCGGTCCAGCCAGTGGAGGGATCTCAGGGAGGGAGTGATTGATTCCCAGGGTTTCTTTCCTGTTACTAGTTGTGCCGCAGTATTTTGGACGACTTGTAGACGAGCAACCTGGTATTTTGTGAGTCCGAGGTAAAGGGCGTTTGCATAGTCGAGCCTGGAGTTGATTATTGTTCCCACCACTACTGCTGTGTCTTCTTTTGGGATGAAGGGAACGAGTCTACGTAGCAGGCGCAGCAGATGGTGAGATCCGATGACTACTGATCCTATTTGTGCATCCATTGTCATGTCGGAGTCAAAAGTGACTCCGAGGCTTTTGACTTTGGTGATAGGGGTGATAATTTTTCCCAAAATGGGCAGGGGCGTCCATGTCGTCGTAGCAAGTCTCTTTCGGTTTGCGTGGAGCAGAAGAAGTTCTGTTTTTGATCCATTGAGTTTAAGGTAACTCTCCGTCATCCAGATCTCTATCAAAGTGAGGCATTTTTCTAGCCCGAGGTAATGATCCTTTTTGCTGCTGATACGAAAGTAAAGTTGGGTGTCGTCGGCGTAGGAATGGTAGAGTAAATCCTGGTTACTGATAATTTTGAGTGGGAGGAGATAAAAATTGAATAGTACGGGCGATAGGGACGGAAACCCGATTGTAGTGGGTCCAGTAGTTTGTGGGTGTCTAAATGGTGTTGTAGCTGTTGCACTACTGCTTTCTCCATTACCTTGGAGAAGACATTTAGGCCTGTTAAAGGTCGACAATGGTTTGGGTCTTTGGGGTCGAGGTTGTTTTTTTTTAGAATGGGTTTAATTATGCCTTGTTTTAGGGTTTATAAGGTGCGTGATCGCAGGTGCCAAAATATCGGCACATTCTTTCAGCAGTTTTGTGGGAATGATGTCATTAGGCGATGTACTGTCTCGCAGGCTTCTGATGATATTTTTAGTGGTGTCAATGAAAATTTACTTAAGGGTACATTTTGTTGATTGGGGCATATTTGTATTGATATTCCCTTTTTGATTTAAAGGGGTGGGGCTTGTATTTTTTTTTTTGCTGAATTGTTTTTACAGATTTTTTCAATTTTGTTAATGAAATAATCCGATAATTCATTGCAAAAATCTTGTGTTTCATAATTCGGAGCCTCTAGGCAGGCTGGATTCATGGTCTGACCGACTAAATTGAAGAGCTTGCGGGGATGGTTAGGGGCTTTTGCGAGGATATTTGAAAATTTTTATTTTTTTGCTTTAAAGATTTCTTTGTGATATTTCTTAGTGATTAGTTTGTAAACTGTGTGGTTTTCCTTTGTTGAGTTTGTTCTCCAGGCGGCTTCCACTCTGCTGCGTTCTTGCTTCAATAATGTGAGAGCATCATTGAACCAACCGGAGTTGTTTTTCCGGATGAGCGTTCTGCGTTTCGGAGCGATTATGTCTGCGGTCTGTAGTAATGCTTTGTTGATGGAGTAAAGTGTTTCCACTGCTGTTTGACGTTGTTCTATTGTTTTTATTTTGTTTAATAATGTAGTTTTGAAGAGTTCCGAGTGGAGTCTCTTCTGGGATCTTGTCCAGTGTGTTGTTAACGGGTTTGTCGGGTTATTAAAGACGGCGTAAGTAGTTATTTTGAATTTGATTGCATGGTGATCTGTCCAGGGTAAGGGCCTATTCTCCATTATGTTGACGCCCATGTCCTGTTTGAAGATAAGATCGAGGGTGTGACCTGAAACATGCGTTGCTGTAGACCTAGTCCTTCCAATTAGTCAATGCAGGCGTCGGCGACGGGATCCTGTGAGGAGTTAGCTCAGAGCTTGAAATCCCCAAGTAACAGGAGGTGTTTGGTATTCAAGGTGTAGGTCGAGATTAATTCTGTCATCGATGTACGGAGATGCGTCTTTGGACCTGGCGGTCTATAACACAGTAGTATGTGGATGGTGTCCTGGGGTGTTGTTTGGAGTTGCCGAGTGAGCGTTTCCATGAATGGCAATGAGCTCTGTAGATCTGGTTTGGTGAGCGAGAGGTGAGCCTTGTGGATCACTGCTAGGCTGCCTCCTCTTTGCCCCATTCAGTTTTCGGTTAAGATACCATAATTCTCTGGCACAAGTGCTCCTAGAATGGTGTTACAATCCAATGTTAGACAGCTTTCTGTGATGAAGAGGCAGTCTAAGTTGTGTTGAATGATAAAGTCATGGATTTCCTGTCTGTGCTTTACTGCGGATCTTGTGTTGATCAGGGCGCATGATAAATGTTGTAGCTAAGTGGTGCGATCCTGTTTTTGATGGTCGATCAATTCTTAGCAGTTGTTCTTTCTGTAGTATTTTTTTAATGGCATCGGGTGAACCCTGGATCAACTTGCTATGGTGACCGAGGCCTGGGTCCTTACCTGTTTGTAAGTTGATGGTCGAGACCTACTTGTCCCACGTCATGTGGCTAATGGTCCTCAGGTGGAGGCACGGCAGGTGAGGGGTGGTAGTAAGGGAGGGAAAAAAGAGGGGATGGAGTGAGGGTGAGAGTGCTGGAGTGTAGCACTATGGCTGGTACTTACCGGCCTGTCCTCCTTCCTTCAGGCTTCTCTGATGTCAGTGGCCCGAGGGGGGGACTCAGCTGATCGCTGGTTCCTGTATGGTCTTATGCCAGTTGTGGAGGCTGAGAGGGGGTGAGGATAAGGTGATCTGGTTCCTCGGCTGGGTGTACCAAGATGGCCGCCAGACGGAACTAGGCCCAAGCCGCGGACTTTCCTGCTGGGGATGGAGGCCGTTGGCTCGGGAGGGCTCCGGGGAAAGGGGGGTCAGCGGTCGAGGCTGCTCAAGGCGGGGGGCGGTCTAGAGAAAATAGACTTGTGGGCTGGACTCGTGGATGGAATCGTGGATGGCCGGGGCGGCCTGCCGCTAGGCCGCAGCCGCGGACTTTCCTAAGGAAGCCGCGGACTGTCGTGGGGAGCGGGCACTTCCCTTTTTGTATGCTCAGGGGCCCACTGCCAGTTGGGTGGCAACTCTGTGGAGCTCGGTGGCTGACGAAACCTGCGGGAAAAGGGAGGTAGGAGAGAGAGGTGGGAGGCTATATGATTTTAGGCTGCAGCCGCGGTCTTTCCCATGGGCCTGCACTTAAGAATCAGCAGCTCGGGTGGCAAAAGGGGACAGATTTGTGGCTTATTTTGGGTAAGGGAGGGCTGGGAGAGGGAGACCGCTTCTAGGGGGACCATAGAACGGTAAAATCCGAGGATATCAGTGGAAGCTGGTTACTGGATGCTGAGCTGGAAGCTGGGTGCCTGTCTGTCTGGAGCTATAACACATACCCTACTTCCTAGAACGTGCTGCCGTAGTGAGCTCCTGTTGCTACCAATGATACCATGTGTGAAAGATGAGAAAAAACAACTCATTGCACAAACATCCCATCAATTAGAAACATTTATTGTTAAGAGGAGTATGGATGCACTCACATTTTAAAAGGTAAAACAAGTATATAATCAAGAAAGCGACCAGCGCTTCCTACCCATCAGATGGCGCTCATCCGTTCGTTTCAACAGCAATCCATCAGCCTTCCCCCACTCGCCCGACGTTTCTCCACTAACATGTGTCATCAGCGGCGTGATGTAAATATATAACTAATATTTTGTAAAATATGCTTATTTAGTATGTTATTTTGTTGTTTTAGGTGATGTGTTAGGAACAGTATAATAAATATGTTATTGTCGTTCATTCAACATAGAGGTTTGTTGTTTTTATGTTTAGGATGCTGAATTAAAGTGGAACTAAAGTCCGCAAAACGTACCTCTCCCTCCCTAAAGAGAAGAAAGGATTAAAATGAATAACACCTTTTCCTTGTGGCTGTTGTACTCTCCACCTGTGGTGCAGAGTCATAAGTGGACCGTACCATAAGTGGAGAGGACTTTGTTATTCCCCTCTGCAAACACCCCCATAATAAGAATTACAGTACGTTCCATATTAAATTCCATATGTGGAATGTTCTGGACTACTAATTTAAATTGGGGTGTTTCACTCCTGAGAGAGTAGGATAGTAACTGCAATGCAGCAGCCCCTTGTGTGAATAAGGTTGTAACTTTCAGGATCAGTGCTCAGTTTTAGTATTGTTTCTTTAAAAAAAAAATTGGATTGTTATGTCCATTATTTGGTCATCAAGTCAAGTCTGAAGCTTCTGTCTGGTTCTGTGCCTCCCATGATTAAGCCATAGGACATATTAATGTAGAAGTGGGATGGAGGGAAAATAGCAAGTTAGAGGCAGGATTGGTGGATGTCAAGAAACATCACTCATGGGCTACGGTCTTTGGTCCTCAGCGGGTTTCAAGGTCTGGCCTAGGGACCTGCCTAGAACTACAATATAGCGGGGTCTCACAAGTGTTCAAAGTGATGTGTGGCTCCTGTTCTGCTGTGCCGTGGACCCTGTGTGTATGAAGTAAGCTGGTAGAAGGATTTGAGTTAAAATCTTTCCCTCATGAAATGTACAAATGAGCAGATCCGAATGCCTGCACAGCAACCCATTTTGAATAATCAAATGCAATGTATACTGGTAGCTCCTTCCCCCGTGTAAGGCTTTCTATACGTGTTCTGGCCATGACGTCCTGCGATTACTAGGGGACACTTACACATGTGCAGTAGTGCTTGGGAGAAACAAGGCTGCGCAGATGCCCCAGTTGCCCTAGGTTGCTGAATTTTAAAATGAAAAAATAAATAAAATCAAAAAATATATATATACTGTCCCCAACTGCTGAAAGGAGATTGCTGTGAGGTAAAGGGGGGCTGTAATGTGAGAGGGGGGGGTCTGAGGACAGGGGAAGATTGAGGACATTGATGTAAAAGGGGAGACTGAAGACACTGATGTAAATGGAAATCTATGATGTAAAGGGAGGCTGATGACACGCTGTGATGTGAAGGGGGAGACTGAGGACACTGATGTAAATGGAAAGCTGTGATGTGAAGGGGGAGACTGTGGACACTGGTGTAAAGGCGGAAACTGAGGACACTGATGTAAATGGAAAGCTGTGATTTGAAGGAGACTGAGGACACCAATTTAAAGAGAGCTGTCATGTGAAGGGGGAGATTGAGGACACTCATTTAAAGGGAAAGATGTGATGCAAAGGAGGAGACCAAGGACACTGATGTAAAGGGGGAGCCTGAGAACCCTAATGTGGGAGCCTAGTAGCAAAATTCTCTCTCTGTAAAAGGGACAGCAACTCCTCTACTCTAATTACGGCCACTGACTTCTGAACAGTGATTGCCTCTGTCAGTTGTGTAATCTATAAAAGAAAGGATTGGTGGGATTGTTTCTAGATCCAATTGACAATGACTCACGATCCCATGAATAGAGACAAATAAAAAACAGAGAACATTAAGAGAGGGTCTCTCTCTTCCATTAATGTTTTCTGTTTTTTAGTCGTGTAATCTGTAGGTCCATATGCTGCATTTAACAGCCTAAATTTATATTATACAGAAACCCACAATTCTGCTTCCCTCGCCTGGCCTTTTTATGTTTCATCCCATTGTCCCTGTCCCCATTGTTCTGTGTTCAGGTGTCTCCTTGCTCTAGGAGGGTCCTATGTAGAGACTAGCTGAAGATGCCACCTGCAGTGACACACACACCTGAGAGATAAAACACACAGATGACATGGCACTGCTCCTCCTCCAAGGCAAGTGATTGACAGAAGATCCAGAGCGTGTTTTCCTTTCTAGCTGACTGAATGAAGGGGGCAAACTGGCACAGTGTATGCACGGGCATGTAATCCAAACTCTGGACCCCCGCCTACTGAGCATATTGTACCCTTAAAGTAGAATTGAAGCCAAGACTTGTTTTGTGACGCGAATCACGGTACAAACGCACTACATGCTTTTCTGCTGCTTCTCCATTGAAGTCTATTGTACCAAAAAAAAAAAAAAGCAGTGTTTTGTGTTTAAAAAAAAGTCCCTTTCCAAAAACGTACAGGCACAAAAATGCATTGATGTGAACGTGTGTCATAGGAACCAATGTAAAAAATAATGTTCTGTGTTTCTTCAAAAACGCATTGGTGTGAATGGAGCCCCACGGAGTGTTATCGGATTATAACCCTGGACATGGATATGTCAGTTTTTTTTTTGCCCATCTAGGTTCCATTGGGGATATTTCCCTTCACTTCTTTTACTATAGCCAAAGGGAGAATTGCCAATACGAGGAGACAGGTGTAATAAAAACCGCACAGGCTTTTTAATCCCTCTCTACTCTATCGATAAAAATAAGAGTCTTCAGTTATAATGGCTTACCATACCATCTATCCACTATGTAGTGCTAGGGCCTACTTGATTTGATACGAATGGAATCAGTTGTTTAGATTTGAGCTCAAATTACGTAGTTTTGGTACCTTGCAAGAAGATTGTACAATTTTATTGTTTAGCCACTTGCTGCCCACAGACAGTACATTTACTGCAGGCGACAGCTCCAGGATAAGCGACGTACTGGTACATAGAGGCTTACCTTCCTAGTTCTTGGGCGTGCTGCACACGCCTCCCTGCTGATGTGTGTTGTAATTGGCCACAGCACATGTCTGTCGGTAGATTACAGCCAATTATTTTGGCTGTATACCTGCTGATTGGCTGTGACCATTCTCAGCACAGACCTCTGTTTTTTTGTAAACAGAACACACAGGACCTGGACAGTTTCATCCTCTGAGCGTTTTTTGTTCAGGGAGAGAAGCCAGCCAGATTCTGTGCGAGTACAAGCAGCACATATACTTGTAAAGCCTCATACACCCAATCCAATTGTTGGCAGGGGATTGTCTGTTGACAGACTGTTGTCCTAAAATCTGACCGTTAATATGCTCCTTCTGAAAATTGTTGTCCAACGCTGCTTGTGTGAAAAAAATTATATACATTTAATTTGGGTACGGTGTTGCATGACTGAGCAATTGGCAGTTAAAGTAGCATGGTGCTGAAAAGCAAAAAAATACCATGGTCACGGAGGGATAAAACCTTACAGAGGTCCAGTGGTTAACATAAGGCAAGCTTAAGACCCCTATGTAAACAAATAAAAAAGAGCCTTCTCACCTCAACTGACTTGGGGGGTGAAATAAAAACGCTGCAATGTTGTAAGAAGCAGTCTCCGCATCCTTCTATGTGAACGGAATGGTTACTGCAAAGAAGTGATTAATAACCTCAACTGAACTTTTAACACTGCTTTGATCCTGGTTGGAATTTGGCTGGGGAAGGAACAGTAAGGAGGTTAGGTTGTATGGGGATGCTACAAGTATGCTGCTCTAAATACTTTATTTTACATTTTTTTTTCCTTTTCTAAAAAAATTTTTTTTAAAAGAGAAAGTGTACAAAACATTGTGGGTTTGGCACAATACAATCTTGCCCGTTGTGCATGGAAAAAACAACGCATTATATAAAGAAAGTACTAGAGGAGGTGTAAATAACTTTTCCCATCTTAGGTTAGGCTCAGTAACATAGAAGTTAGCCTAGATAACATCAAATATTAGAACAGATGCAATCAAGATTAGTATGAAAACAAAGAAACTGTAAGACCCCATTCACACCTTCGTGTTTTGTCGCATGTAGCGCGACGCGAACAAACGCCAGAGGGACAAAATACAATGTTAGTCAATGGGGACGGTTCACATCTGCACGCTGATGCGCCTAACGCGCATCGCCTGTAGTCAAAAGAAGTTCCGGACCCTTTTTTGTCGCGCAATTCGCGCGATTTGCGCGTATTAGCGCGTTTTTTGTTTTCCATTGAAAGCAATGTAAAACGCCGGATACGCGCGTATTGCGCGACAACAAGCGTATGTACACGCGTTTTTGCGCCTTTGCTGCTCATATTTGAATACTGAAAATGAAAAAGAAAGTACATAATCTCAAACAGGAAGTCCCAAAATCACCATTTTGCCTATCAGTATCCCAGCAGCAAGCATGGCATCAGACCTCGGTGATACACTTTCTGTCCTGGAGACAGAGAAATTTATTAGCATGGTGAAGGAGCACACCTGCCTGTATGACATCAAGGATCCATCCTACAGTTTGAGAACAGTGCGGAGGAGGGCATGGGACAAAATTGCCTCTCAGATATATCCTAACTGGACCGAAATGGAAAATAAAGACAAAAAAGGTAAACTCCGGCGAAAAGTAAAATGAACATAAGTAGATATTATATTTGTTTTTTTTGGAAATTCAATGTTTGTATAGTCATACTAGGGGGGTGAGGAAGGGAATGTGTCCTCAATATAGTGTTCTAACCGTGTGGGAAGAGGGTAGACTGGTGGAGGTGACAGACCTGTGTCACTATCTTCAAGAGACAAAATGTGCCCGTATAATATTTGTGCTGACTGCCGTCTTGAAGTGGTTAAATAAAATATCTAGTGACACCACCTTTTGTAAGAACCTATGCTGCTGCACGAGTGTCAGGCCGGGTACACACGAACAAACATGTACGGTGAAAGCGGTCCGTCAGACCGTTTTCACCGTACATGTCTGCCAGAGGGCTTCTGTACGATGGTTGTACACACCATCGTACAGAAGTCCGCGCGTAAACAATACGCGGGGCGTGTCCGCGTCGTCGCCGCGACGATGACGCGGCGTTGACGCGGAGACGTGGGCGGGCCTGCCATTTAAAGGCTTCCACGCATGCGTCAAAGTCATTCGACGCATGCGAGGGACAGCGGGCGCCTGGACATGTACGGTAGGTCTGTACTGACGACCGTACATGTGCGAGCGGGCAGGATTCCAGCAGACGGTTTTAAAACACGTCCAGGAATATTTGCCCGCTGGGAAAAGGCCCGGCGGGCAAATGTTTGCTGGAATTCGGCCCGCTCGCGCCCACACACGACCGAACATGTATGCTGAAACTGGCCCGCGGACCAGTTTCAGCATACATGTTTGGTCGTGTGTACGGGGCCTCAGATTTGGCCGTTTGCTAGCCTTCCAATGTCCTGACGCACTATGCCCCCCATTGACACAAACAATGGGGCACTGCACTGTATTATTCAATGATAACAATGATGGTATACTATTCCACCTAGGAGGATTAGTATACCATCATTGTTATCAGTGCATCAGTACATCAGTTATGTATACAGTACAGTGCCCCCATTGGGGGGATACTCCCCTTCCTAGTAACCAACAACCCTATGTTACCACTGAGGCAGGACCTGTGAGTTATTGTTCCCATCCTGACACCATGACACCGATTTAAAAAAAACCTCAAAATAAAACAAACATGAGACTTCTTAATACATTAATAACATATTTTTATTTTATTTTATTACAACAGCATATGATGTATTCTTCAAAAAAGTACGTCAAGCATTGACAGTCTCACAAAAAAAGAATAATATTAATAATTAAATGGAATCCAGCTGCCATGGCACCTGTCCTTCAGGAGACATAAAATATGCGGCATACTGATCCCGTACATGGGAGCCCTGCCTGTTCCCACGGACACCAGTCCACTGAGCTCTTTCCAGAGTCTCAGTAACCGGTTCTTCGAAATCGAAGCCATCGCGCTGCCTCACAAAATTGTGCAAGGCGCACGCAGCTTTGACAGCCGTGACGGCATTCTGCATGTTTAACACTATGGGAGTGTGCAGAAGCCGCCACTTATTGGCAAGTATTCCAAAAGTGCATTCAACTACTCGCCGTGCCCGGGTTAGGCGGTAGTTGAATACCCTTCTCTCCTCTGTCAAACTATGCCCCGAATAAGGCCGCAGGAGGTTTGTCCCCAAAGAAAAGGCCTCATCACCCACAAAAACACTTGGTAGTGGAGGGCCATTTGTGCCTGGGAGAGGACGGCATTGTGGTAGGTCAAGATCATCTGATCGCAGCATTTGACCAAAGTTCGAGTTTCCAAAGATGGTTGAGTCCGCGCTGCTCCCATATGACCCAATGTCTATGTAAGTAAAACAGTAGTTTGCATCTGCTACAGCCATCAATACAAAAGAGAAATATTTCTTGTAATTGAAGAATTCACTTCCACTTCTCATGGGCTTCACAATCCTAATGTGCTTCCCATCTATTGCTCCGACACAATTAGGAAAGTTGCAGCGTTGCCAGAATACCTCCGCAATCTGTGCCCATTCCTGTGCAGTAGGTTTCTTGAACACTACCTCCTGGAGAACCTCCCATATAGCAGAGCAGGTGTCACGTATAATATAACTCGCTGTCGACTTGCCTATACGGAAGGCATAATGTAGACTTCCAAGAGACTGTCCAGTTGATAAATATCTACAAAGAAAATAATATATATTATTTTATTTTGTTTTTGACAGTGAAACAGATAAAAGACAAATGGAAGAGCTTTCGTGACGCCTATGCAAGATACATGAGACTGGTAACAAGTAACAGGAGTGGATCGGCGGCATGTCACATCAAAGAATACATTCATGCTAAGGAATTGGAATTCTTGAGACCTTCATTGAGTTTGGCGAGGTAAACTATTATCTGTACTAAGGACAGTGAGCGCAATTGGTATACAAAAGTTATAATAATTCATTTATATTTTCAGGACTGAAAACAGCTGGGAGGAAGCTGCTCCGACCGCCCCTGTCGCGATGGATAACAGCAGCCGAAATTCGTGTGATGAGACACTGGAGGGTCTGGAGCCGGAAAGCCAGTTGGCCAGTTCATCTCAATCTACGCCGGCAACACCTCTGGGAGAGCTGCAGACAACGCCAAGGCCGGTGCCGCGTGTAGCTGCGAGGGGGACCAAAAGAAAAGCTCCGGAATCAGACCCCAATGTGACAATGATGCTACAGATCATGTCAGAAATGAAGGACAGAATGGGTACTAATACTAATACCCCTTCATACGGAAACAAGTCGGCCCAATGTTTGGCGGAGTTAATGGACAGGGTTCCCAAAAGCCTACAAGCCGATATGCTGGCAGGTACCATACGGTACATCAACACATTTATTCCACCTGAAGAACCCTACCTATCCCCAGAACCACCACCACCGTATGGCCCCTATGCTAACCAACACCCGCAACATCTGTCAGCACCAACACTTCGTCACTTCACAGCACCACCTTTTCACAGCCACCTACCTCAACACGCACCACCTTACCCGACTCAGACGCCCACACTTTCTACCCACCCTCAACTACCAACACCACCTTCTGCATACACTTCCTCAACACTCCCTGATCCGCCTTACCTGCATACGCACACTTCGACAATGTCACCTTACAGACGCCCACAGACGACACCTTCTGCCTACCATCCCACGACTTCACAAACATTTCATCTACCTCCACAACCTCCTACTTACCCTTCTCGCACGACATACCCTTCCGATTACACACACCTGCCTACACTCCCACCTTACAATCCTCAACCTACACCAACACCACCACCACCACAACCACCAGCAACACCACCATCACGTTGGCCGCATGGTACAACATCTAGATCTGATTGGTCTAGTTTTGGCAAAGCCATAGACGCTGGCATATCGGTGGATGACCCAGGGGAATCCCCAAGTTTCCAAAAACTGTAATGTTGTGTTATCAGACTCTAGTTCAACTGCAGTCAAATTATTTGTTTTCTATGAGCTACGTTAGCTTAAAGTTTGTTTTTTGACCAAAAAATAAAAAAAATTTAAAATAGGATGAATATAGTTTATAATATACTTCCTAAAAAAATAAAAAAAATTGGACCTTGTAAAACGTGTGTTTTTTAATATTAGATGCATATACAAATATAATATTATTGGGTAATGTATGCAATAGTGTTTGTAGTGTTTGCTTTCTGCCTATCACGGAGGCCCTCTCGTCCGAGGACGAGAGGGCCCCCGTGATGGACGAACACTGAACACAGTGCCTCATAGGACGCTGAATGTTCCGCCTGTCACGGAACAGAAGATGTAGATGGCACGTCTTTTTGAAGACACATACGGGCAAGATTCGCAAAGGTAAGGGCACGGTCTGAATGGGTCAGGTCAGGACATGTAATGGGGCACAGTCTGTCATGTAATGGGGCACAGTCTGAATGGGTCAGGTCAGGACATGTAATGGGGCACAGTCTGTCATGTAATGGGGCACATTCTGTTATGTAATGGGGCACAGTCTGTCATGTAATGGGGCACAGTCTGAATGGGTCAGGTCAGGACATGTAATGGGGCACAGTCTGTCATGTAATGGGGCACATTCTGTCATGTAATGGGGCACAGTCTGAATGGGTCAGGTCAGGACATGTAATGGGGCACAGTCTGTCATGTAATGGGGCACAGTCTGTCATGTAATGGGGCACAGTCTGAATGGGTCAGGTCAGGACATGTAATGGGGCACAGTCTGTCATGTAATGGAGCACATTCTGTTATGTAATGGGGCACAGTCTGTCATGTAATGGGGCACATTCTGTCATGTAATGGGGCACAGTCTGAATGGGTCAGGTCAGGACATGTAATGGGGCACAGTCTGTCATGTAATGGGGCACATTCTGTCATGTAATGGGGCACAGTCTGAATGGGTCAGGTCAGGACATGTAATGGGGCACAGTCTGTCATGTAATGGAGCACATTCTGTTATGTAATGGGGCACAGTCTGTCATGTAATGGGGCACATTCTGTCATGTAATGGGGCACAGTCTGTCATGTAATGGGGCACAGTCTGTCATGTAATGGTGGCACCGTGATGCGAGTCATGAATAGTAGGAAGGGGGTAGGTAGTTATACGGTGAGTATAGAATTTTGTTATGGGCACTAGAGCATCATTTTGGAACTTTTTACCTCAGTGTGATGATAAGTCGCTCCACAGGGGGTATGGAATTGCGGAAATAGGTGTCCATCCTCTGTAATCTACCGCTGAGCAGTTCTAGCAACTCATCAAAACTGTTAATAAAAATAAAAACGTTTTTTAGTGGACATGGAAAGGTACAATGTCAAAAACAATGAATACAGATAATTTTTACAAACCTTTTCATAGACATTCTGGTGTAGTCCAGGAATTTCTCCTCGTGCTCTCGGAGATCTTTATAAAGGACCCAAAACTGTCCTGTTTCTTCCCGACCGGCAATAACAGGGTGGATCCAATATCTCCGTGCCCTCTTCCTTCTCCTCTGTCCCTGGTATAGCATATACGAGGTGGCAGTGACTGCTGCCATCATACATGCCATCTCATCGTCGTTCATTTTGGAATGGGAAGCACAATGATGACCCGGAAGAGGTATATTCACACAGGAAGAGGAAAATAAAAATCCTAGGATAGCAACAAGTGATGTCAGGGATTATCATTTTTCCTATTGGATTATAAGAAAAAATACGAGGAACAAAAACGTCGGTAAACGCTGTATGCAAACGCGCGCATACGCGCGCATACGCGCATATTCGCGCGACAAAACGCCGAAAAAAACGCCTGAAAACGCCGCTATTGCCTACGCCTAGGTGTGAATGCAGCCTTAATAGATCAATATGCTAAAACGTTAATTCCCTTTTCAGTGTGTCTATCTGAAATAAACCAACACGTGTTGGGCAAACTGGAAAGATACCCTGTGGGGCCAACGCCTCTTCACCGGCACATCCTGCTTTAAAAATCAGATACTGGAGGTTATTTACTAAAGGAAAATCCACTTTGCACTACAAGTGCACTTGCTGTAGATCTGAGGGGGACATGCAAGGAAAATAAAAAACAGCATTTTAGCTTGCACATGATTGGATGATAAAATCAGCAGAGCTTCCCCTCGTTTCAGATCTTCCCCTCATATCTACAGCGACTGCACTTGTAGTGCAAAGTGGATTTGCCTTTAGTAAATAACCCCCACTGTCTTTCATGGGATGCCCCACTAAAGCAGAAGAGAACCCCCAAGAAAAGGAGAAGAAAATTAAGTTAGAAAGTGGTACAGAATGGAACGAAAGTGAGATAAGACCAGAGGACCCCTTTTATTTATCATGGATAAAAAAAAATAAAAAAATGATATAATATATATATATAAGCAGCACTCTATGGGTAATTCCAGAAAAGTACATATAAAAACAGAGTAAATAAAAAAACTAGTTTATTGCATTATGAGCTCAATAGACAAAAAAAAATGCCTTTTCCTGCATTTTGTCTATCCAGCTCATAATACAAAATACGTTTTTTTTTATTTTTTATGGACACGTATCCAATAACGCTTTACTTTCGGACATGCCCACCAAAAATGGTAGGGTGTGCCCTCGTAGATGCAACCTCAAAAACAATGCAGAGGCCAACTCAGTTGGAACTATGTACCATTGAAGCAGTATTTTATAATTAGCTTCAATGATAGACGTGTTTATGTAAAAATTTGGGGTGTAGCTCGATATTGTGTATCATTTGCCCTAAAACATTTCCACGTTCAAGTTTATTTGCATTTTGCCATATAAGACAGTTTTGTAGAGACATGAATTCTGAATACAAAGCTGAAATATGGCCAGAGCATTTATCAAGATTCCTGCACAAAGATTCCAATGCAGTCATGCTAGACCTGTCATTCTTTCATCGTAGGGAAGTTATAAAGTGAGAAATTTGCGAGTATCAGTAGAGCCAGGAGAGTGTGAGCAGATCTTGATTATTTTTTTTTTCTGGGCACAAAGCATACGACTTCTGCTGCACGTGGTGTGTACTTCTCCATATTTAATTTAATTGTGAGATGATTGCTTCACAGTAGCACCTCTAATTATCAAAATTTTCACACACAATTCACAAATTTTACCGGAATTGAAATAGAAATGTGTGAATCTTGGGTGACAAAATAGATTAATTGACTCCTAATGTATGTAAATATTACATTAAATTGTTATTCAAGATGTATGGATGCTGCATAAGAGCACCTGTCCTCTCATTATTATTTTATTTAGTAGTATTATTTAGTATTACATTATTTTAGTATTATTTTGTATTTACAGATGTTGCAAACTTCTCTAGTGTGAAATGCTGAATATAAATTCCTTAATCCGATTTACAAGGATTACATGGACTAAGGATTACAAGGCAGTTAGGCCTTATGTACACTAATGAAAAAGCATAGGATAAGACTGTAGAAAGCCAAATATTATGGTCATCATCTAAGCCGAAGCTTTAAGGCAATAGCCGGCTGCGCTGATATTTTTCCAACAGGCTGGTTGTACACAAGGCAATCAATAGACTGTCTTTTGTACAACCAGCCTGCCCATACATGGAACAAAATTCAGCTGATCCCTGCTGAACAGGCCAAATACATGTAAGACTGTGGTATTTGGTACTTTCGGGAGTGTTGGAAGCCAGTGTCCCCTGCAGAGTTCTGTGGTTCCACCTTCCAACCCCTACGAGACTTAGCAGTGACAAAGGAGTTGAGGCTGAAGCCACAAGGTGTGGGCTGGTGATCTGACATTTCCAGAAGTGTTGAATGTAGAAGGCATTTATGGAGGATGCAGCACAAAATGAGATGCAGGCTGCTACAAAAGATGAGAATAATACATAAAGAGTCTTTCTGCAGGATTTGTTTTTGTCTCTTTAATAAAGCAGCTAGGTAAATAATTTTCCATAGGTGATGGCACCTTTATCTGTTTTAATTTTAGCTTCCGAGTATCCACTGATGAAGTCCCGCCCATAGGGACGTAACGTACGGATGGGAATTTCGTGACGTCACCCGCAGCCATCGTACCATTTAAATGCTATATCACCTGGCACTGGTCATAGTGCCTTGTTTGTAAGTGAATCTTTATACAGTAAAACATTTTATATGGCGGAGGGCACTATGTATCTTCTTTATACTTCTATGAACCACACTACATTGGAGTAAATTGAGAGCTCACAAGTCACTGTCATCCTCTGATCTCCGATCTCCTGGTTACACGCCTGAATCATCTTTTTTTTTTTTTTTTCTTTCTTTTTTTTCCTTACTTCAGGTTCCACCTCGTAGAGTTTCTTTAGAGCGCTCAGCTTTTGTTTTTCCCAGCCCACATAGCGTCTCTATTTGGTTTTACATCATTAGTAAGGGTGTGCTTTTGACTATATTATACTCATTTCTTTTTTTTCCTTTTGTTTATCACTTACATTATTTTATTTGCGTTTTTTTTTTTTTTTTTTCAAATTTAACCACTAGAGTACCGGGCCATCGTCAAATGACGGCTCCACGGTTACTCTGAAAATTCAACAGGACGTCATTTGGCGTCCTGTATTCTTGCGGCCACTGGGGGGCGCGCGAGCGCGCCGGCGGCCGCGCGCGCGCGCCCGGCGCGTCCCCGAGATGCCGATGCGCGTGCCTGGCGGTCGCGATGTCCGCCAGGCACTCGGAATCGGCGGCTACAGGGACAAGACGTGGAGCTCTGTGTGTAAACACAGAGCTCCACGTCCTGTCAGGGGAGAGAGGAGACCGATCTGTGTCCCTTGTACATAGGGACACAGCATCGGTCACCTCCCCCAGTCACCCCCCTTTCCCCACAGTTAGAACACAATTTAGGGATACATATTAACCCCTCCCTCACCCCCTAGTGTTAACCCCTTGAATGCCAGTCACATTTATACAGTAATTAGTGCATATTTATCGCATTAATCGCTGTATAAATGTGAATGGCGCCAAAAACGTGTCAAAAGTGTCCGATGTGTTCGCCGCAATGACACGGTGACAGTAAAAAAATCGCAAATCGCCGCCAATACTAGTAAAAAAATTAATAAAATAAAAATGCCATAAATCTATCAGCTATTTTGTAAACGCTATAACTTTTGCGCAAACCAATCAATATATGATCATTGCGATTTTTTTTTACCAAAAATATGTAGAAGAATACATATCGGCCTAAACTGAGGAAAAAAAACGTTTTTTTTTTTTTAAATTGTGATATTTATTAAATAAAAAAGTAAAAAATAGTGTTTTTTTTTTAAATTGTCACTCTTCTTTTGTTTATAGCGCAAAAAATAAAAACCGCAGAGGTGATCAAATACCACCAAAAGAAAGCTCTATTTGTGGGAACAAAATGATAAAAAAATTGTTTGGGTACAGTGTAGCACGACCGCGCAATTGTCATTCAAAGTGCGACAGTGCTGAAAGCTGAAAATTGGCTTGGGCAGGAAGGGGCGTAAGTGCCCAGTATGGAAGTGGTTAAATGTATGAAAGAGTACAAAATGTGCTGTCCTGTTTAATTCCCCCTAGCCTCCCCCCCCCTCACCAGATATGGCCTCTTTATAAAGTTTCTCCAGAAACTCCTATGTCAGCCCTCAGATTTTCAGCATAACTCCATGACCTCTTGAAAGCCCTCCAGTCTTCCCATTTCTTACTTTGACTTATACTATTCCCCTCTAGCCCTTCCCTTAGTTCTTCCATCGTGTATGTCTCTTCGACTGCGTCAAAGGCCTGAATCATCTTTAACATTACCCGCAAGGGAAGTTGTATGGGACCTTCTATAATCTAAGGGTCCATAGTGCAAGGTGAGCGGATAATCTTATCACTGGTGGAGGTCCTTCACGATTCACGTAATCACCTGCATGTTACATCTATATATCACCATTGAAGAACACACGGATGGTTTTCTAGATATTTTGATATATGGACTGGAAATATCGCTGTACTGTCTTGTATTCTATAAAGCTAGTCTTTCTTTCTGCAGCAAATCACTAGTGTTCAAATACAAATGGAGACGGAATGGAATATAAAAAAAAAAAAAGCTTTATTCACAATATTCTGTACAATGACTAATAAGCAGATACATAACAAAATAAATGAAAAAGTTACTGTAGTATCAATCGTGTGTGTATAAATATTTACACACATACTGCATATGTAATGAAAATTGAAATACTTTTATAATTTATTTCATTTTTATATATTTTTTAACAAAAAGTACCATGTTTTCTAAATATGATTTCTAACTATATTTCCTGCTGCAAGGTCCCAGGGAACAACCGTTTGAACTTGCAGTATATAAAAACAAACCACCCTTACTGGAGATATGTACCGTAAAACAATTATATAGAGCCATAGCAGAGCTTTGCTCATATGTCCTCACTGTTGGTCACCCTGTGACTGGCTGTCTGATGCCTCACTGAGTGCTCTGGAGGTAGCTGGAAGATAAAGCTGTCATTCAGGTTCTTACATGGCCTTGTATATACTGAGCTGTAGTTTGACAAGTATTCATGTGGTCCAGTTTGCGTTTGGATAAAAATGTGGTTCTGAAGAGTTTGTAGTAAATTAGCAAGCATTTGGGTTATTGGAGATTTTCAAGTCATCTGCACCAGGGCTTTCCAAATCTGGGGAAAATTTATTTTCAGCCATATTTGCAGATTCTGAGCTCAGAGGGTCTTCTGGCTTTAATACTGTCCTCTCTGTATTTGAGCAGGTCTGTTCCTCTGTGGTATCTAATGTGCCCTTCTCTGTGCCCACTTGCTGCTGTTCTTCTGCAGAATGGCATTCTTGACCTACGTTAGGTTCTTCTTTCTCACTGTGCTGTTCCAATACTGGCTCTGAGCCACTGGGAGCTAGAACCAGAGGAGGATTTGGAATGTCTTTTTGCTGAAAAAGGAAGCAAATGTCAGCCTGTGTATATAATGTAGGCAGTACTACAAGATACACTCACAGGAATTTTATGCAGGTCTGAAAAGGTGAGCCATTAAAAAAAAAAAAAAAAGACAGCAAAATACATATACAACATGAAACCTAAAAACAAAAATCCTGACACAATGGCAGAAGCGGATTAGTAGCATAATGTAAACACACAGGAGTTAATCATACTAAAACTAAAAAAGAAATGTAAAGATTTATCATGCTGCTCCTACACACCTGAACCATCAAACTTTCTGGTAAAACTGATCAAAAAAACCGTACTTCCCTCGGATAGCTGTTCTGGTTCAACAAAGGCTGTGTGATTATTTCGAACATCCAGTGGGTGGGACATGCACTTACACTACTGCAATATAACAATAGCACTAAAGTGGAAGGGTGGACTGGGAGTTCCTCATTTTTTGAGATACTATAGGGCTGCTCAATTGGTACAACTGTATCAAATTTTGTTCTACAACATACCAACCTGACTGGATACAATTGTAGGCACAGGCTAGTCCCTCACTACCTATAGACCACCTGATGTGGCTCCCAACATGAGAATGTTGGGCTATTCTGAGTCCTCCTTTATCCCAATCCCACTCCCTAAGTCTCTGGGACACAGTGTAAAAATTATACCCGTTGAGGTCTCCCCACTCCCCTGTGGCCCCTATAATTAATAACCTGCATTTTCCTTTAGGACATAATCAATTCATGTGGTAGGTTAACAAAGGTCTTTACAGGATAGCACACTTCATAGATCACAAAGGAATTAAGCAATGGTCTTATTTTATGGACGCGCTACAAATGCCCCAGACAGAATCCAATCGCTTATCAAATTATTAATTTTATAAAATCCCTGAGTATGGATCAGATTATAGGGAAAAGATTGCCGCTCACTAAGCCTCAGACCTTTACGAACGCACGCCCTATGATGAACTCACGGGTACCAGCTCTGCACAAATTTGAAGGAAGAAAAAAGTCCTGGACGGCTGCACACCATTGAAGGCATCTTTTTTTAATAATGTAAAATCCAATACAGTCACTTCAAGTGTAGAAAGAACAGGAAAAAAAAACCCAACGGGTTTCACGCCGCATGTTGGCGCTTAATCATAGGATCAGACATAACCACTAGGCCCTTGTTTGAAAACAAATTCTTATGCGGACCTGAGTCACGTGGGGACGGGGGGGGAGGGATCTTGGCGCTCTATGTACTCTTCAATAGTAAATGAACTGAGCCCTCCTACCAAACGGCATGGAAATCAGATCTGGGCGAGGCTATGGAAGCAGGTATGGGTGCTGTGGTCAACCATGGTGCACAGAGGAATACTTAATACTTCCTTGGTGGAAATGAATTACAAGGTGCTGTCCAGATGGTACCTGGTTCCAGCAAGGCTGGCAAAATTGTACCCTGGCACTTCACCCCTTTGCTTCAGAGGGTGAGGGTGCTATGTTCCATTTTTGGTGGTCCACTCCAAAAGGTCCAGAGCTTTTGGATCAGAATATCCACCCGGGTTTATTCAGTGACAGGACGAAAAATACCTAAAAATACTAAAACTGCGCTGTTTGAGGACTTGCTGAATGAGATCCCTAGACATCTCCATTTGGAGGTGGAAAAGCGGCACTTCCCTCTTTAGCTGGTGTTCCCCTTTTCAAAGTTTTCTTATTGGTACAATTTACTCAAATGATCATTTAGGTGTGCTGCATTATTAATCGTAAGAAAATCGCGATCTCGATTCACCCCCCCCCCCCACGCGATATCCAGGCTGGATGACCCGCGACTTTCGGGTGCGGCCATAGGAAAGTCCCCGGCTTCTGCCTAGCTCTGAAGCGGTGGCCATCTTGGTACACCCGGCAGCGGCTGTCTCGCCATCTTGCTCCACCCCACACTCCTGCACAGTAATGATAGTGAGAAGGGGGCAAGCGGACATCTTGTTACACCCAAGGGAGCTTATGTGGTTAAATACATTATATGTAAATCTGACAGACTGTTTACATGTTAAATTTTAAAAGCCGCAGCAAACCTGCTGACCTTACATGCTTGC
This sequence comes from Rana temporaria, assembly GCF_905171775.1. Lineage (NCBI taxonomy): Eukaryota > Metazoa > Chordata > Amphibia > Anura > Ranidae > Rana > Rana temporaria. The sequence continues at coordinate 431,421,905 of NC_053489.1, read as the reverse complement.
TAATGTGACAAAACACCTCTGATTTTCACATTTAGTTAAATGTGAAAATCAGAGCTGTTCTTTCACATTAGCAAGCATGTAAGGTCAGCAGGTTTGCTGCGGCTTTTAAAATTTAACATGTAAACAGTCTGTCAGATTTACATATAATGTATTTAACCACATAAGCTGTTTTGTGTTGAAAATAACTTTAAATAAATACATTTTTGAGAATCGTGAGACAATCGTGATCTTCATTTTATACAAAAAAAGTCTACAGTAAGTCATCCACGCTTAAAGGATGGTGAACTTGAAAAAAGACACAAGTCCAACCTATAATCACACACATAGGTTGAACTTGATGGACTTTTTCAACCTCACCTACTATGTAACTTTGAACATCCAATCATGTGCAGGTGAATTTGAAGGGGGGGACGGGGACATATTGTAGACATGAATAAATGTATGAAAATTAACAAAAAGGTACACTTCATACTTTACTAAATCATGCTATAAAATATAGTAGTGGCAGAGAGGGTATTATTAATCACAATTAACACAAGTTTTATTAATTATGAACATGTGTCACCATTCTGTGGTGAAACATCTTCAATATTATTTAAATCCAGTTAAAGTGTTACTAAACCCAGTAATATGAAAATAGTTATTCTGCCCTCCCCCACAGCTTATAAATTATGTTTTTACATTAAATACTGCCACTATACACCTTTTTTTGCTGATCTGTATACCACGGTCACATGATAAACTGCACAGTTTATCCAGTGCCGAGTTTTCCACTATATCCTGTATACGCACCCACATATGTGATGTAACCTAAACAGTTCAACTGAAACAGGAAATGTTCTCTCCAGCAATAAAGACTAAACTGAGCATGTGCAGGACAGCTACCCTCACAGTATTATATGGCTTTGCCAAGATAGACAGTGCAGGAGGGAAGGATCTGTCCCATATAGTGTCAAACAAGCCTGTTTACACAATGCAGAGGATTAACCCCTCAAGTTCCACAGTGAGTATAACAAGCATGCTATTCTGCAAATACAGACTGATTTTACCGTTGTGGGTTAAGTAACACTTTTGACTAATACTAGTTATATAATGAGCTGAATAAATGTGTGCGTTTTTCAGTAGAAGGGTGCAGAGTACTCTCAATATCCAGCTCATTCTAGGTTCAGGGAACAGGGGGAATTGTATAAATAATTTCTGTCACCTGGCAGTCTCCACTTTTAAAATACTGGCAATATTCCCTGTTAGAAAAAATTGACCTAACAACAAACACCGAAAGAGCCATTCAGCTCCCTATACATTTTGAGACCCTGCATTTGGAGGGCACCAAGATCAGAGCCATCTGGCAAGCAGAAAAATAAATAAAAAACGCAATGTGATTGAGTTTTTCACATGTGTTTATAGACCCCCCCTTTTTTTACTAAAATAAATACATTTTTAAAAAAGGCAGACATATTAAGCAGAATTTTGGAATCATGGCATGAGTCCTAACACATTTAATGAAAAGCTGTCATGCAGCAAAACATCCATGTAATGAAGCAGTCTCAGAAACAGCCAGGTCTCGACTTGTCCCGAGTTCCTGGCAGTTACTGCACACGTCATGCACTGGTGTTTTGCTCATAGACAGGTTCACTTTAACACAGATAAACACACGCAAGCATTAACATTTGATAACAGAAATATGATCCTATTGTGTTAATTCTGCAAGGGGTTACTCAACTTTATCTGATTTAGTTTTTAAAACATTAGTAATTCTTGAAGACAGTCATATCAAACAGGTATTCACCACAAAGCCGCTGCCCGTCCAAAACATAGGGAGTTCCTTTCGCCAAAGGGCCACAGCCAGACTTGTAAGCAGTGTGCAGGGGACTAGATAGAGAAGAGCAGGCTGGCCCCTCTGCATCAGGGCAAGAGCCACAAACGTCACCAAGAGACCAATACCATAGGCTGCACAGGGGCAAAAAGAGAACAAGTAAATATATAGAACAAAGTTTAAAGATAACATGACAAGGTAACATGTTGGAATATTTTAGAAATTGCATCTAAGGGGTTGTGAGACAAAGAGGAGGAGATACAACTGGTGCACACAGAATGTGGTGCTGTCGTGCATAGTAACCAATCAGCTTCTAGTATTTATTGACAAAGCTCAATTGAACAAGCTGAAGTAAGAAGGTGATAGGTCACTGTGCACAGCTGCAACAGATTCTATATGCACCTGTTTTAGTAAATTTCCTCCAGAGTGCCCACAAAGGGTAGTTGATAGGTGCAAAGATTGTTTGCAGCCAGTAAACAGCTGCAATCAGCCCTTTAAATATTTGCACTTGCAAACCAATTACATTGATACTTTTCTCCATTTCCTCCCCTCCTCCAGCCTAATAGGCTTCACTCGTCCCAGAAACACACTTACATGAACCTCACGACTGCAGGCTTTGGCATTCATGTACAATTTCTTGGTGAAAATCTTTTGTGAACTTGCAAGTAAACATGAGATATTGTGGTGGGGGGAGGGGTCTAGAGTCTGCTTTCTGTCAGCTCTAGCAAGTTCTATTTTCACTCAGTACAGTGAATAGAGCATAGTGAGATAGACATATGAGAGACATACCTATGGTGCAAGCTAGAAAGTAGATCCTTGAAGACTGAATCTGAATGTCAAATCTGTGACAGTAAGCCACCAGAAGCCCTGCAGAAGGTACAAAGAACAGCATACAGTTAAAATGTTTAGCTCTGGATACAAATATGCTCTTGTTTTTTTAATTGGCAATCATTTTATTAATCATTTAATATTTGCTTTGTTTGCTGGTCTTCAAACATGGACACACTTGTGCATGAAAAAGAGGGAAAGCCTGCAATGCCTCAAACAATGTAATGCCTTAAATCATAGTTATTCAATTTTTTCCTTATATTTTCTACTATTGGAACACTTAATAAGTCTTAGATAAACCAAATGTCACATCTCAGTATGCACAGCTTGGCCCTAGGGTCTAGGGGCCTAAATTTGAAGACTAACCCATTAGCACCAACAAGGCGCACTTGAGGATCAGAACTAGACAACGAAGCAATGCAAGAAGGTGTCTTCGAGGTCTTGAATTGGCCTCCAAGTTCTCCAGATCTCAAATCGATGGAGCATCTGTGGCATGTGCTGGAAAAACATATCCGATGCATGGAGGCCTCACCTCACAACTTACAGGACTTAAAAGATCTGCTACTGACTGCTTGGTGCCAGGATCCACAGCATACCTTCAAAGGTCTAGTGGCATCTATGCCTTGATAGGTCAAGGCTGTTGGTGTGGCAAAAGGGGAACCTAATCAATATTAGGTGGATGGTCATGTTCTGGCAGATCAGTGTATGTGTTCTTGTTCCAGGTCAGTAACTCAATGTAGGGAAAAAGGAGGCCAGTCAGCATGATAGCCAACACCTTCATTAGGAGAGCTTATCAACAGCCTTTAGACTTCTCTCAAGATAGGCTTTTCCAGTAATACAAATTTTATAAAATAATAATACAAAAAATACGTAATTTTGTAATTTTATAACATCCTGTACCCAAATGTCTGCTCTCATATTTTAGCTATATTCCTAATTAGTCTTTGGCTAGAACATATTATAGGAACTAATATATTGTAGGAACTAAAGCAGCGATAGCAATTGTAGAGGCCATTTAAAAATCCATAATACAACATTTATTTTTCATTTGTTCTTATTGCTCAATAGAGTTCCGTATTTTGTAGTCCCTTTTTATTTTCAAAATGGCATGAAACAACAATAATCATTTACCTGGTACCAAAATGTCTCCGAAGCCCAAGAGAGAGAATGGCCTGTCACACAGAGCCAGGGGTGAAGAGTTTAATCTTGGCACTTTAAGGACCATTGGGAGCTAAATGAGAACAAAAATAATCATGAAAGAATCACTGAAATAAAAGGCCCAAATGCGTATGGCACAAAACACTGAATATATAAAAAACGAAAAAATAAAAACAAACGTAAAAGATAACGGGAGACAAAGTGGTGCCAAAAGGCAGCAAGGCTAAGGTAATGTTTTTTTATTTTGTATAAATAACCTAAATCTGGGTATACACTAGACCAGGGGTCTCCAAAGTTTCTAAGTAAAGGTCCAGTTTACTGTGATTCAGGCTTTATGAGGGCCAATGGGATTAGAAAATGTCCGAACATCAGTGCCACATCATTGGTTTTAATGGAAGAAATAGTGCCCCGTTGTTGGTATTAATGGAAGCATAGTCCCCCACTAAAAGTATCAGTAGGGGGATGGTGCCCCATCATTGGTGTCAGTTGGTGAAATAGTGCACCAAGGGCCAGATAAAGGCAAGCAAAAGGCCATGTCCATAATTTCACTTCCGAACAAATTAAAGGGCTGATGGAGGCAACACAATCTCAATAGGTTCTTTTATACAAGAGATGTCTTATAAGTTTTTAACTAGATGGTATCGAAACACCAGTCCGATTGGCTCAGATATATCCATTGGTGGATGCTAACTGTTGGAGGGGGTGCAACCAAAGGGGTTAATTTCTCCATTTATGGTGGTATTGCCCAAAGATTAAAGGATTCTGGGAGGAGATAGCACCCTGCATTGGGAGAATGACATTTAGACCTATAGAATTCTCGCCATTACACTTTTTCATGGGATGCCATCATCCACTAGGTTTTATAAGAGAAGTGTTACCCCACACCTAATTAAATGCAGCGAGGACATTGATACCCAGATTGTGGAAAAAGTCTAGATGTCCCACCATATTGGAATGGAAAAGGGAGGTGGAAAAAATAATGGAAGCAGAGAGATGGATACATACGGTTAAGGACCAACAAGATAAATTTAAAGATACATGGGCAGGATAGCTATACTACGCCTCTGAAATAGGGGTGAAGTAAACCCCTAGGGGGTAGTGCCGTGCTATAGTATAGATTGGATAGCTTGGGGACGCGCCTGGAAGGGGGAGGTTAAAGGGAGCAGGGTTTTTTTTTTTTTCTCTAATACTTCCTCCCTTTGGGGAAGTGCATTGGAGAAAAGATTGATGTCATTGAAAGAAGGGGAAGATTTTAATTTTACATACACTTATGCCGCGTACACACGACCGTTTTTCGGGTTGTAAAAAACTATGGGGCAAATCCTCAAAAAACCTGCCTAACTTAACTTTTAGCAGTTAAGTTACACTGGTGGAAAATTTCTACCTAAGTGCCCGATCCACAAAGCACTTACCTAGAAATTTTCGGCTGTGTAACTTAAGTGCCTCCGTCGCAAGGCGGTCTTCTCATCCAGGGGGCGATGACAATTTAAATGAGGCGTGCTCTCGCGCCGGACGTTCTGCGCATGCGTGTGACGTCATTTTTCCCGACGGGCAGCGCGCGAAATTACGTTACGTCGGGCTTTGTGGATTGCGACGGGAAAAAAAATTTACGCGGCGAAAAATAAAATTTGAAATTTAAAAAAAATAGCGGCGGTCGGAAAAAAGGTATGTTTTTACAAGGTGTTACTAGTTTACACCTTGTAAAAGCATCCCTAATTTTACTCATGCAAAACGTAACTTACGCAGAAAACACAAAACTAAAAAGCTTTGTGGATCTGCCTAAGTCCTCATTTGCATACGCAAAGCGGCATTTCGACTCAAAATGCCCCCAGCGGCGGATGCGGTACTGCATCCTAAGCTCCGACAGTGTAAGTCTCTTACAGATGTCGGATCTTCTGCCTATCTTTGGAAAACTGATTCTGAGGATCAGTTCCAAAGATAGGCACAGGGATACGCAGGCTGAACAGCAGTTCCGCCTGCGTATCCCTTTTGAGGATTTGGCCCTATGTTTGTAATGGTCTAGAAAAAACAACTTTTTTTCAACCCGATCGTTAAAACGGCCTTGCCTACACACGATCGTGAAAAAAAAAATGCTCTATCATAGCGCGGTGACGTACAACTCGTACGACAGCACTATAAAGGGGACGTTCCATTCGGATGGCGCCACCCTTGGGGCTGCTTCGGCTGATTTTGTGTTGGTAAAAGACGATTTGCGCTTTTCAGTCTGTTACAGCGTGATGAATGTGCTTACTCCATTACGAACGCTAGTTTTACAAGAACGAGCGCTCCCGTCTCATAACTTGCTTCTGAGCATGCGCGTTTTTTTCACATCGTTAAAGCCCACACACGACCAGTTTTTACAACGTTAAAAACGTTGTGAAAAATTAGAGCATGTTCTAAATTTTTAATGGCCATTTTTTACATCGTGAAAAATGCTCTGGAGCCCACACACGGCTGTATCACAGGAGTGCGCCTGCAAGAACTAACCCCCATGGGAGAGAGCTCCCATGAAGGGGGTTAGTTCTTGCAGGGAGGAGCAGAGACCGTGGCTGAGGGACCCCAGAAGACCAGGAATCGGAGCCACTGTGTGCAAAACGAGCTGCACAGTGGAGGCAAGCATAACATGTTTGTAATTTTTTTTTAAAGGGAACCTTTAGTGTCCCTTTAAGGGGGGAGGGGAAGAAGAGGAGGTGTAAAGGGTTGGGATAGGTTAGGGTTCTATAGAAGTCAACACCAAATTAAAAGTAGGCACGATAATAGTAATCTGGAATATTATATTAATTTAATGTTTTTATTTATTTATTTTTCTTTCTTTCTTTTTGGGGTTTTAAGAATCACGTTATAAGGCGCTATTAAGCTCCGTTCTTAATTATGTTTTGGAAATGTATTGCAAGAAGGTGCGTAAGTGGGGAAGGTGTAAGGGGATGGGTCACCTGTGATCACCTGTAAGTTCCTATTCTGTTTTACTATCTTTGCTCTGGGTGCGAGGAGTCCTACGATCGATCGGGTAATCAGCAAGACACTAACACGAGCATCATGTAGCAAGTTACAGTTTTTTATTAGATACTGGCTGGTTTTAGTGTCTGTGCATGGGAGGCAACCCTTCGTGGATCAACCAATCATATTACAGTATCTTACAGTATATTTTTGTACAAAGTTTGCCTGGAGACAGATATAATATAAAACAGAAATTTGCCTAGAGATAATTGTACGTGACAGATAAAAATATATATTTTAATTATATTACCAAAGTCTATCTTATGTCCATAATATTTTCACACATTTCTGCAAAATATTAGCAAATACATGTCTTTGCAACGCCTGTGGTTTCTTTTGCTCTTAGCCACAAGCTTTTAAGTTTCCTGTCTTCTCATGCAGTTCAGTCATACTTAAAACATTGAATTCAAAAGTTAATAAGGAGTTCAAGTTAGCAGGCATAATATGAAAATTAATTTAAATCTGATATGATATCATAAAGGGGTAAAGGTAACCCCGCTTTCCTATCAGAGGGTTCCCAAAAACTCCTTGGGTTTTTTTTGGGACACATAAGACACTAACAAGTTCCTTTCTTAGATGTATTTTGAATAATATGTTATTGGGGAGGGGGTTGTGTTTTATGTTAAAGCAGAGGTCCACACAAAAAGTGAACCTCCGCTTTTTGGAACCCTCCGGCAGGGCAGCCATCACAAATTTTGGGGCCCCTTACACAGCTTTAGGCAGGGCCCCCCTGGAGCAGAGAACCTGGGGGGGGGGGGGGGGGGGGTGGTGCTGACGAACAAAATAAAGTAAAGTCTTCTCTTCTCTCTCCTGCCACGAGTTGCTAAAGTCAGACGGAAAAAAAAAATGATATTAAAAGAAAAATGGGAGGCAGGCTGCGAGTTTCTAAAGGTGGGGGTCAGACGAAGCCGGGCCCCTTACAGGTGTAATGCCTGTACCCCCCTGATGGCGGCCCTGCCCTCCGGTGTCACATTTGGCACCTTTCAGGGGGGAGGGGGGTGCAGATACCTGTATAATACAGGTATTTGCACCCACTTCCAGGAATAGACTCCCGCGGGAGTCACGCTCCCTCCACTGTCTTCTGGGAAACCCACTGGTTCCAGGAGACAGCAGGGACCAGGATGGTCAGGATGGGCCGCGCCGCTCACGCATGCGCAGTAGGGAACCGGGCAGTGAAGCCCGATTCCCTCACCGAGGATGGCGGCGGGGCCGGCCGAGAGACATCGCGGGCGCGCTGGACAGGTAAGTGTTCATTTATTAAAAGTCAGCAGCTGCAGTATTTGTAGCTGCTGGCTTTAAAAAAAAATTAAAATAATACATTCGGGTGGACCTCCGCTTTGATGAATGTATTTGTATAGATATTTTGTACAGTAGGACTTGTATATTGTATGATGAAATTTGTTATAATAAAAGAAAAAAACGTGATAAAAAAAAGCCACATCCAGCCCCTGGGCAACAGTTTGAATATCACTGCACTAGACAGTTGTTTAAATACATTTGTTTAACTTTCTAATCATTAGAGGGTTAAATTGACCTTCATTTTTGACCACAGTGATGAGAAAATTCAAAGGAATATGGAAACATTTTCCTTGAACAAATACATTTGGAACAGTGTGTGCAGTTGTTGTTTGGGACATTAATTCATTCCAAAAGGGAATGTTAAAAGCAAATGGCATTTTAAAGCATTGTGGAACAGCATTCATCCTGTCAACAAAATGTACAAAGAGTTTTCACTTGAATGTTCTTATGAACGTTTGTACAAAAGTTTATTTGAAAATATACAAGTGTATGGCCCCTTTAACACATGCTGACCATCTGTCCAATTTTCATCCCATCCGTTGACGGATAAAAAACAGACATCAATGCATCTCTATGGGAAAACAGATGTAAATACAGTAGATCAGGGCTCAAAATTTCAAGTCCTGAGCCACTAGCCAGGCCTCAAGAGTTACTTGCCATCAGTTGCCCCACCTAATTCATACCCTGCCCTGCGCCTAATTGCACCCGTAAACACGCCCTGGTAGATTATCTAATGGAATGACAATGTTTTATGCAGAATCAAGTTACAAAATTAAATATTACCAACAAATTTAACAAAATGGGACAGGGCACTGGGGGCACACCAGAGGGACAGGGCACTAGAACTGGGTCTCTTCCCCATTCTCTTGCTGTCTCCTCTGCAACTCCCATCCATCCTCTCTCTCTCTCCCATTCATCTCATCATCAGGAGCCTGTGTGTGCGGCTCCACGCTTGCATGTCCCCATGCAAGCGTGGCAGATTTGTCTGCCACACATTACCGCTGCAAACCTCCCATTTCATTGCATCCCAAAGATGCTTTTCTAGATTAAGATCCAAATATCACACAGTCCATTAGAGCACTCTATTATTCACCATTAGTGGTGCAACGGATCACAGTTGATCCGTGATCCGAACGGGTCACCCCCTTCGCATCGGCACACACTGTGATCCGCGGATTGCTGTGGCTCCGGAGCTAGGCCGAAGCTGCGGCCTTTCCTATTGTTATGGCCGTGGTTCCGGAGCTTGGTCGAAGCCGCGGCCTTTACTAACGTTATGGCCGCGACTTCGGCCTACCTCGAGCTGCGGCCATAACCAAAAACATGTATGCAACAGAAGCTAAGATTGCCAATAGATTACAATGCTATAGAAAAGATGGACCGTTCTTACCTTTTCCTGGGTGCTTGAATCTGAGGGGCCAGCAGCAACTTCTACCATGATGCTCTCCCCACTCTGCAATTTAAAAATGCATATTTTTGAAGGTAAAGTGATGAGACTTATTCGGTGTATTTGATAATTAAGTTATATTTGATCAAATATTCATTTAGATGTGCTCGCTAGTCCCCCACTAGGACCCTTAAGCTGGGCATAGATGGTGGTGAACCAGCCGAGATTCGAACTGTGTGGGCTGGCTAAATGTACCAAGTTGATTGATCTATCAATTTGGGTACAACCAGCCTGCCGGATTCACTTGAATACATACATACATATAAATATAAAACTTAAAAGATGTTCAGGAATCAGCTTGAAGAGCTGAATGCGTCAGAGATTGTTTGTGTTTAGGGGGGAAAAAGGTCAGCTTTAAGCCCCACAACCTCCAGGAGCTAAGCCCCATCATCTTGTTCAAACCTGAACACGAAGGCCTATAAAAGAAAACACAGGTACGCCTATCCCAATTATTACTTTTAAAAAGGTTTGAGGGGCAAATGTCAAAATACACATTCTGAGTTCCAGTGACACTAGTCAACAAAACAACGAAGACATTTATTGGTCATCAAGATGGAACAACTGGCTAAGCAGATGCTAGAAATACAGCCCAGTTGAAGCTTCAATGTTTATCGCTGTAATACAGTCAGGCTGCATATACAGTAATAAATATGCTTTCCCTCCAGTTTAATTTAAATGTAATGTTAAATACATAGTAACACAGCAAGAGTAAAAGACACAGTGCTAGCTGCACACTGGATAGTCAGACCACTGCTTGCACACAAAAGCAGTGGCTCTGGTCTCCAGCATTCAGACGCTACCCCTGCACAGTCCTTGAACAACAGCACTCAATCACTGAGCAATACTGTTGACTTAACCCTTGTGAAGGGAAAGTTTGAGTCCACTAGATACATGGGCCATGTGCTGAGAAATTCCGTACAGCCGTCACTAGGCAGGAAGAATAGACAGCAAAGGGACTGCAGGAGATAAGCTGCACTGACATGCAACAAGGGATCAAAACAAGCATTTTGAATGGAAATATGAAAGACCCCCTTTCCCACCCATAAGACAACCACTATATTAAAAAAAAAAAAAAAGTTATACCTTTGTAAGAAATGGAGTGATGAACACGAAAAACACATCGTATATAAAGAGAACGAACAGGAGTAAAGTGCAGCTCTGCAGGGAAAATGAGGGAGAATTAACACTTAAAAAAAAAAATACATATTTAACAAGATGACATGTTTGATAGGATAGTTTTCCTATATTCAGACAATTGTTCATGAAGGCAACTCCTGCAGCTACTTAGCTAGCAATACTTTTGTACAGCAGTGGCAACTTCTGCATAAACCATTGGTGCCCAAGACATATAAAACCCACATACCTGTTACATATGAAACATTATGGAAAATGATGTCACTACAATATATAATAAACAGGTGAAGTTATACCATATGTTATAAAATGGGGAAGCAGCACAGTGATGAGTATGCCTCATGTCAGCATATGAACCAACTGGTTCCTTATACTGCTTCTTTCTCTCCACACTAGCTTTGCTCTACAGGGGCTATAGGAGGCTGATACCAGCAAAAATTCAAGATACTTACACGGCTGGCAATTAAAACATAATTTTATGATGAATCAATAATTTTATATCTGCCTAGAGTTCAGCTGTAACATTTTTTACCTTAAATGTGGGTAGGCGGATGGTCTTTAACATGTAAAGACAAAAAGCTATACCAAGAATATCCTGGAGAATCCAAGCCCACCTAAAAGATAAAATACTTTATTATTACAGATTCTTAAACGGCTTTTAAAAATACATTTCTAGGCTGGTACACTTTAATACTTACTGATCTTCATTTCGATATACTCCCCATAATACACTGACAGCAATACAGAATGATGCCAACACGAGTTTCCATACAGGTGGTCGATTGTGAAAGTATGGAAGGTTATTGTCTGGAATTCTAAAAAAGGAATGTATAAATGTTTTGCAGGTTTTTGTCTGAAATTCTAAGTGGAAATATCATTTTATGGTAAACATGACAAATAAAAAAGTGATACAGAAATAATTGTAAAATTCAAATTAAACAGAAAAGTCAATTTCATCTTATCCAGTATACATGAGAGTGCATTTCCTGGGCATCTTCTATAAATGACCTGTATACTGCTGCCCAGTTATAATACAACGCCTATCCAGTTCTCATGTATTATAAGGAGAACACAAAAAAAGTGAATAGGAAAAGTGTGTTGTCAGTGAACAGGGTAAATTAAATTTGCAGGTAAGCACAAAATGTATTAACTTGTGTATCCTTTTAGCTAAAACCAAACATATGCTATCAAGGGAAAAAACAAAACAAAAACACCCACAAATGGGGGACAGACCTGACCACAACTAATGCCCGGTACACACGATCCGAATATCAGACGAATGATTGTTTTTTTTTTTTTGTATGCTAATCTCACGTCGAATCTGATGAGTTTACTAAAGTCCCGAAAATTCTCGTACGGCAGAATAAAAAATCGCAAGTGATGTCATATGTTGTAATGCATTTGTATTGCATTTTCGAACGACAGCTGTACCGATTAAACCAAAATCGTACGATCTGGCATCGTACGAAAAAAAATTCCGTGCATGTCCGATAGGATAAAAAAAATCGGATGAACTGTCCTGATCGGCTCTCGGAAGCTCTGTACTAACGATCCGATTATCGTACGATCGATTCGAAAGCGGCATTTTTCGTACGATTTTCGGATCGTGTGTACGGGGCATAAGATGCAGGAGGAGCGAGAATCCATGTGGGCAATTGTTGCCAAATGTACCAATATAGTTTTGGCTCTCAAGTCTTCTTATAAATTACTCATGCATTGGCACCTACAAGAATTTCCCACACAATACTCCCCTGCTTCGAAACTTGCACCACACAACACATTTGGTGGTGGCACCCACAAATAATGAATTTCAGGCCCAGGGTCTTTGGCCTTAACCCATAGGCCCCTTTTCACGCGATCGGCTTGCAAAGATCCGCCTTTCTGTTTTTCAGGCGGATATAAGCGTGCCACCCATTGACTTGCATGGGCAGGCGGATGTCAGCGTAGATGTGTCCGCTGACACCCGCCTGCCATTCGATCAAACAAGATCAACTGAAAACAGATGAATGGGGATACGTTTGCCATCCATCCAGCGGATCGGATGAAAATGGACATGCTGTCCGTTTTTCATCCAATCTTCCCATAGAGAACAGCGGGCTCTGAAAGGTCCATCCCCGCACAGTGAGTAGAGACGGACCTGTCATCCGTCGGCTCAACGGGAATCAACAAACAGAGCGATCCCCCGCTGAGTGGATTCAGCCCCGTGTGAAAGGGGCCATAGTCTCGTCTTCAATGTTGTTTTACAAAAAGACCCATGGAGGGCACTTCTGTATCAACCATTTGACAACAATCATGTTATCTATAAAAAAAAAAAAAAAGCTCACAGCTTTGTTCCCACCAAACAAAAGTAAGCAAAAGCCTGGAAAAAGACAACTGTACCTTTCCATAAAGCATAATGAAAAGCAAATTAGCATTCTGTGCGACACTCGCACACCAATTTATGCATATGGCAAACTTGGATAATATATGCTCATCCAAAAGTGGAAACACATCTCTTGATTAACCTATGAATTATCACATTTTTTTATCAACAGGGAAGTAACCACGCTGATGGGCGGACGTGTGTGAGGACGTGTGTGAGGGCTCCTCCCCTCCCCTCTGAGTTCTCCCGGGTAATGAGCTGCACGAGGAGAGTGTTGTGCGAATGGACGGTCGGATGACCAAAGGCGGAAGGACCAGAGCAATACACGCCGCAGCAAGCCTCCCGCGGAAGCACCATTAAGTTGAAGCAGGAGAGGATCGTGTGATCACTTTCACCCCACCGCACCCTTTTCTATCCAGTACCCACCGGAAAAGCAGAAGCAACGATAGAGACATTCCATCTGTCCCCACAGCGTTGCCTCAGCGGGCTCCCTCCCCCCCCCCCCCCGGGAAGCAGGCTTGTCAGCAGAGGGGATGCACACGCGGACGGCATGTGGGAGGTAAGCAAGCTGAGGAGACGGCTATAAAGCTAGAGCCAGAGCTGGGGGAAAATACATAGTAGGTGTGGAACAGGAGGAAGTACAGAAGAGGGACAAAGGACGATTGTTAAAAAATTAAATGCGGTTAAGTGATCAATGACTCCGGTGGGAGGAAGAGATGAAGTGTCTGTTTTTTTTGACTGGCTTTTAATAGCATAAAAATATATAAATTGCTTGGTGGAACGTGCTTGCCAATGGCTACATAGGAAGGAGAGAAAAAGAGGAGCGGGGGATACGACCAGACAGAGTTTGCTGGAGTGTCTCAAACCGAAAGGGATATCAGACGAGGAACAGAGAAGGGAGGCACCACTGTAGAAAAAATTGTTGCAAGGACTATACCCAGAGTTTGTTTCCCTTTTTTCTGGACATGGTCCGTGTTCGGAATCCAAGCAGGACTCGGTAAAGGGTTAAACTGAAGGCACAGCACAGCGATATGTCTATTTAATCTGCACTCATCTAAACCTGCCTTGCCAGGGTCTTAATCTGTGCCGGAGGGAGAGGGGAGGTAAAGGCAGAGCTTCCCTCCCAGTTTAATTACAGAACTGCAGCGGTTCTAACCCTGTTTCTCCTTTAGCCTGCATTCCAGGTATAGACACTGCAAGCCTAGTCTAGGCTGAATATCTTTCCTACCAACTTTTTAAAAAATCTTGGATGCATGGGATTTGTATAATCAAGTGCAGAGATCGAAATTGGGTCTGTGACCATAGGACCCCCAAGTAAAATGCCTAAGTCAAAAAAATGAAACAATAGAATTAATTCTGCTAAATGGACTGACAGTATATGTGCATGTGAAGGTGATATAGGCATATACTGAAGCGTTCCTTTCTTCCTTCCTTGCTTTTTTGGTGGTACTGGTAGATTGGCAGGTCGGCGCACCTGTACATTTGTATAAACTATTATTGGGTCAATTTTTTTTTTTTGGTCCCTCCTCCCCTCCTTCTTGGATGAAGAGACTGGCTGACTTACCTATAAAGGAAACAGTCGGGTCCTTTAAAATACACACAAATATATAAACTGAAACGTGTATACACATTTGAATGCAGGTTGAAATAGGGGATATCAGCGGAATGTCCACACGTCGCCGGGCGGCTAAGCAACTATCTGGTAGTGGGAAGAGCCAGGTAAACGGGCTCAGAGCCTATCTAACGGCACCAAAGATGGATCAAGGCAGCACAATAAAGAGGACATTGGGGCATGAGGGCTTGAAGCAGGGCTTCCCAGATCCAAAAGGGGGAGTAAAAATGGCAGGACAGGACCCCCTAGTCCAGGGACGTGGAGGGGGTGGAGTAGGGAGAGGTAATACAACACCTGGCCGAGGACAATCCCCGCTCAACTTTAAGCAAAGTAGTAGGACACCTGGAGTGAACTCTAGGGGTGCAGGAGAGGTCACCGGGCTTAGTGACCGGGGGGCAGTTATCCCAGAATTAGAACTGATAGGGGAAAGTCCGAGCCCCACCAAACTTCAGGAAGAAGGCCGTAATAATGACATCACCACAGAAATAACCAAAGCGCAAACAGAGCTGAAATTGGATTGGGACTTAAGAGAACATATAAAGGCCCTACCAACAAAAAATGACATAATGCAACTTATAAACGCTGTAGAGTCTTCCTGTAAACAGGCGGTGGAGGAGATCAGAGAAGAAGTGGGAGCACTGGGGAACAGAGTGGAAGAGTGGGAGATGGACCAGGAAGATACCAGACAGGCGGTCGCGGATCTTCAAGAAACAACAAAAAAACATGAAGAAGTGTTGAACTCAATGCTGGATCAAATGGACAATTACGAAAACCGCGAGCGTAGGCAAAATATACGCATTAGGGGCCTACCGGAAATAGAGCAACGGAACGAACTTCATTTACTAGTTACTAGGCTATTTCGGTTAGTTCTGGGGACATCTGCACCCGAAATGATCGAAATAGATAGAGTGCATCGGGCGCTCTTCCCAGCTCCTCAAGGTACAGAAAGACCAAGGGACGTAATTTGCAAAATGCATCGATACCCGGTAAAGGAAGCAATTATGAGAGAAGCAAGAGAAAGAGTAGGAATTGAATTTGAGGGAGGCCAAATTGCTCTATACCCAGACATATCACGTAGAACACTCATGCAGCGAAGAACTATTAAGCCTTTGTTGGAAGCATTAAGAGCGGTTGATGTGAGATATCGTTGGGGGTACCCTTTCAAGGTCACAGCAACAAGAAATGGGAAGACGGCATCACTCCAAAACAAAGACGACCTACAACATTTTCTAGATGTATTGGAACTACCACAGGTGGACTTTCCAGACTGGAGATTAAAAAACCAGGGGTCAACCATGCAAAGACAAGGAAGGTGGCAGCAAGTGCCGGGTGGGGACAAATAGGGAAGGCAAAGGGAAATATTGGATATGTATTCTGATGGGGGGGGGGGGGGGGGGGTTGGTTTCTTGGTTCTAATATAGGTGCCAATCTGAGAGGGGGTGAGAGGGAGGGGGGGAGAGGGGGGACTAGTGGTGTTTTTTTTTTTTTTTAAGGGGTCGTTTTATTTTTTCCCCCTGTGTTTCCCCCGTTATCCTCTCCCCTCCCCCCACCTTCCCCCCTTCTTTTTTTTTCCCTCCTTCCCGGGGAAATTGGTTGGATATCTCTGAGGTAAATATTTAAAACTTAAGTAAAATGTAAAGGTAAAATAAAATGTAGAAGGTCAATATAGTTAAAAGACAAAATGTATGGGATTAATAGAAGGGGAAGCTTGGGGAGTGGGAGGGGCCCACTATATGTCGGTGGGAGAATTTTTCCCCCGTTAGGTAGGTCCCGAGGTAAGGGACTTGGTTCTCCGTTAGGGAGTGGAGGGGGTGGGGAGTCTGGACGGGGTTGTAAGGTCTCGAACGGACAGAACATCCTCTTAGGGGGTTACCCATACGTAGATATGGTGGCTTATATGTTATTCGTGGGGTTAAGTGTATGGTCCTTTTGTTTTTTTTTTTTTTTTTTTTTTTTTTTCCGTTTTTTTTACTTTTTTTGTGTGGTGGTTTTTTTTTTTTTTCTCTCTTTTTTTTTTGCTGTCTCTCTCGCCCGCCCGCCGCCGGCCCTGTTTCAGGGCCTGTCCGCTCTTATTTCCCTCGTCCTACCGTCCCCTTCCCTCTATTCGGGGGGCTGGGGCTGGTGGGAGGAGGGAATAGAGTTTAGGGAGTTTAGGGAGTAAGGACTAAAAAGATGTCAGATAAAATGAAAATTATATCATATAATACAAGGGGTCTTTGTTCAGGTTGTAAGAGGGGGCGTCTCTGGCATGAACTGCGCCACCTTGGGGCGGAAATTGTTCTTCTACAGGAGACGCACTTCGTGGAAGGGTCAATCCCCCATATGCCCCTTTTCGTATACAATCAGTGGTTTCATGCTCCTTCGCCTATTTCTGGGGCAAGAGGGGTTACAATGGGAATACATAAACAATGCCCTTTGGTACCTACAGAAGTACAAAAGGACCCGGAAGGGCGATATCTTTTTGTGAAAGGAAAAATCCAGGGCCAGTGTTATACTATAGCAACGATTTATGCCCCAAATAGTCAAACGGTTAAGTTTTTAATTAAAACCCTAGATAGGTTGGAGAAATTCAGAGAAGGTCTGTTGATCTTGGGGGGAGACTTTAATATTACTATGGACCCGAGTTTAGATACCTCATCTGGGAAAACTTTTTTGTCACAGAAAGCGCTAAGATGTGTTAAAAAGCGTCTACGTTCCCTACATTTGGTCGACAGCTGGAGGGTATTACATGAGCGGGATAGAGATTACAGCTATTTCTCCAAGACACATAATATGTATTCAAGGATCGATATGTTAATGATCGACCAATATTATTTGAGTCTGGTGGACTTTGCGACTATTGAGTCGATCACCATATCGGATCATGCACCGATAAGTTTAGGGATGAGACTAGCTTTGGTTGGGAGTAGGGAAAGAACTTGGAGACTGAATGAAGGGATATTGGACGATAAGCAAAATGTAGAATCCTTAACTGGCAAGTTGACCTCATATTTTGAGATGAATACGTCAGAAGAGGTGTCGGACCAGGTGGTCTGGGAGGCCCATAAGGCGGTAATGAGAGGGGAGTTAATTTCAATGGGATCACGTATTAAAAGAGATAGACAGAAGGAACTGACAACTCTTTTAGAGGAGATACATAACATGGAAATTAAACATAAGACCCATTTAAAGCCAGGAGATGCGCAAAATTTAGAGAAGCTTCGGGCGGATCTCAAACAGCTTCTGGATCGAAAAACTCAGAATAAAAATAGATATTTTGCCCATCGCTTTTATGAGCAGGGAAATAAGAGCGGGAGGTTAATGGCCAGACAACTAAAGAAACAACAGGAGGCGCGCCATGTACATACAATAAAGGTAGGGAGTAAGCAGATAGTAGATTCTCAAGCGATAGCAGCTGAATTCCATCGGTTCTATACTTCTTTATACAATCTAGATCCAAATGTGGGGGAGGCAGACGGGGGGGGCAGGAGGAAGGGATTCGGGAATATTTAAAGGCCTCGGGACTACAAGCAATACCAACAGCAGCCCTGGAGGAAATGGAAAAACCCATCTCCATAGAGGAGCTAGAGAGAGTGATACTGGAGGCAGCGCAGGGCAAAAGTCCAGGACCAGATGGATTTACTAATATGTATTATAAAAAGTTCTCCTCTATAATCCTGACCCCCCTCTGTAGGTATCTCAACTCGGTGTCGATCTTAAGTCCATTATCGCCAGATGCTTTAACTGCTTATGTGACTGTCCTCCCGAAAGCGGGGAAGGATCCGCAATGCTGCGCTAGTTACAGGCCCATCTCCCTCCTGAACTCCGATGTTAAGTTCCTATCTAAAATTCTAGCTTTGAGGCTACAGGATCACATTGTTAAGCTGATCCATCCGGACCAGACAGGATTTATGAAAGGCCGAGAGGCCAGAGATAATACAATAAGAGCCCTCCATGTGTTACACTGGATACACAAAGGCCCAAATAAAACTCCGGCAGTTGTGATCTCAGTGGACGCGGAAAAGGCCTTTGATAGGGTGGGGTGGGGATTTATGGTCGGAGTTCTGAGGGAGATGGGCCTGAGGGAAAGAATGATGGGATGGGTGATGGCATTGTATGCAGAACCCAGAGCAAGGGTTAAAGTCAACGGGAGACTATCAGATTACTTTGAAATAAAAAACGGGACTAGGCAGGGGTGCCCACTGTCCCCATTACTATTCGCTATGGTATTGGAACCTTTTTTGTGTATGATTAGAGGGAATAGGGGGATCAAAGGGATAGTTATAGGATCGATGGAACACAAGATATCCGCATATGCGGATGACTTGTTGCTATATCTTTCCTCACCTCAAGAGTCTCTGACGGAATTGATGAGAGAGATAGACAGGTTTGGCTGCATTTCCAACTTTAAAATAAATATAGAGAAATCGATGCTGATGCCGAATCAACTGCCTGCGGGGATGAAGAAAAAGCTGCAAAGATCCTTCCCCTTTGTATGGCGTTCAGACTCTATATTTTACCTGGGAACACATATAGCCCCAGATGTTAAACGTTTATATGAGTTGAATTATATACCCCTGCTCTCATCAATACTAAGAGATTTACAGAGATGGAGAAGTTATACACTGACCTGGTTTGGGAGAGTAAGCGCCCTTAAAATGAGTATAATTCCAAGGCTTATCTATGTCCTGTATGCCATCCCTATAGCTCTCCCACAAATATTTTTTAAACAAATAAAGAAAGCTTTTAGGACTTTTGTCTGGGGGGATAAACATCCCAGGCTGGCATATGATATTTTGAAAAGATCAAAGAAGGAAGGAGGAGTAGGACTCCCAGACATGGTACTCTACTATAGAGCCATGGCCCTGGTTCGTATTATGAACTGGAGACATGACTCAAAAGGTAAAATATGGGTTTCCCTGGAGAAAACACTGGCAGGAAGGGATCTGGCGGGAGCACCCTGGATCCCGACCGTATTTAGGGGGTTATCGGAATATGTGTCACCACTAACTACAACAACGCTGTCTATCTGGGATAGAATGAATAAGTCGGGAAAGTTTGCCCCTCCAATATCGCCTATTACTCCTTTAGAGGGATTTCCATGGTTCCCTCCTGGGGAAGAGAAGGGTAGTTTTGAGGGGTGGGGAGGAAATTGTTCAGAGGTGGCTCCATTTGGGGAACTGCTTCCCTTAAGGGAGTTGGTACAAAAGCAGGGGGAGGTATCAATGAGGGAATGGAAATACCGGCAGTTGACAGACCTGTTTAATAAATGGAAACACCAAATTAGATCAGTAAATACCATGACTACTTTTGAGGAGTGGTGTGTTAACCGCTTGGAACCAGGCCATATGTTATCTCGGATGCACAGAATGGTCCAGAGTGCCCAAGATAAGACAATCCCATATTACATGCGTGAATGGGAAAGGGAGTTGGGCCTTAAATTTACAGCGGAACAATCAAATAGGTTGATGGAAATAACACACCGGTCCTCAATAAGTTCATATATACAGGAGATGTCGTATAAGTTCCTGACTAGATGGTACCATACGCCGACCCGTTTGGCTCAGATCTACCCATTAATGAATGCCAACTGCTGGAGGGGGTGCAATCAAAGAGGGTCATTTCTTCATATATGGTGGCAGTGTCCCAGGATCAGGAGATTTTGGGAGGAGATATCCCCGTGGATAAAGAAACTGACATTAAGACCTATTGAGCAATCCCCATTGCATTTCCTGTTTCATGGAATGCCAGCATCCATGAAGTTCTACAAAAGAAGTGTTACACCACACCTATTAAATGCAGCGAAGGCACTGATACCTAGATACTGGAAACAACCTAAAGTCCCCAATATAGTGGAATGGAAAATCGAGGTAGAGAGGATAATGGAGGCAGGGAGATGGGTATACATGGTCAAGGACCAACAGGACAAATTTAAGGATATATGGGCAGGGTGGATATATTACTCTCCTGAAGTAGGGAAGGATTAGCTTGGGGCGGAGAGGCTAGGAGGCGGGTGGGGGGGAGCGGTGAGACGGCGAATAATCTTTTTTCCCTTTTTTTTTCCTTTTTTTTTTTTCTTTTTTTGTTGTCTCCCTACCCTGCGGGCACCGGAGGGGGAGGAGGTGGGAGGGGGGAGGCGCGCCCCCCCCCCCTCCTAATTCTCACCTTTTTTTTTTTTCCCCCCTCCTCTTTTTCACAACACTAATTTGGATCACTAAAGAGGAGGAAATAATTAATCAATTAAGTCAACATAGGAGGATAAGTATAGAGGCTCCCCTTAAGGAATTTTATTTGGGAGTCATAAGAATGGGAACGGGGGTTTTAAAGGAAGGTTATAGTCACAAAAGAGAGATCACTAATAAGGGAAAGGAGAAGAACACATCCAATATTGTTGGTTTTTTTTTTTTTTTCCACTCCTTTTTTTTGAGGTGGTTATGAAACTTCTCCCCTTCGCATGGTAGGGGGGGGGGAGATAAGGTGATGGGGAGTTAAAGAGGCACGAAACAAAGAAAACAATTTATTTATTTTTTTTTATTTTTTTTTCCTCACTAAAGTCACGAAATTAAGGACTATTAACCACTTACCCCCCGGACCATATTGCTGCCCAAAGACCAGAGTACTTTTTGCGATTCGGGACTGCGTCGCTTTAACAGACAATTGCGCGGTCGTGCGACGTGGCTCCCAAACAAAATTGGCGTCCTTTTTTTCCCACAAATAGAGCTTTCTTTTGGTGGTATTTGATCACCTCTGCGGTTTTTATTTTTTGCGCTATAAACAAAAATAGAACGACAATTTTGAAAAAAATGAATATTTTTTACTTTTTGCTGTAATAAATATCCCCCAAAAATATATAAAAAAACATTTTTTTTCCTCAGTTTAGGCCGATACGTATTCTTCTACATATTTTTCGTAAAAAAAAATCGCAATAAGCGTTTATTGATTGGTTTGCGCAAAAGTTATAGCGTTTACAAAATAGGGGGTATTTTTATGGCATTTTTATTAATATTTTTTTTACTAGTAATGGCGGCGATCAGCGATTTTTTTTTTGGTATTGCGACATTATGGCGGACACTTCGGACATTTTTGACACATTTTTGGGACCATTGGCATTTTTATAGCGATCAGTGCTATAAAAATGCATTAGATTACTATAAAAATGCCACTGGCAGTGAAGGGGTTAACACTAGGGGGCGGGGAAGGGGTTAAGTATGCCTGGGTGTGTTCTTACTGTGGGGGGGGGGGGAGTGGCCTCACTAGGGGAAACACTGATCCTCGGTTCATACAGTGTATGAACCGAAGAAAAGCATTTCCCCTGCTGACAGGAACGAGAGCTGTGTGTTTACACACACAGCTCCCGTTCCCCGCTCTGTACCGAGCGATCGCGTGTGCCCGGCGGCGATCGCGCCCGCCGGGCACACGCACGGGAGTCGGGGGCGAGCGGGGGGCGCGTGCGCGCGCCTCCGGCGGCGCGCGTGCGCCCCTAGTGGCGGCTAAAAGGTAGGACGTCATAATACGTGATCTCGCCTAGGAGAGCCACCTTGTGGACGTATTATGACGGTGCGGCGACGGCAAGTGGTTAAGCCCTGCACAAAATCCCTTTTGCTTTTTTTTTTTTTTATTATTAGGGTGGTATTGAGCTCCTCCTTTTTGTGCCGTAGGGAGGTCATAAGGTGATGGGGTTTAGGGGGTCACGTGGGGGGGGGGGGGTCTCGCCTCTCCTTTCTCCTCCTCCTCTTTCTCTCTCTCCCTGGCGTCCCTCCCGCCTCTTGTAGGTGGGGAGTGGGACGGGGGATTGGAGGAGAGGGAGGGGGAGGCCGATGGTGCCCATGGGGGGGATAAGATAATGTAGGAAAGTATTTTTATTTGAATATGTACGGAGATATCCTTTTTTTTTTTTTTTTTCTGTTTTGTTTTGTTTTGTTTTGTTATTGTTATTTGTTTATTGTATGTGATGTAATTTGGAAAATAAAGAAAATGAGTAATTATAAAAAAAAAGTCCACCAAGACATACAATACAGATTATTCAGTAATTGGAACCTATGAATTATCATTTTGGTTCTGCTCCTAGAAGGAGCACCACTATCCCCCGCCCCCTTATCTTCATTCTTTTACCCCCCTTTTCCCCAGCCCCAGAAACATTACACAGAAAGGTAGGGCCATGTAGCATTTTTTCATGAAAGAGTAAGCTATACATTTTATTTATTTAATTATGCTGTGTGAATGGGAACACATAACAAATATAAAGTAAGTGTTATCCCAATACAGTAGATTACAGATAAAATACAACAGTGCTCTAGTTTCTTACCTGCACTTGCCATATGGGATTCTGCGGACAAATGGGAAGAGACAACTGTATAGACCGATGGATGCAGCCAAACAGAAAATTGCAATGATTACATAAACTGCAAAAAAATAAAACAAAAGTGATGCATATGCACTTTTTACTACACATTTTTAAATACTGTTGAAAACAATCATAGCAAAATATTTCTGGGGCTAAGCCACATGTGATAGCCTATACTGTATATCATTTTTGCTAAATGTGTATTGATTTTCTGCGAAGACCAGTTGTATCTTAGTGATTGATATCATCAGTCATTGATTAAATCACATTGAATTCTCCTTTTAATGCAATCAGTTTCTGAAAGGTATGCACTTCCATTAAAACGATCTTATAGTTATGCATATAACCAGAATAAAGGATTGAATGTATGCTCTAGCTAGTGGTAAAAAAAAAAAAATCTACCAACCAACCAACCATCCATCCAATAAAATAAAATGCAGTTCCTAGGAGCTAGCTTTAAGGAAGCAGCAAGATACTTTCTCAGAGGGAAGCCTGGTATATACAGTGGAACATCACCCTGCCATAGGCCAATACCACACCAGATTTAATCCAGTGATACAAAAACTGTGTGCCACTTGAAGAATTCAGAAAGAGAACCTGCCTTTGATGTAGCAAGTGGGGAAAATGCCATTAAAAACATTAATCTTTCCACTGCCAGACCAATTCTCCCATTTTTCACACACATGCTACAAGGGCACATTATTGCTGTGAAAATTGACTAAAGCCCCCCCCAAACGATATATAGATCTTTAATAAAATGAATATTTAAGCAGATGACAAAAAAAGTAAAAGCACTGGTGTAAGAAGGCTCTCATAGGATCAGGTACCCGGTTTGATCAGGGAACAATTTAAAGAATAGGTTATCCCAACATTTCATATTCCTGATACGTGTCTGCTGTACCATGTACGTGTATGAAAAAGTATCCTGTTCTTTTTGTATTGCCTCCTTTGTGTGAAATACCCGGTGTTCCTGGCAGTCCCTCCACTTTCCTATTAAAAACTGACCACACTGGGCACAAGAGCGGCCGACGCAGTAAAGTTACGACGTTTACGTTAGGCTTTTCCCGGCGTATAGTTGCCCCTGCTATGAGGCGCAGCCAATGTTACGTATGGCCGTCGTTCCCGCGTCAAAATTTGAAAAAGTTACGTTGTTTGCGTAACTCGTCCGTGAATGGGGCTGGACGTAATTTAGGTCCACGTCAAAACCACTAAGTCCTTGCGGCATATTAGGAGCAATGCACACTGGGAGATTTCCACGGAAGGCGCATGTGCCGTTCGTGAAAAACGTCAATCACATCGGGTCACAGTAGATTAACATAAAACATGCCCCCCCCTTCCACATTTGAATTAGGCGGGCTTACGCTGGCCGATTTACGCTACGCCGCCGCAACTTACGGAGCAAGTGCTTTGAGAATACAGCACTTGCCCGTGTAAGTTGCAGCGGCGTAACGTAAATCAGATACGTTAAGCCGCCGCTAAGATACGGCAGTCTACAAGAATCAGGCCAATAGTGTATACTTTAATGTTTATGGGACACCCACAGACACTGCTGGGCTCATTAGGAATAATGGTGATTGGACAGGTAAAACTTTTTTAAATGCTACCATTTAGATGAGCTGGTGCTAGGAAGACTCTGCAGCCAGTCTCTCCTACTTTGTGCCTAGTCTACAAATGGTCACTCATGTGATTCATGGCACAGACCATGCTATAGAACCTATGGCCAGCTTGAGACCAGCTTTAATAAATTGCAATAAAATCATCACAGATGGTAGAATTGTTTCTTTTTTTTTTTTATGCACAAATTAATGCACATTTAAAAAAAAATGTACACTAAAAAATAAAGCAATGCAAGTTGCACCATTTTGTACTGGGCTTGTTCTTCCTAAGTTCCTCATCTAATGTGAGAATTGTGTAGGGCATGTACAGTTTGGCAAGCATGAATAGAACAAGCAAGATAAATATCCAGCCACTGTTTCTTCACCTAAGCGATCATAGAATTGGTAGAGAAGAACCAACATTGAGCAGCACATGACCACAAACACACAGATCATGACAGGCGTAACATCCACAGTCTCATCATCATGTTTCTTATCAGATCCATCATCCCTCTTATGCTTCATGTACCGCCTGCAAGTAAGAGAAAGAAAAACAAATGTTACTCTTATATTTGCTTACAGATTTTTTTTTTTTCTAAAATTTTGTATTTTTTGGGGTTAGAGTGGCAAGGGATAAGAACCCTCTATTTATTTATTTATTTTTATATTATAAAAAAAGAAAACCCCAAACTTTGAGTTGTCCCCAGAAAAGTAAGAGGGGAAATCTTTCTATGGGACACTAGTTCTAAGTGACCTGGGGTCCCCAATGCATTGTCTTAATTTGCAAGGGTTTCCTCTCACTTCCTGTTTTGGCTATGGGACAGGAAGTGAAGGGAAATCTCCTCAATGGGACACAGATGGCAAAAAAATAAATTGACAGAGGTTATGACACGCCCTTATTCTATCAAAAAGGGAAAAAAAATAAAAGAAGTTTTGCCCATAGTTATACTTTAATGTAGAGAAGGGTTGCAAAAAAAAAAAAAAAAATGAAGTGTCACTAAGATTTCCAGAATCAAAAATTAGGCCTAAACTATATATGAGTGACTTTGATCTGAGCGATTTAACTTCTTGCTGCCAATAACCTCATTTGCAATATATCGATGTCAATCTGTTGCAAATTAGGTGGTATCACAGGCAAGAATGGGGGAACACCACCCCACTGTTAATTTTTAACGTCAACTTTCGATTTAGGTTCAGTCATAGTCCTTGTATTTTTGTCATCTGAATCATTTTAGTTTTAGTCCTATTTTAGTTAACTAAAATCTCCTATACCCACCTGAACTTCTACTTCCCTCTGAGCTCTGCCGGTCTGTTAAAGCCCCAGCCCCCTGATCCTATTGGTAAGCTGTAATGGCTGAAAGCAGAGGCGGCTCTCTAACTAGGTGGTAGCATAAGGCCTTGCACTCACAGGGGCCTCGTGACCACCTAGTTGAAGAGCTACACTCTGGCGAGCAGAGGGTTAATGCTGCAGCTGCCTGTGAGCTCCATGGCCAGGCAGTGGAGAAAGGACGGTGCCATGGCCATGTCTGTGTCCTGCAGAGGAGGCGGGGCCAGCACTGTGTTGTCCGGTGGAGAAGATATATTCCAGCAGTCGGCGCAAAATGAGAATACAATTATTCCCGCTGCTCCAGAGACGCAGATCGCCCCCCACTGGAATTCTGCGCTGATCGATTCCCGCACACCCTGAGAAGGCATCTGGTGTTTGGTAAACAGAGGAGAAGAGGAGGGTCCTGCCGGGGGGGAAGCCTTTACCAGGGCTGTATGGAGCTGATGGAAAGGGGGAGGTAGGAGAGAAGGTGTCCGGGCCGCCCCTCTTCAGGCAGGGGATCCGGGACTCCAGCTGCAGGGAGAGGCACAACTACCATGCCACAAACCCTTATGCAGCCAGTTAACACCAGCATGAGAGAGAGCCTCAGCCACTGGTCTTTATCACTGTCCCATCCCCCCTACTCCCTTCCTCCTGATCATCAGTGCCACAGTCAGGGCAAAAGGCTGAGTGTTGACAGAACATAAAAACAAGGATACAAAAGCTGCCAGTTTGTATTTGGGTACTGATTAGGAAGAACCCTTCAAGAACTGACCCTAGTTTAGTAAGTGGCTTGGATGAGCAATTGCTGTGCATAGTCCTGGAGTAAAAACTGTTTATTGCTTTGCTGAAAAAAGGGCAGGACAAACCTGCTTGAACTGTTCCTATGTGTCCCTGTCTAATGCATTGTTTACCACTGCTAAAACCAATTGAGCATGTTACTCTTAGAAAAATATATATACATACACCAATCAGCCATTATGACCACTGACAAGTTACATAAATAACATTGCTTATCACCTTAAAAAGGCATCTGAAATTTGGTGGGATAGATTAGGCAGGAAGGGAACATGCTGTCGCGAAAGTTCATGTGTTGAAAGAGGGGATAAATGGGCAAATGTAAGAATTTGAGTGATTTTGACAAGGGCCAAATTGTAATTACTAGATGACTGGGTCAGAGCATCTTCAAAACTGCAGCCCATTTGAGATGTTCCCAGTCTGCAGTTGTCAGACCCTACCCCAAAAGTGTCCCAAGGAAGGAAAACCAGCAAACTGTTAACAGGGTTTAGTGTGGCCAAGACGTACTGATGCATGTGGGGAGCGAAGGCCAGCCTGTGTAGTCCGATTTAACAGAAGAGCTACTGTAGCTCAAATTGCTGAGAAAAGTTAATACTGCTTCTGATAGAAAGGTGCCAGAATACATAATGCATTGCCGTTTTCTGCATATGAGGCTGCGTAATCACAGACTAGTCAGGGTGCCCCCCATGATGACCCACGTCCACAGCCAAAAATGCCCCCGATGAACCATGGAGCAATGGAAGAAAGTGGCCTGATCTGATGAATCACATGCGTTCTTTGACATCATTTGAATGCCTGGGTGCTTGTGCACCGTGCGTACCTGGGGAAGGGATGGCAACGGGTTGCACTATGTGAAGACGGCAAGCTTGCAAAGGCAGTTTGATGCTTTGGCTAGTAGTGCCAATGTCTCAATGGGTCAGGGCAGTTTTGAAGGGGAAAAGGGGGGAACCTACGCAATTAATAATTGGGTGATCATAAGGTTAAGGCGGGTAGGCATAGTGTTATGGCTAATCGGATATATATATATATATATATATATATATATATATTATTATTATTTTTTTTATATATAAATATATATATTTTTTTTCTTCTTTTTCTCTTTGAAAGTAAGAGATATATAAACACATGTGTGCACATAGATATAGAAAGGGGATATATATAAGGGGGGTGACCATGTGTGGGCGAGCGTAAAAATATGCCTCCGGATATGCTCTCCCCTCTTCTTACTCCCCCCTCTCACTTGTAAAAGTCCCCCCCCCCCTCTTTTTTTCCCCCACACAATTTGAAGGGGTACAATGGGGATAGAGGGATATGATCTTCCTTCTCCCTTTTTGAAAGTAAAGATATATATAGATGTATATAAGCACAGGTATAGAATTGGGATGCACTTAGTCGGGTAATTATGGGTGGGTGGGGTTAAAACATGGGGGGGGGGGGGTTGGGCAGCCTGGTATCTGCATTTTTTGTGCAATAACAAGTGATACGACAGACATAATGTTAGTTCAAGTGTCTAGTTTTTAAAAATAAATTCCCACAACACCTAAAATATACTTACTTTTTAACATCTCTGCTACCTGCCCAATAGCCACCAATGGCTACAGTTCCTACAGCCATCACGAAAATGATGACCATGTTGTAGTCCAGAACAGGCTCATTTGGTGCATACATGGCCACTTTTACTGAGGGACCGAATGTCTACCAAAAAAAGGGTGAGAGGGTGGTTAGCTAACAATTAAGTAAGCAAGGCACATTTCTTAGGAAAAGCTATGATTGAATTGAACTCAATCTTTATTACCCTTGGAAATAGAAAGTAAAGCACAGTAGGCAATCTAAGTGGTCTGCCCAATTGGTAGTCAGATGTTATTTATTAATATGATGCTTAAAGCGGGGGTTCACCCTATAAACCACAAAAAAAAAAAAAAAAAAATTCTTCTACCATAAAATCAGGCATTGTAGCGCGAGCTACAGTATGCCTGTCCCGATTTTTTTATCCCCGTACTCACCGTGTACTCGTACATCGAAGATACCGACTCCCCTCGGGGAATGGGCGTGCCTATGGAGACGGAGGATGATTGACGGCCGGCTCTGGCGCATCACGCTTCTCCGGAAATAGCCGAAATAGGCTTGGCTCTTCACGGCGCCTGCGCATAGCCTGTGCGCAGGCGCCGTGAAGAGCCGAGACCTACTCCGGCTGTCTTCGGGGAGAGTGACGTGCCAGGGCCGGCCGTCAATCATCCTCCCTCTCCATAGGCACGCCCATTCCCCGCGGGAGCCGAAATCTATAATGTACGAGTACACAGTGAGTACGGGGGTAAAAAAATCGGGACAGGCATACTGTAGCTCGCGCTACAATGCCTGTCTCGATGGTAAAATCGTGTCACTGAGGGTGAACCACCGCTTTAAGATACGTCAGCTTTTCCATGTACAGTATTCAGCATTTTTTTCTTACCTTACTGATATCCAACATATCGCTGTAGCTAAGTAGAGCCACTGGAATATCAATCTCTTCATACTGAGTACGATTACCGCCAGGAGGGACCTGAAAATAGTATTAATACATTCAATACTAGACAAAGGTATTATTAAAATTCAATTGTCATCAACATTCTCAGGCTAAAGAAACTATTAAAAATCAATGATATTTGTGGCTTTGGATGCTTGTGGCTTTTAGGGGCTTGCATACAATAATTTGTATCAGAAATTGAAAGGCAAAAAGGCAACTGAACTCAAAGGTTAGACTATGAGCTGCCTTAATTGATCTTCACTGCCACCTTTAGACTATTCCTGGCACTGCAATTCTGCCACTGTAAACAGCACACCTGACCCTTAATATCTACTGTATTATAGGCTATGCAGCATCTCCATCCAGGGCCTGATTCACAGATTCTTAAGTTGGGTACACACCAAGGCTGGGCATACATTATACCATTTTCTGGTACAATTTCCCTTTAGATTTACCAAAATCATATAATAATAGGTAGAGCTCTGCGATTTTGGCCCCCAAAAAGAATATGCAATTTAAAAAAAAACAAAAAAAACCTTGATTCACGATTCAAATCAATTTTTTTTTTCTGATGGACATCGCGCCGGCCCTAAGAAGCTGTGGGCAGGAGTTTTTAGGCGTGGCCGCCGGCTTCGGCCTAGTCCGCCACAATCCTGGGAAAAGGCCACGGATTAGGCTAAAAAAAAATCATGCCCTCAGCTCGCCGCGATCCTGGGAAAAGGCCGCGGACTAGGCCGAAGCCGTGGCCTCGCCTAAAAAAGCCTGCCTGCAGCTCGCCGCCATCCTGGGAAATAGCCGAGGCTTCAGCCTAGTCCGCGGCATCCGGCCTTTTCCCAGGATCACTGCAAGCTGCAGGCAGGGTTTTTTAGGCGAGGCCGTGGCTTTGGCCTAGTCCGCGGAGACCCGGTCCTATCAAAAAAAATAACTAAATCAATTTGGTCAAAATCTGAATCGATTTGACCTCACAACGTTTGTATTCAATGAGGCAGGCACGTATACTACATAGTTTAAGGTAAATATAAAGAAAATTGAATAAGAAAATTGCATAATGTATGGCCAGCCTAAGAAAATGTAAAGATTGTTAGTATAGTGCTTTCGACAGCCGCATATGTACGTGAACATAGCGTCTGATTTTTCACTCAATGTGTACAGAAATCATACAGAAATAATCCAATAGAGAAAAACATGCATGATCAAAAGCAAAAGAACAAGCCAGAAAAAGGTGGCAACAAACATAGAAATCATACACTAGAAAGAACATTTTGCGGTTTAGTTCTCCGGCTCAGGTGCAAATTATTTACTTGCAATCGCACCTGAACCAGTCTCACTCCATAGAAAGCCAGATAGGTTCACATGTCATACAAATCGCATGTGGTTTAAAAATCCAATTCGCATATATGTGAAACGAGCCTTAAACTTGTCATCTGCAATCTAACCTCTGCCTGTCATTTGCACTTAACTTCTATCTGCTGCCCCCCTCAACTCCTTGCCTGTTTGACTATGCTTCCGTTTTCCACCTGCTGTCTGACTAAGGCCGGCCATAGATGGTGCAAATTTCCTTCCTGCAACCAAAACATTTTGCACGATTCCTCCATCAACACAGACAGTGCTGACAGGAAAATCTCTCCTGCCAAGCAATTGTTTTCTCCTGGCAGGGGAAGCCAGTGGTTATAGCAGCCGCTAGCAGTAATCGCAAGTGAATCCGGCAGGCTGGTTGTACCCAGGTTGATCAAATCGATCAGCTTGGTGCATTCAGCCTGCCCACACACGGTTCCGGCTAAACCAGCTGAGATTGAAACAGTCTATGGCCGGCCTAAGTTTCTCTACTTGGTATTCTGCCTGTTTGTTGGTTCACTGTGACCACTGGATCCCCTAAAAGTAGCCACTGGGGCATCGGCTGTATAATATTCAAACAGCCAGAGAATCTTGTAAAGACCTCACACTCCAGGAATAAAGAAAGCTGGATGGCCACACTCCTATACAATTACTTTATTCAAGTGCAGAATATACTACTGTGTCCCTAGGATAAAGCCACCAGCTCAGACACCTACCTCGTAAAGGTGATGGCTACAAGGAATACCAACCTTTTGGGTATGAAAAGAAAGTCTCTAGTGGGTTCAAACAGCAGTTTCTAAAGCACAGACAGAACCAGATTCAGATGTCACAGGGAAACTAAAAGGGAGGCACTACATACGTGACTCCATGTACAAAGGTCTTAATCAAGGAAAGTGAAGCCCACAGTACTTTGAAAAAAGTAAAAAAACCTGACTCTTAAAAAGCATTGAGCGCAAGATGGTGCGCTGCTCAGGAAGGTGTGAAGATTCATCCCACATAGAAACTCCTACAGTGGAAGCCTTGAGATTCACACCAAGCAAAGTATGCCTTCCACATGTACAGATCTTGACAGAAGCAGCCTTCCTATCTTTTATCATTGTACGAATCAAGGATGAAGAAACGTTCCTGGGGCTGCAATAACCAGGTTCTTAAAGCGGAGCTCCACCCAAAAGTGGAACTTCCACTTTAAGCACTCCTCGCCTCCTTAGATGCCACATTTAGCATGCAATTTTTTTTTGGGGGGGGGGGGGCTTCGATAAGAGTGGGACTGCCTGTCCCACTTCCTACTTCCGCCCAGGGACCGCCTCGGTGACTTCTCCTCTCGCCTTAAGCGGCCCCTCCCTCTAGGCGATCTCCTGAGACACCCGACAGGTCCCAGGAGATCGCCTGACCACTCAGGGAGCGCAGAGCCGCCTCGCGCATGCGCAGTGCGTTCCCAGCCATGAAGCCGAAAGCGGTCACGGCCAGGTGCCCACAAAGGCGCAGGCGGGGGGGACGGGGGGGACGGAGCTCCGGGCAGCCGCGTCGCTGGACCATGGAGCAGGTAAGTGTGTTTATTAAAAGTCAGCAGCTACACTTTTTGTAGCTGCTGACTTTTAATAAACCTAAAAAGGCTGGAACTCCCCTTTAGGCCAGTGACCACAAAACAGAATGGTAAATCGGTCCTTAAAACAGAAGTTCCTAACATTCTAGGAAAGCTCAATGAACAACTTCCAGGAATCTTACTATATTAAAGTACCACCCGGGCCTGCACCATTCCAGTACAATGAGAATCATTGGAATGCCTTTTTACTTGATCCTTCAAAGCAGATGAGAAAGAAGCTTTGGGGGAGGAAAGAGATTCCACAGAGTCACCAGAGCATCCACTAGATGACATTTGACAGTAGAAAATCTTCCAAATGAACAAACAGCAGAGCTGAAGAGAACATGTCCGCTCTCCAGAAGACACGGGCAAAAAACGAGGCATGAAGGTTGTGGGCGGAATTATCCTGTACAGGCTTTTGTGTTGCTAGTGTCCATTTCTCCTGTAGGCAGGAGTACAACCCAACATCTTAAGAATTTCTGTGTCCCTCAATGGACAAGAAAAAAAAAAATGAAGCTTCTGTAAAGCTTAGCATCTTGAGCCTAAATCTGTATCATTAAAAGTGGAAGTAAAACCTCTCAGGCTGCATTCATACCTGAGCGTTTTGTCGCCTGAAGCATGAAGCTCCAAAACGCTAAAGGGCAAAAAATACATTATTCTCAATGGAGATGGTTCACATCTCCACTCCAAAACGGCTGACGCCGAACCCCTGAAGCTCAAACAAGTTCTGGACCCTTTTTTGTCGCTCGAATTGAGCGTATTTGGGCGTTTTTCTGTTTTTAACATTGGTGACCCTAGACCTGTCCAAAATCACGGTAAAAAACACAGCGATAAAAAACGCTGCAAATATTGCGGCAAAACACACCGCAAAATTGCGGCAAAACGCTACGCTCAGGTGTGAATGCAGCCTCATTGTTTTCAGCCAAGGAAGCTGCCATCTTGGTCTCTGTTTAATCTTCAAATGCCACGATCCAGCACGTGTGATCAGTTATGACACCAGCCATTGGTTGGTTTGACAGTTTGGCATAGAGCACAACCAGTGTGACAGTTACATTTCTGGCACGTGGCATCTAACTGTTTTTTTAAAACTGTTAAATCGATGGGTTTACTTCCACTTTAAATTGCTAGAATTTTATAATGACAAGATGCAGAAAGAAATGCTTGACTAGTAACCAGTATCTGGGAAAACAGATTTTAGCACTGGGGACCACTTGTTTTCCCTCATTTACAACCTGTGTTTGGGTTGGAGGAGATACCTACCTTTTATAAGCAAAAAGTTTAGGCTGTTTATTGGCATTGCAAAACGGCAAAGTATGTCATCAGAAAACTGATCATGCAAAAGATCCATAATACCCTTCTACTCACCAGCCGCTCCCGACTAACAATCAGTAGCCCACGTGCTCCATTGATTTGCGCCAGTCGCACCTTATCATAAAAAGTGCAATTTCCCCTCATTACCATCGGGATACGGTTACTGAAGCCACCATCTGGGACATCCGTGGGGGAACAAAGAACAGATGCAGTCTGATCTTGAAGATGGAGCGAGGCCTACGTTTAGGACAAGATAAGAACGTGTTTAATCAAACGATCAAAACAGCGGATTTCTGACAAATCGCATTGTGTGAACGAGGGCTTTACCCCACAACCGTCAAATGTCAACTCAATCACTCAATACAGCAATTGCATGGGTTTTTCCACACATATTTCTAATGCAAATTAATTAGCAATGGAAAACAAACTGTATTGCAAAAACAATTCTATTTAAGCTATATGGCAAATTAAATATGGAGTTAGGAGCTTGATATGGCTTTTTATGCCTACACTGCAGATAGAAGATTAAAAGTGTGATGCTCACGCTGTCACAAATGTGGAAAATTCTGAGTGAGTTTATGATGAAAACATTGAATAAGCAGAGGTAAGGGTGAGTGAAAACCAAATATCAGAACAGCTGGTAGTGCTAGAGATACACTATGAGGATGATTTACTAAAGGCAAATACACTGTGCACTGGAAGCGCACTTGCTCCAAATCTTAGTA
Organism: Rana temporaria; assembly: GCF_905171775.1. Lineage (NCBI taxonomy): Eukaryota > Metazoa > Chordata > Amphibia > Anura > Ranidae > Rana > Rana temporaria. Next base: position 431,387,777 of record NC_053489.1, on the reverse strand, counting down.
AAGGAGGTAAAGTTTTACTTTGCAAAGAATACCCAATTACATGCAAGGAAAATCAGAAACAGCATTTCTTCTTGCACATGCAGAGCTTCCCCTCATTTAAGAGCATTCCCTTAAGCCTAGAACACAAAGGTTGAATGTTGGCAGGCATCGGCTGGTTCAATAGAAATTGTCTGACATTCGGCCTGTTTGTATGACGGACATTCAGCTGGCCTCTGTCGAAGGCCCAAGACCAAAAAAAAAAAATCTGCCTACCAGTGCTCTGAACAAACATCAGAACAAAAACAGCAGGGAAAAAAGATAATAATCGCTGTACTAACATCAGATTGTTAGTACATCGCCTCTGACCTGAGATGTCAGTTTTTTGTAGTGGTGTACAGGGATTCAGTTCTAGAGCAACTGCAATTGAAGTGCACAGTATAATTGCCTTTAGTAAATCAACCTCAATTAGAGGTCGACCGATATGGGTTTTTCTCTGGCCGATGCCGATATTTAGAAATCGGGGCGGCCGATTTTTGGATTGGGATGCATTATGGAGGGGGATGGATGGTGCTGGGTGTGGGATGCATTGTGGAGGGGGATGGATGGTGCTGGGTGTGGGATGCGTTGTGGAGGGGGATGGATGGATGGTGCTGGGTGTGGGATGCGTTGTGGAGGGGGATGGATGGATGGTGCTGGGTGTGGGAATGCGTTGTGGAGGGGGATGGATTGGTGCTGGGTGTGGGATGCGTTGTGGAGGGGGCTAGATGTGTGTTGCTGGTGGTGGGTGGGGGGTGCGTTGTGGAGGGGGATGGATGGTGCTGGACGTGGGTGGGAGATGCGTTGTGGAGGGGGATGAATGGATGGTGCTGGGTGTGGGATGCGTTGTGGAGGGGGCTAGATGTGTGTTGCTGGTGGTGGGTGGGGGGTGCGTTGTGGAGGGGGATGGATGGTGCTGGACGTGGGTGGGAGATGCGTTGTGGAGTGGGATGAATGGATGGTTCTGGGTGTGGGTGGGGGGTGCGTTGTGGAGTGGGATGCGTTGTGGAGGGGGATGGATGGATGGTGCTGGCGGTGGGTGGGGGATGCGTTGTGGAGGGGGATAGATGGATGGTGCTGGCGGTGGGTGCGTTGTGGAGGAGGATAGATGGATGGTGCTGGCGGTGGGTGGGGGATGCGTTGCGTCGGATTTCCAAAATACTGTAATTAAGCATATAAGCTCCGTTCCGTGTTGAAATTAACGGTGAAATCTAAAACTCTGGTGGGTGTAATAAGATGTCCGCTTGCCCCCTTCACACTCTATTACTGTGCAGGAGTGTGGGGTGTAGAAAGATGGCGGCGACGGAACGTCACTTCCGGAGCAATCTGTGATGGGGAGCCGAATGTGACACTAAACCGGCAGCGGCTCTGGCTTGTGACATGTTTGCTGATGCTTTCTTCCTCTGCTACAGCCCGCCGAGGTAGGGGGGGGGGGGGCTGGGCGGTGCTAGTGAAACTTTCTCTTTTCCTCTATAGGGGCCGACGCACAGGCTATCGACGGCGCGGGTAAATTCATTTCACGTGCTGCTGTAGGTGGAGCGGGGCACTGGTCAGCAGGTTTAATGCGGCAGATGAAAATCGGCCTAATTTTCACAATAATCGGCCGATGCCGATTTCTTAAAAACTGCCAAATAATCAGCCGATATCGGTCGACCTCTAACCTCAATAGCTCTATGGAGAGACATGTAATCAAGTTAGATAAACAGATACAGTTATGGAATGTAAGGAGGGAAGGCTTACTTACAGCTTTGGTCAGGTCATGAGGCAAATGAGCCCATTGTGAATTAAAAAGAATACAGTAATCTTTGGCACTCCCACCACTTTTCTCTGATGTCACATGAACCATTCCATATTCACACAATACCTGAAAGAGATCAAAGACACAGCTGAATATTCTGTCCAACTTTACAAAGGAAATTATTTTAAAAGAACATCCTGATTAATCATTTATTTATATATAAAAAAAAAGTATTAAAGCCCAATGTTACCAAAAACATTTATTTTTTAAAGATTTGGATACACAGGGTAAGAGGAAATACTTCTGCCCAGTCTTTTTTGTTCTCTGTAAACCATGAAAGATTTTCCCTCCTTCCTGTGTCGGTGACCCAGCGTGTTGGTCATATAATGTTGTGTACAGAATCCATCCTCCCACACTCCTCATGCACAACGGCTTTGCATAACTGAAGTTTTACAAAAGCTTATAGACCTTTCATGTTTTCCAGGTTGTTAAAAAAAGAGATTTTTAATACAGCTTACCTGTAAAATCTTTTTCTTGGAGTACATCACGGGACACAGAGCGGCATTCATTACTATATGGGTTATATGGAGTACCTTCAGGTGTAGACACTGGCAATCTCAAACAGGAAATGCCCCTCCCTATATAACCCCCTCCCATAGGAGGAGTACCTCAGTTTTGTAGCAAGCAGTATGCCTCCCAAAATGGTCCTCAAAAAAGAGGGGTGGGAGCTCTGTGTCCCGTGATGTACTCCAAGAAAAAGATTTTACAGGTAAGCTGTATTAAAAATCTCTTTTTCTTTATCGTACATCACGGGACACAGAGCGGCATTCATTACTATATGGGATGTCCCAAAGCAATGCTTACAATGAGGGGAGGGAGAACATCTCCAAGACAAAAGGATTTAATTTAGAGATATACTCAAATCATAATAAATCCAACTTAGTTGAGAAAAATAATTTTAAATTTTAAATTTAACTCAAAAAAGAGGAGCCCCCGGAATCCGAGGGTCTCAAACTGCAGCCTGCAGCACTGCCTGCCCGAAGGCAGTATCAGTATTCCTTCTTACGTCCAACTTGTAGAATTTTGTAAACGTGTGGACAGAAGACCGGGTTGCCGCCTTGCAAACTTGAGCCATAGAGATCTGGTGGTGTGCTGCCCAGGAGGCGCCCATGGCTCTAGTAGAATGAGCCTTTAATGATACTGGAGGAGGCAACCCTTTCAAGCCGTAGGCCTGAGTGATTAATTGCTTAATCCACCTAGAAATGGTGGACTTTGCAGCTGCCTGCCCCTTCTTGGGCCCCTCCGGTAGAATGAACAGCACATCTGTTTTCCGGATCTTCTTTGTAGCTTTAAGATAGGCCTTCATGGCCCTGACAATATCCAAGGTATGCAGCAACCCTTCCTTTCTGGAAGTAGGTTTAGGGAAGAAGGATGGTAATACCAAATCCTGGTTCAAATGAAAACTGGATATGACCTTCGGTAGGAAGGAAGGATGAGGGCGGAGAACGACCCTGTCCTTATGAAAAACAAGATATGGTTCCTTACAGGATAAGGCCGCTAGCTCCGAAACTCTTCTTGCGGAAACTATGGCAACCAAAAATACTAACTTCCTTGTCAGTAGAACCAAAGGAATTTCAGCCAACGGCTCAAACGGTTGTTTCTGTAAACTTGACAGAACAAGATTTAAATCCCACGGACAAAGCGGGGATTTAACTGGAGGTCTAATACGTAAGACCCCTTGAAGGAAGGTCTTAACCAGCGAGTGGGTGGCCAGCGGCCGCTGAAACCACACTGACAGAGCAGAAATCTGTCCTTTGATTGTGCTTAATGCCAATCCTTTATCCACTCCTAGCTGGAGAAAACTTAATACTCTATCGATGGTAAATTTGCGAGAAAAGCCATCGCTTGGACTCACACCAGCCTACATAGGCCTTCCAGACCCTGTAATAAATCACCCTAGAGACCGGTTTCCTGGCTCTGATTAGGGTAGAGACTACTTTCTGAGACAGACCTCTACCCCTGAGAATCAGGGATTCAGCTTCCAGGCCGTCAAATTTAGATGCCGTAAGGCAGGGTGGAGGATCGGACCTTGCGATAGCAGGTCTGGCCGTAGAGGAAGAGTCCAAGGGTCTCCCACTACCATCTTTAGGATGAGTGAGTACCATGCCCTTCTGGGCCATGCTGGAGCTACCAGGATGACTGGTATGTGTTCCACCCGGATCCTGCGCAGCAGGCGGGGTAGTAACTGGAGCGGGGGAAACGCATAAAGAAGTTTGAACTGATGCCAAGGGCAAACCAACGCATCGGTTCCGCAGGCCATCGGATCCCTTGAGCGGGATATGAACCTGTCTAGTTTCTTGTTGAGTCTCGATGCCATGATATCCACGTCCGGCACTCCCCATCTTTGGCAGAGTGCTTGAAAGACTTGTGGATGCAGAGACCATTCCCCCGGCCATAGAGTCTGGCGGCTTAAGAAGTCCGCCTGAAAGTTGTCCACTCCTGGAATGAATATTGCCGATATGCAGGGCACATGAGCCTCTGCCCATAGAAGAATCAAGCTCACCTCTCTTTGAGCGGCTTGACTCCTGGTTCCCCCTTGGTGATTTATGTATGCCACGGCCGTGGCATTGTCTGATTGAATTCTCACCGGGAACCCCTGCAATTTTGACGTCCAAGCCCTGAGGGCTAGTCGAGCAGCTCTGAGCTCCAAGATGTTGATGGGCAACTGCTTCTCTGGCTTTGCCCAAGTACCTTGGCGAGTGCAACCATCCAAAATTGCTCCCCAGCCCGTCAGGCTGGCGTCTGTGGTCACTATCTTCCAAGCCACTGGGCTGAAAGACTTCCCCTTCAGTAGATTCTGAGGGTCTAACCACCAACACAGACTTTGTCGGACTCTTGATAAGAGCGGCAACGGGATATCCAAGGCCTGTGGCCTTCTGCTCCATGCTGACAGGATGGCTGCCTGTAGGATGCGAGTGTGGCTCTGGGCGTATGGTACCGCCTCGAACGTGGCCACCATCTTGCCTAGTAACCTCATACATAGGCGAATAGTCGGTTCTTTCTTGCTTAGAACCAGTAGGATTAATTCCTTGATGGCTTTTACCTTCCTCAGAGGTAGGAACACTCCTTGTTGTTCTGTGTCTAATCTCATGCCGAGATATTCCAACTGCCTTGTGGGCTGGAAAGCTGACTTTTCTCGATTTAGGACCCAGCCGAACCTCTCGAGGTATTGGACCGTGAGGGCCACTGCTCGCTCCAAGCCGGGAGACGAGTGGTCTATGACTAGGAGGTCGTCCAGGTATGCTAGGATCGTGACCCCTTGGATCCTTAGCTTGGCTAGGATCGGAGCTAGGACCTTCGTGAACACCCGGGGGGCCGTAGCCAACCCGAAGGGAAGCGCCACGAATTGGAAGTGACGCGAAGCCACCATGAAGCGTAGATATCTTTGATGTGGCTGATAAATTGGAACATGAAGGTAGGCATCCTTTATGTCTATGGACGCCATGAAGTCGTCCTTCTGGAGTGTGGCAGCTGCTGACCGCACGGATTCCATCCGAAATGAGCGGATCTTTAGATATGCATTTACCATCTTTAGGTCCAAAATTGGCCTGACATCTCCATTGGGGATGATGAATAGGTTGGAGTAGAAACCCAGCCCCTGTTCCAGGACTGGCCGGAATCCGAGGCGGATCGTTTGGAATCCTCGACTCCTGGAAATGAGGAGGAGGAAACCTTAGGAAATCTAATTTGTAGCCTGTGGCCACGGAAGACCGTACCCACTCGTCGGGAATGCTGGCTTCCCAAATCTCTGAAAAGAGTCGCAGCCTTCCCCCCACCTTCGTGGGTGGGGGCGCCCCTTCATAAGGTTGGCTTGGGGGCTGGTTTTGCTGGTTTGCGAAACCACTGCCTTTTGCCTCTAACAGCCTGTCCTTGTGATTTGCTGTTGAAGTCGAAGTTTGCTTTTGCAGGAGGCCGTCGATACTGCTTGGCATTAGAGGGCCCCTGCCCAGGGGAATACTGTCGTTTAAACGCAGGCCCCTGAACCTTCTTCTTAGTTGGCAAGAGAGTACTCTTGCCGTTTGAAATGGTCTGAATGTATTTATCTAGGTCTTCTCCGAAGAGTCGTCCTCCATGGAAGGGGAACCCTACCAGGAGCTTCTTGCATGGGGGCTCAGCCTCCCAGCTTTTTAACCATAAGAGTCTTCTCATATGGATAAGGGATAACGATAAACGTGACGCTTGCTGGATAGAATCCTTGATTGCGTCTACCGTAAAACATATGGCCTTAGGGACATCCGAAAATTCTTCTGCCTGCTGGGCAGGAATAAGTTTAAGCATCTGCTTAAATTGATCCGATAATGCTTGAGCGACCCCAATCGCAGCCACAGCTGGCTGTACTACTGCCCCTGCAGTAGTGAAGGAGTTCTTAAGTAGTGCTTCCAAGCGCTTATCAACTGGATCCTTGAACACCTGTATGTTTTCTACAGGGCATGTTAACGATTTGTTAACACATGAGATGGCTGCGTCCACTGCAGGAGTAGCCCATCTTTTGGAAAATTTTTCTTCCATAGGATATAGGACAGAGAACTTCTTAGGTGGTAAGAAGATCTTATCTGGCTTGTTCCAATCTTGGAACAAAACTCCCTCTAATAGAGGATGGATCGGAAACACAGCATTGCTTTGAGGCGCCCTCAGTGAGCCCAAAGCTGAAACCGTCGATACCTGGAGATCTGGTACTGGCAAGTTGAATGCCCTATGGACCAAGTCCGACAATCCTTGAATCCACCAGCTCTCCCTCAGGGAGACTGCCCCAGACTCCTCTGTATCCGGATCTTCGATCCCTGAACCTACTTGGTCCTTGTCCAAGAGGTCGTCCAATTCCCCTGAGGAAAGGACCTCCTCTTCTGAGGGTCCGCGCTCGGGCGACGGAGATCTATTCCGCTTACTGCCCCGCATAGCTGCGGCTATCATTTTACCCATGCTTTTCTGCATCTCTTTTAAAGAGGTGAGTAATACCTCCTCCGTGACCATCTTAGGGTTGGACTGACCCGCGTCAGCTCCAGCCCCAGATCCCGATGGCCCCAAGGCTCCCTGTGGGGAAAGCAGCGGCATAGCATTGTCCGAGACCTCAGACTCTCTGGGGGAATCCCCACCTCTTGTACCCTTGTTTTTTTGATGCCATGGTACAATACCGAGGTACACCTGCTACTTATTGGTACCTGGGACTTATAAATAGTTAAATGCCCAAACACCTGTTTGGGGGATAAAAAATGCTTCCTCTCCCCTAGGATGACACTTTTTTTTTTTTTCAAAAAAAAATCTTTTTTTTTTTTTTTTTTTTTCAAATCTAGGAAAGAAAAAACATTCTGTCCCCCTGAGTAGTATTGCAAGAAAAACTATGAGATGGAAAAGAAACAGCCTATTCCTAGGCTTGAAAACAGTCTTTCTGAAGACTGCAATATTCTTTCTGGCCACTGTGTGTCCTCGGCGCCCCGTGCTTGCCGTTCTGGTCTTTCCTCCTCAGTTCCAAAGTATTGAATGAGCTATATGGAACAAACAAGGAAGGGCCGCCCCTTCCTTAAGCCACTGACCCGCCCTTCCCCCCCAGCAATCTCAAACAGGAAATGCCCCTCCCGACAGGGGGGGGGTGGGGTTGGGAGGAAGGGACCTCTCTGCTCCAGCAAACTGCAGCCTGCAACCATGAGGAGGTCGGCGTTTTGCCTGCTTTGCAGGCCGTGAGGAGGAAGACTGAATGGAGCATCGCCTGGAGGCTTGCAGGTAAGCACAGCTCTCTGACACACACATATACTTTTATATCACAGGCCCCACTCAATGCTTTTCCAACACTACAAGGGAGGTCACATCTTATGGGGAATAATACATATAGAGCCATCCTATCTTTATGATATGTGACTAGTTTGCCAGATGCAGTGCATAACTTTAGGCATGTCCCCTGTGACCCCCCAGAAAAAACCTGCTAAGAACCAAGTTCTGCAAGTTTTTCCCCTCACTTACCTGCTCCATGCCGCAGGACTTTGCCAAGCAAGAGGCCCAATCTTCCCCCATCTCGGTGGGGATGTCTAGACCTTCAGGCCCTGGGTTCCTATGAAGGATCCACTGTCCTGGGCCCATATAGCACTCTGGCAACAGAAACATTAGGCACCCAAAGGTTTCTAAGTTCTGGGCCCAGGGTCCAGCTCTCTAAAAAGAAAAGCATTATGGGCTATACCCCAAGGGTTTGGGGTCCGGTTACTGACCACTTTAGCGCTGAGGCTTTTTTGGACAGAACCGGTTAGCTCACCTAATCCCAAGGATGTGGAGGCAAGCTAAACCATGACTAACACCTAAGACACTGGCGGAAAAACTGAGGTACTCCTCCTATGGGAGGGGGTTATATAGGGAGGGGCATTTCCTGTTTGAGATTGCCAGTGTCTACACCTGAAGGTACTCCATATAACCCATATAGTAATGAATGCCGCTCTGTGTCCCGTGATGTACGATAAAGAAATATATAATATATATATATATATATATATATATATATATATATATATATATATATATATATATATATATATATATATAAAAAAGAATTTCCTTCACTGGAACTAGGGGGCCAAGCCCAACCCCTGAAACACAACCCCACACCATAATCCCCCCCTCCACCAAATGATTTGGCAGGGTGGCTCAATACTTTTGGCCACATAGTGTGGATGAGCGAGTTTGGGGTGGAGCAACTTAACTGGCCTGCACAGAGTCCTGACCTCAACCCAATAGAACACCTTTGGGATGAATTAGAGCCGATACTGTGAGCCAGACTCTTGTCCAACATCAGTGCCTGACCTCACAAATGCGCTTCTGGAAGAATGGTCAAACATTCCCAAAGACACTGTTATAGCTGCAAAGGGTGGGCCAAATCAATATGGAACCCTACGGACTAAGACTGGGATGCCATTAAAGCTCATGCAAAGGCAGGCGTACCAATACTTTTGGTAATATAGTGGATTTCCATCTGTGACCCATAGGAAGGCACAGACAGCAACAAAAATGTTATTAGAAGATCTAACCCCTCTCCACTCTACTAAATGTCCTTTGCCTTTGGAGAGATTTCTCATCACTTCCTGTTGTGACCAGAATTGAAGGGGAAACACACGGCAATAAAAAGCTCACATGCAATAAAAAAATAAAAATAAAAGAATACTTCTGCAAATGGACTTTAAACTTTAAATAAAGTTTACCTAACTTAGAGCTGCACGGTTCTGGCCAAAATGAGAAAAACATTTTTTTTGCTTAGAATAAAGATCACGATTCTCACGGCGTAACATCTTTCATGTTATACAAAAAAATAATTGGGCTAACTTTACGGTTTAGATCTTCCTTATTCATTAACCACTTCAATACCGGGCTTTTTATACCCACCTCAATACCAGGCCTATTCTGGCATATCTCTCCTACATGTACAAATCATCATTCTTTTGCTAGAAAATTACTCAGAACCCCCAAACGTTATATATATATATATATATATATATCAGGGGTTGACAAATTTGCTTGGAATCTAGGAGCCAGCTAAAAAAGTTAGGAGCCAGAAAACGCGCCCCGTCGCGACGAGCTTGCGCGCAGAAGCAAACACATACGTGAGCAGCGACCGCATATGTAAACGGTGTTCAAACCACACATGTAAGGTATTGCCGCGATTGGTAGAGCGAGAGCAATAATTCTAGCCCTAGACCTCCTCTGTAACTCAAAACATGCAATCTGTAGAGTTTTTTAAACGTCGCCTATGGAGATTTTAAAGGGTAAAAGTTTGACGCCATTCCACGAGCGGACGTAATTTTGAAGCGTGACATGTTGGGTATCAATTTACTCAGCGTAACATTATTATTAAAAATGGGGATAATGTTACTGTTGTCTTATTTTTTTTATTTAAAAAAGTGTAATTTTTTCCCCAAAAAAGTGCGCTTGCAAGACCGCTGCGCAAATACGGCATGACAGAAAGTATTGCAACGATCGCCATTTTATTTTCTAGGGTGTTAGGATTAGAGGTCGACCGATATGGGTTTTTCTCTGGCCGATGCCGATATTTAGAAATCGCGGCGGCCGATAGCCGATTTATGATGCCGATTTTTTTTGGGCCGATATGTTAGGCCGATTTTTCAGGAGCTTTTGGGCTAAACAGTAAAGTTAGCCCATATTTTGTTTTTCGTCCAAAATTTTTCATTACCCGTTTTTGTGTATTACATTTTTTATATATATATATATATATATATATATATATATATATATATATATATATATATATATATATATATATATATATATATATATATATATATATATATATATATATATATATATATATATATATATATTCACAAAAACAGGTAATGAAAACTTTTGGACGAAAAAAAAAATATGGGCTAACTTTACTGTTTAGTTATTTTTTATTTTATTTGTTAAAGTATATTTTTTCCCCAAAAAAATTGTTTGAAAGACCGCTGCGCAAATACCGTGTAACATTAAATATTGCAGCAATCGCCATTTTATTTACTAGGGTCTCTGCTAAAAAAAAATATATAATGTTTGGGGGTTCCAAGTAATTTTCTAGCAGAAAATACAGGATTTTTACTTGTATGCAACAAGTGTCAAAAAAGATTTAGCCTTTAAATGGTTAAACTGAGAACTCTCCTACACGGAGTTCAGTTAATTGACAAGTAGCAACATTGTATATCTTTTCTAAAACTTGGCAGGCTGCCCAGGAGAGAGAGAAGGTCTTCTACGGGAAGCTTCAGGCAACTTGCATTGACTTCTATTACAGAAGCTTTTTGCAAGTCGCGGTGCTGAAGTTTAAATCGGCTTTTTTAAAGCACAAATCGGCCGATGCCGATTAATTAAAAAACGCCAAATATCGGCCGATATATCAGTCGACCTCTAGTTAGGATAAAAAATATATATAATGTTTGGGGGTTCTAATTAGAGGGAAGAAGATGGCAGTGAAAAATTACATTAGAATTGCTGTTTAACTTGTAATGCTTAACTTGTAATACCAACGGCCACCACCAGATGGCGCCAGCTTACACATCTGGTGGTAATAACTTGTAATACCAACGGCTCACCACCAGATGGTGCCAGCTCACAAAAAAAAAAAAAAAAAAAAAAAAAAATTTATTATTTTTTTTTTTTTTTTGCCCCCCCTTCCAAGCCAAGTCGCCAGGACCCTATTTCTAGTCGCCATGGCGACCTGGCGCCCGGGATTTGTCGACCCCTGAGATGTATATATATATATATATATATATATATATATATATATATATATATATATATATATATATATATATATATAATGTTTTTTTAGCAGACACCCTAGGGAATAAAATAGCGGTCATTGCAACTTTTTATCTTGTGCGGTATTTGTGGCTTTTTTTGGGGAAAAAAATGGGTCCATGAATTAAAAAATAACAAAACAGCAAAAGTTAGCCCCATTTTTTTGTAATATATGAAAGATGATGTTATGCCGAGTAAATAGATACCCAACATGTCACGCTCTAAAATTGCGCACACTCATGGAATGGCGCCAAACTTTTTTACTTAAAAATCTCCATAGGCGACACTTTGAAATTTTTTACAGGTTACCAGTTTAGAGTTAGGCCCCGTACACACGGTCGGTTTGGTCCGATGAGAATGAACCGAAGTTCATTTTCATCGGACCAAACCGACCGTGTGTATAGGCTATCGGTCTGTTTTCCTTCGGTCCAAAATTTTAAAACATGCTTCAAAACCGAACCGTTGGACCGCTGCCCGATCGGACCAAACCGATAGTTAGTACAGAAAAGCATCGGTTCAAAACCCGCGCATGCTCAGAATCAAGTCGACGCATGCTTGGAAGCATTGAACTTCGTTTTTTTCAGCACGTCGTGTGTTTGACGTCACCGCGTTCTGACCCGCTCGGATTTTGAACTGATGGTGTGTAAACACATCAGACCACTTCAGCCGTGAACCGATGAAAACGGTCCGTCGGACCATTCTCATCGGTTTTGTCCGACCGTGTGTACGGGGCCTTAGGCTCCATGCACACTGAAGCTGAAAAACTGTAGTTTATTGGCTTTTTTTTTTTAAAGCCCATAAACTGAACTCTATGTTAGCCTATGTGCCCATGCACACCTGGGCGTTTTTTAGTGTTAATGAGCTTTGGAGTTTATTGGCTTTTTTCTAAACGCCCGAAATTTGCGTTCAAAGTGACGTTTTTTGCCGGGAAAAAAACACTGAGAAACACCCATAAACGCTCAAAAACGCTGATGCCAGCGTTTTTTGTCCATAAAAAAAAAAAGCTACACTGAAAAATGCTGATTAAAGCGATTGCAAAAATGCTAATAAACGTTGAAAGGCTCCCTGCAAAGCTACTGCCGTTTTTTTTATAGCTTTTTTTTTAGCTTCAGTGTGCATGGAGCCTTACAGAGGAGATCTAGTGCTAGAATTGTTGCACACACTCTAACGCACGCGGCAATACCTCACATATGTGGTTTGAATGGCGTTTACATATGTGGGCTTATGTGTGCGTTCGCTTCTGAGCGTGAGCTATCGGGGACAGGGGCGCTTTAAAAAAATATATATATATTTACACTTTATTTTACATTTTTATTTTTTTGATCACTTTTATTCCTATTACAAGGAATGTAAACATCCCTTGTAATAGGAATAATGTGTGACAGGTATTCTTTATGGAGAGATGCGGGGTCAATAAGACATCTCTCCTCCAGGCTGGAAAGCATGAGATCGTGAAAAAAAATTCAACGGTCTCATGCTTACTAGCCGCAATTGCGGCTTTGTTTACTTCCGTGTACCGGGTGTGACATCATCACATCGCGCCCGAGCCTCCGACGGTCATAGAGATGACTGGTGACCATCTGGTCACCAGTCATCTCTATGCTTCCCATCCGGCGCTGGACGATTCTTTCCCCGGGCCCCCGATGGCACGGGAGAGCCCCGAGAAGCACCGGATGGCAGCGGGAGGTTGCCGCCTATAAGAAAGATCAAGCAGCGGAACTGCCACTATGATCGTTCTTATGGTGTGCAGAATCGCCGCTGGCAAATAATGATATCTGAATGATGCCTCTAGCTGCAGGCATCTTTCAGATATCCCCTCACAAAGCGCAGGACGTCATATGACAACTGTCCGGGATGGGAGATCCCCTCTGTAGACGTCATATGACTATAGGCCGGTACAGAAGTGGTTAAAGTGTATTTTTTTTCCCAAAAAATTGCATTTGGAAGACCACTGCCCAAATACAGTGTGATATAAAAGATTGCAACAACCTCCATTTTATTCTCTAGGGTCTCTGCTTAAAAAAATAAAAAAATAATTACATTTGTTTGGAGGTTCCAAGTAATATTCTTGCAAAAAAAATACAGATTTTTAACTTGAAACCAACAAGTGTCAGAGGCGTACTTTTTTGAAAGTACTGCATGTACTTCAGATCCAGCGTCATGTCCTCTTCTGCGGCGAGCCCCCCCGCTGTCTTTTGGGATCAGTGTGTGTCCCAGAAGACAAGTTGGCCATTCATAAAGCTCTGCGCGACTCGCATGCACAGTCAGAAACCAGCAGTGAAGCCGCAAGGCTCCACTGCTGGTTTCCCTTAGTTGGAATGGCGGCACCGTCACCCGATCCGATGGATGGATCGGCCTCGAAGGGCCGAAATCGCGGGCTCCCTGGACAGGTAAGTGTCCTTATTAAAAGTCAGCAGCTACAGCAGCCCTCAAAATTTCCACTCGCCTACTAGCATTTGGCGAGTCGATTTAAGCTGGGGGCGAGTGATGACAGGGCTGCATGACCAATCTCCCTCCAATCTGTGCCTACACTTAGGCCCCATACACACGAGAGGATTTATCCGCGAATACAGTCCAGCGGACCGTTTCCGCGGATAAATCCTCTCGAGGATTTCAGCGGATTTCTATGCGATGGAGTGTACACACCATCGCATTGAAATCCGCGCCGAAATCCTCTGGCGATGACGTGTCGCGCCGTCGCCGCGATTATGACGCGGCGACGTGCGCGACGCTGTCATATAAGGAATTCCACGCATGCGTCAAATCATTACGACGCATGCGGGGGATCCCTTCGGACGGATGGATCCGGTGAGTCTATACAGACCAGCGGATCCATCCGTTGGGATGGACTCCAGCAGATAGATTTGTTTAGCTGGAATCCATCCCAGGGGAGAAATATCCGCAGAAACAGATCCGCTGGAGTGTACACACCATAGGATCTATCCGCTGAAACCCATTCGCTGGGATTTTTCAGCGGATGGATTCTATCGTGTGTATGGGGCCTTAGAGTCCCGATGAGATTGGCGGCCGAAGAGGAAAGGTGCATGCTCGGGAAAAGTAGTCTGTTGAGCCGCGCACAGGCAGAGCAGTACACAGGCGCTCTCCTTACAATTCTCATTAAGCCATGGGACCCAACAGTATGACCTCTCTGAGCCTTTTCCCCTCCCCCGGGCCCCGACCAATGTAGCTGAAGAGCAGAAAGTAATGAGTGAGGTGGAGGATTGCAAAAATTACCACTCCGGTGCAGCGCTCACTGAAAGTTGCCCTGACATGAGAGCGGTAGCCTTCTAGTGTGTGCAGTTTTCTTCTCCTTGTGCTCTATGCAAGTTCAGCCTGAGCACTGTGAACAGACTGGTCTCAATGTGTGCTGTGCGCTGTCAGTGTGCGCTGTGCTATGGTGTCAATGGATGTGCAGTTGTGTGGATCTCAGCGCTGGATTGTACTCCCTCCTGCTGTGCTGCAGCTCCTCTCCCCTCAGCCAGCCTGAATAAAAGGGGGAAGTGGGGACATGCAAGCGCGGAGCCGCACACACAGGCTCCTCATGATGAGATGAATGGGAGAGAGAGAGAGAGAGAGAGAGAGGATGGATGGGAGTTGCAGAGGAGACAGCAAGAGAATAGGGAAGAGACCCAGTTCTAGTGCCCTGTCCCTCTGGTCTGCCCCCAGTGCCCTGTCCCTCTGGTCTGCCCCCAGTGCCCTGTCCCTCTGGTCTGCCCCCAGTGCCCTGTCCCTCTGGTCTGCCCCCAGTGCCCTGTCCCTCTGGTCTGCCCCCAGTGCCCTGTCTTATTTTGTTAAAGTTGTTGTTGGTAATATTTAATTTTGTAACTTGATTCTGCATAAAACATTGTCATTCCATGAGATAATCTACGAGGGCGTGTTTACGGGTGCAATTAGGCGCAGGGCAGTGTATGAATTAGGTGGGGCAACTGGTGGCGAGTAACTCTTGAGGCCTGGCTAGTAGCTCAGGACTTGAAATTTTGAGCCCTGAGCTACAGTGTTTGCAGCTGCTGACTGTAAAAAAAAGTCTGTTCTAGATTTGCTGTTCCAAAGTTTTTGCAGCAGTATATACGCTGGAACAACACTGTGTCCCTATTTTACCATCCAGCAATGGTACAGATTTCCAATTACTTCCCTTCAGATACAGAATAGCAGCAACCCCTAAATCACAGATAGGAAGGAGGGGCAACATCATTAATCCACATCCATTAGAGGAGTGCAGCTTCTTGGGATTTAATTAAATGCTGCTTCCAGTTACAAGATGAGTGGATGAGGTGTCCTTCCTGGCCCAGATTTTGCTGATATTTTTAAAATCAACATGTTTTTGTTACTTTCCATGATAAATAGAAGTGAAGAAAATTGTCCTGCACGCCATTAAGAGGCTAAATTAACTACTATAGTTATTACAAAATATATATTCTAAATAGAATTGCAGCAGCAAATTATGTATTTTCTCATGGAAAATACACAATCCTAATACTCTTGAAATAAATATATAACATTTTTACATGTATACCACCTATGAACATTAGCACTCCAATTACCCCCCCCCCCCCCCCAACACAAAAAAAACGACACAACATAATGATTTACTAAATGTTTGACCGTGCCATTTTACTGTAAAGGGTACGCAGGGTTCTCAAGGATGCATATTGAGGGGCTCCAGACCAGAGTATCAGTTCGGAGTTGAGAAAACTGTCCCCCCCCCCCCCCAATTCTCAAATTAGCAGAGGTGTAAAAGCAAGCAGAGGCGTACAGAGGAAAAAGGCGTACACAAGCACAGAGGCGTACACGAGTACATAGGAAAAAGGCACACACAAGCACAGTGGCGTACAGAAGAAAAAGGCATACACAAACACAGGAGGTGTTTACACGAGCACAGGGGCGTACACGAGCACAGGGGCGTACAGAGGAAAAAGGCGTACATGAGCACAGAAGCACAGAGGAGAAAGGCGTACACGAGCACAGAGGCGTACAGAGGAAAAAGGCGTACATGAGCACAGAGGCGTACAGAGGAAAAAAAGGCGTACATGAGCACAGAAGCGTACAGAGGAAAAAGGCGTACACGAGCACAGAGGCGTACAGAGGAAAAAGGCGTACAGAGGAAAAAGGCGTACACGAGCACAGAGGCGTACAGAGTAAAAAAGAGGTACACGAGCACAGAGGCGTACAGAGTAAAAAAGAGGTACACGAGCACAGAGGCGTACAGAGGAAAAAGGCGTACACGAGCACAGAGGCGTACAGAGGAAAAAAGGGATTTTTAATACAGCTTACCTGTAAAATCCTTTTCTTGGAGTACATCACGGGACACAGAGCAGCATATTCATTACTATGTGGGTTATATGGAGTACCTTCAGGTGATGGACACTGGCAATCTCAAACAGGAAGTGCCCCTCCCTATATAACCCCCTCCCATAGGAGGAGTACCTCAGTTTTGTAGCAAGCAGTATGCCTCCCAAAATGGTCCCCATAAGAGGGGTGGGAGCTCTGTGTCCCGTGATGTACTCCAAGAAAAGGATTTTACAGGTAAGCTGTATTAAAAATCCCTTTTTCTTTCTCGTACATCACGGGACACAGAGCAGCATATTCATTACTATGTGGGATGTCCCAAAGCAATGCTTACAATGAGGGGAGGGAGACATCTTCCCAAGACAAAAGGATTTAATTTAGAGATATACTTAAATCATAATAAATCCAACTTAGTTGAGAAAAAAATAATTTTAAATTTTTACTCAAAAGGGAGCCCCCGGAATCCGAGGGTCTCAAACTGCAGCCCGCAGCACTGCCTGCCCAAAGGCTGCATCAGTATTCCTTCTTACGTCCAACTGGTAGAACTTTGTAAACGTGTGGACAGAAGACCAGGTTGCCGCCTTGCAGACTTGAGCCATAGAGATCTGGTGGTGTGCTGCCCAGGAGGCGCCCATGGCCCTAGTAGAATGAGCCTTTAATGATAACGGAGGAGGCAACCCTTTCAAGCCGTAGGCCTGAGTGATTAACTGTTTAATCCACCTCGAGATGGTGGATTTTGCAGCTGCCTGCCCCTTTTTGGGCCCATCCGGTAAAATGAACAACACGTCTTTTTTCCGGATCTTCTCTGTAGCTTTAAGATAGGCCTTCATGGCCCTGACAATATCCAAGGTATGCAGCAACCCTTCCCTTTTTGGAAGTAGGTTTAGGAAAGAAGGATGGTAATACCAAATCCTGGTTTAGATGAAAACTGGATATAACCTTTGGTAGGAAGGAAGGATGAGGGCGGAGAACGACCCTGTCCTTATGCAAAATAAGATATGGTTCCTTACAGGATAAGGCTGCCAGTTCCGATACTCTAGCGGAAACTATGGCGACCAAAAATACGAACTTCCTTGTCAGTAAAACCAAAGGAATTTCAGCCAACGGCTCAAAAGGTTGTTTCTGTAAACTTGACAGAACAAGATTTAAATCCCACGGGCAAAGCGGGGATTTAACTGGAGGATTAATACGCAAGACCCCTTGAATGAAGGTCTTAACCAGTGAGTGGGTGGCCAGCGGCCGCTGAAACCACACTGACAAAGCTGAAATCTGTCCCTTGATTGTGCTTAATGCCAGTCCTCTATCCACTCCTAGCTGGAGAAAACTTAATACTCTATCGATGGTAAATTTGCGAGAAAGCCATCGCTTGGACTCACACCAGCCTACATAGGCCTTCCAGACCCTGTAATAAATCACCCTAGAGACCGGTTTCCTGGCTCTGATTAGGGTAGAGATTACTTTCTGAGACAGACCTCTACCCCTGAGAATCAGGGATTCAGCTTCCAGGCCGTCAAATTTAGATGCCGTAAGGCAGGGTGGAGGATCGGACCTTGCGATAGCAGGTCTGGTCGTAGAGGAAGAGTCCAAGGGTCTCCCACTACCATCTTCAGGATTAGTGAATACCATGCCCTTCTGGGCCATGCTGGAGCTACCAGGATAACTGGTATGTGCTCCACCCTGATCCTGCGCAGCAGGCGGGGTAGTAACTGGAGCGGGGGAAATGCATAAAGAAGTTTGAACTGATGCCAAGGGCAAACTAACGCATCGGTTCCGCAGGCCCTGGGATCCCTTGTGCGGGACATGAACCTGTCTAGCTTCTTGTTCAGTCTCGATGCCATGATATCCACGTCCGGCACTCCCCATTTCTGGCAGAGTGTCTGAAAGACCTGTGGATGCAGAGACCACTCCCCCGGCAACAGAGTCTGGCGACTTAAGAAGTCCGCCTGTAGGTTGTCCACTCCGGGAATGAATATAGCCGATATGCAGGGCACATGGGCTTCTGCCCACAAGAAAATCAAGCTCACTTCTTTCTGAGCGGCTTGACTCTTGGTTCCCCCTTGGTGATTTATATATGCCACCGCCGTGGCATTGTCCGATTGTATTCTCACCGGGAACCCCTGTAGTTTGGACGTCCAAGCCCTGAGGGCTAGTCGAGCAGCTCTGAGCTCCAAGATATTGATGGGCAACTGCTTCTCTGCTGCTGCCCAAGTGCCCTGGCGAGTGCAACCATCCAAAATTGCTCCCCAGCCCATCAGGCTGGCGTCTGTGGTTACTATCTTCCAGGTCACAGGACTGAAAGTCTTTCCCTTCAGGAGATTCTGAGGGTTTAACCACCAAGATAGACTTTGCCGCACTCTTGGTGAGAGTGGCAAAGGAATTTCTAAGGCCTGAGGCCTCTTGCTCCATGCTGACAGGATGGCTGCCTGCAGGATGCGAGTGTGGCTCTGAGCGTACGGAACCGCCTCGAATGTGGCCACCATCTTGCCTAGTAGTCGCATACATAGGCGAACAGTTGGCCTTTTCTTTCTTAGAACTATTTGTATTAGCTCCTTGATGGCCTTGACCTTTAATAGGGGTAGGAACACCCTTTTGTTGTTCTGTATCCAATCTCATGCCGAGATATTCCAGCTGCCTTGTGGGCAGGAATGCTGACTTGTCTCGATTTAGGACCCAGCCGAACCTCTCGAGGTACTGAACCGTGAGGGCCACTGCTCGTTCCAGGCCAGGAGACGAGTGGTCTATGACCAAGAGGTCGTCCAGGTAAGCCAGGACCGTGACCCCTTGGGTCCTTAGATTGGCTAGGATTGGGGCTAGGACCTTCGTGAATACCCGGGGGGCCGTAGCCAACCCGAAGGGGAGCGGCACAAATTGGAAATGACGCTGAGCCACCGCGAAGCGTAGAAATACTTGATGTGGCTGAAAAATTGGCACATGAAGGTAAGCATCCTTTATGTCTATGGACGCCATGAAGTCGTCCTTCTGGAGCACGGCGACAGCTGACCGAATAGTTTCCATCCGGAATGAGCGGACCTTTAGGTACGCATTTACTCCCTTTAAGTCCAAGATTGGCCTGACATCGCCGTTGGGCTTTGGGATGATAAACAGGTTGGAGTAGAACCCCAATCCCTGTTCCCGGACTGGTACTTCTACTATCACCTTCTGGCATAGCAGATGATTCAATGCCGCCATCAATGCGGCTCTTTTCACAGGGTCGCCTGGTACTCCTGACTCCTGGTAATGAGGAGGAGGGAATCTTAGAAATTCTAGTTTGTAGCCGGTGGTCACGGAAGACCGTACCCAGCAGTCGGGAATGCTGGCCTCCCTAACCTCTGCAAAGAGACGCAGCCTTCCCCCCACCATCGTTTAGGAGTTTTTTGCACGGGGGCTCAGCCACCCAATTCTTCAACCATAAGAGCCTTCTCATATGGATTAGAAATAAGGATGAACGTGACGCCTGCTGGATGGAGTCCTTGATAGCATCCACCGTAAAGCGTATAGCCCTGGGTATATCCGAAAATTCCTCTGCCTGTTGGGCAGGGATCAGTTTAAGCATTTGCTTAGTCTTATCTGATAATGCTTGGGCAACTCCAATAGCAGCCACAGCAGGCTGAACTATCGCCCCTGCTGAAGTAAAGGAGGCCTTAAGTAATGTTTCCAAGCGTTTATCAACCGGATCCTTAAACACCTGTAAGTTTTCTACAGGGCAAGTTAAAGATCTGTTCACACAGGAGATGGCTGCGTCCACCGCCGGGGGCGCCCACCTTTTGGAGAATTTCTCCTCCATAGGATATAAAACAGAGAATTTTTTAGGTGGTAAAAAGACTCTAATATATCTTTTTTTTTTTTTTTGAAGAGGAAAAGAAAAATACTCTGTCTCCTAATAAGTATTGCCAATAGCCATCTGCTGAAAAAAAGGAAAAGGAAACCTATCTGTAGGTTTGACAGTCTATTCTTTAGAAAACGACTGTAATCTTTCCTTCCGCCACTGGGTGTCCTCAGCGAGCTCCGCTCTGCGTCCTCCTCCTCTGTAACTCAGGAAGACACTGAGCCTTTTGGCAGCTACTGGAAGGGCCTCCCCTTCCTATATGTAAATCGCCGCCCACAGGGATGCGCCCCCACCCCAGCCAATGGCGCGAAAAAAAACGTTCATATCTCGGGCACGCGCGCCCATCGCACATGGAGGAGGACGGAGCGGCGCAGCACCCAGGCAGGTAAGCCCTCAGGTAGGTCACAGACCTCCTCTTAGCATGGGAAACACGGCTCCTGTATTTCACAGAGATCCCACACCTAGCGCAGCAGACCCAGCTAAACAACACTTACCAGGGAGGACACCTATCACTGGGGGAAAAGGATTTGAATCATCCTGTCTCTGACCATAGACATAGTGATTCCTTGCCAATGCAGAGCATACCCAGGCATGACCCCCTGTGCACCTCCGTCCAGGGAATCTGCTAAGAACCAAGTTCCGCAGGCTCCCCAATACTTACCTGCTCCATGCCGCAGGACTTTTGCACAGCAAGAGGTCCAATCTTCCCCCATCTCCGTGGGTGGCGTCTAGACCTTCAGGCCCTGGGTTCCTATGAAGGATCCACTGTCCTGGGCCCATATAGCACTCTGGCAACAGAAACATTAGGCCCCCAAAGGTTTCTAAGTTCTGGGCCCAGGGTCCAGCTCTCTAAAGAGAAAGCATTATGGGCTATACCCCATTGGTTTGGGGTCCGGTTACTGACCACTTTAGCGCTGAGGCCTTTGGACAGAACCGGTTAGCCCACCTTAATCCCAAGGATGTGGAGGCAAGCTAAACCATGACCAACACCTAAGACACTGGCGTAAAAAACTGAGGTACTCCTCCTATGGGAGGGGGTTATATAGGGAGGGGCACTTCCTGTTTGAGATTGCCAGTGTCCATCACCTGAAGGTACTCCATATAACCCACATAGTAATGAATATGCTGCTCTGTGATGTACGAGAAAGAAAAGGCGTACACGAGCACAGAGGCGTACAGAGGAAAAAGGCGTACACGAGCACAGAGGCGTACAGAGGAAAAAGGCGTACACGAGCACAGAGGCGTACAGAGGAAAAAGGCGTACACGAGCACAGAGGCGTACAGAGGAAAAAGGCGTACACGAGCACAGAGGCGTACAGAGGAAAAAGGCGTACACGAGCACAGAGGCGTACAGAGGAAAAAGGCGTACACGAGCACAGAGGCGTACAGAGGAAAAAGGCGTACACGAGCACAGAGGGGTACAGAGGAAAAAGGCGTACACGAGCACAGAGGGGTACAGAGGAAAAAGGCGTACACGAGCACAGAGGCGTACAGAGGAAAAAGGCGTACACGAGCACAGAGGCGTACAGAGGAAAAAGGTGTACACGAGCACAGAGGCGTACAGAGGAAAAAGGCGTACACGAGCACAGAGGCGTACAGAGGAAAAAGGCGTACATGAGCACAGAGGTGTACAGAGGAGAAAAGCGTACACGAGCACAGAGGCGTACAGAGGAGAAAGGCGTACATGAGCACAGAGGCGTACAGAGGAGAAAGGCGTACATGAGCACAGAGGCGTACAGAGGAAAAAGGCGTACATGAGCACAGAGGCGTACAGAGGAAAAAGGCGTACATGAGCACAGAGGCGTACAGGAGCACAGAGGCACTGTGTAGCGGTCAGAGGGACTAGCCAAAGGTCCAAGCTTGAGGCCTAAGTGGCGCTGCAAAAGAAGGCCAGGAGATTTAAGAACTTTTTTCTGTTTTCTTTTAAAGTGATGGTGGAAACCCCTACGAGGGCAACTGTTTTCTGGAACTTTTACTTTCTTTTCAAATAAAAGTGGGCCAACAACCCTTAAAACAGGAGTACCTGGCTGGACTGAAATTATTGGCAAGCACTACAATTTGAGGAAAACCCGCCACATGTCACAATACCTAGAACTAATCCAAACGCATTATGATTGCCCTCAAAAGAGCCAGTTGTAACTGTAAGATTAGATGCCCAGCGCATCCCCTCCCCCTTACATTAGATGTCAAGAGCCAAACTCACCATCAGAAGTGGAGTCCCCCACTCTCCCTTACATCACAGTGCATCCCCCTTTCCTTATGCTGCTGGAAAGAAGCTGGATGCATTGCTTGAAAGCAGAAAGTAAAGGTCTGGAGGAGGACCAAAGGAGGGCTGGAGCTCTCCTGCAGCTGCCGGAGAGGAGTGAGGGCCACATAAAAATGGCCTGGAGGGCCGGATTCGGCCCGCGGGTCTTGTGTTTGACAAAACATTCCAAAAAGCTTTCCCAGAAGAGTTGAAGCTGTTATAGCTGCAAAGGGTGGGCCAACTTAATATTGAACCCTACAGACTAAGTCTGGGACGCCATTAAATTTCATGTGCGTGTAAAGACAGGCGTCTCTGCGGCTGTACATGTTGGTACATGCTCACTTGGATATTTTGGAACTGTCTTTTTCATGCAATAAAAAGGTGATTTTTTTGGAGTGCGGCTCTCCAGCATACTTTTGTTTCTATGTCCCAACCCTTTAACATGGGTACAACCAGCCGGCCGGATTCTCTTGCGATTGTTGATAGCGGCTGCTACAGCAGCTAGCAATAATCACCGTCTTCTCCTGGCGGGAACAGCTTACCCCACTGGAAAAAGACAATTGCCCGGCATGAGGTATTCTCCTGTCAGCAATGTCTGTGTTGATGGGGGAATTGTGTGAATTTCTTTCCTGCAACTCGTGGTTGCAAGAAAGAAATTTGGCCGTGTTCTGACGAGCAATGCCCCCTGTCGAATAATGCCTGCCCGGTACTGCGCATGCACAACGCTTGCACAGTACGAAGCCGACGAAAGCCTCCGAACATCGGAATTTACGATCAGATGCAGACAGCGCCTGCGCACAATAGTCAACATTGTGCCACACGCTCCTAAAGCTTGTGCAAGTCTGCAAGGGGCGGATTTCATCATGATAGCCGCATGTGAGGGGCGGGGCGTATTTTGAAATGATGGGCAGTGCTGTTAAGATGGGGTGGATTTTTTCGGCAGCTCCGTACTGCACATGCGCAGTACCGGGTGGGCATTATTCGACAGAGGGCATTTCGCGACAGGACACCAGCCTTAATTATTTCACTCTGTAAATGTATAAAGCATTGGCTTTAAGGTCATAGTTTTAATTAATGATTCATACTCTGAATGGTTGTTAGCAGTGTACTCCAAGGTTCAGTGTTGAGTTACTTTTTAACCTATTTATAAACGATTAGAGTATGCATACTGGGCTTAAAGGGGTTGTAAAGGTTGTTTTTTTTATTTTCTAAATAGGTTTCTTTAAGCCAGTGCATTGTTGGTTCACTTACCTTTTCCTTCCATTTCCCTTCTAAATGTTTTTTTTCTTCTTTGTGTGAATTTTTCACTTCCGGTTCCTCCTCAGTAAGCTGTTCTGGCTGACTAACCACCGCTCAGATGATGGGGGAAAGCTTACTGAGGAGAAACAGGAAGTGAGAAATTCAGACAAAGAAAAAAAAAAAAAAAAATTTAGAACGGATCCACCGGCCCCGGATGTTGACCAGAGATTTCTGATGGACCAGATAGTCACCGGAGCGCGATGTTATGACATCACGCCCGGCCTCTGCATTCAAAAACCGGCACCGCCTCGGCTGGGAAGCAGTGATCTTTTTTTTTTTTTTTTTTTTATTATTATTTCAGGCTTTCCAGCCTAGAGGTGAGATGTAGGGTCTTATTGACCCCATATCTCACTGTAAAGAGGTCATGTCATGTCATATTCTTATTACAAGGGATGTTTACATTCCTTGTAATAGCAATAAAAGTGATCAACATTTTTATTTTTTAAAAGTGTCAAAATAAAAATAAAAAAAATCCAACAACAATTGTCCGATGGAGCGTAGAAATGGTCAGATTATCCGACAAAAACCCTGCCATCACACAATTGTTGTCTGAAAATCAGATCATGTGTATGGCCTTTAGGCTGCATTCACATTGTAACGCCGCGTATTTTGCCGCGATTTGTTTACTTTTTTTTTTAACAAATAATTTCCATTGATGTCTATGCCCGAACGCCAATGCCGCCTGAAAAAAAGGGTCCGGGACTTGTTTTCAGGCGGCAGGCGTTTCGGCGTGAGATGTGAACCATCTCATAGACATCAATGGAAATTCGCCCCTCCAGCAGCACGAGCGTCGCGCTTCAGGCGTATATACGCCGAGGTGTAAATGCAGCCTTAATGTGACAAATGAAGAAGCTTAATCTCCCTATTTGGGTCACTGGCAGGTGTTCTAATCCCTCTCCACTCTATCCAAAAAAGGCCTTTAGTTATACTTTAATAAGCAATATAAAAAACAAAAATCTAATTTGTAGACCACAAGAACACTTTAGTGAGGCAACATACAGAGCTATGGTGATTTGCAAAATGCACGCCATCATTTTTTTTTTTTTTTTAAACATAAGAGAGATTGGTCAATTGTTGAGCACAGCAAGTAGTACAGCATAAAAATAACAAACAGTTCACTGACGTCAGTCAAAATGTAGGCACAAAACTATATTGAGAAAAGCCCTTTATTATGCGATTATCTCTAAAAATATCCTGCTCAACCCAACTTTAGCAGGGAAAGTAGGTCCACCCCCTATAGAGAACTGCTATGCTCTGACCCAACTATATTATATTTGCTAAAAATATAACTGGCTGTTGTGCCCAAGCCTTTATCAAGCAAGCCTGGTAGTCTGGATTAGTCACATATAAATTGTTCAATTCCCTGCAATGCAAAGAAATCTAGAACAGAGGCTGCTAGACACAAGCCATTAAAAAACAGCTCTGCAGTGTAGATTCCTCCCAAGCGCTATGAACCATGACAAGTGCTTGTTAGCTGCAGAAAACCATTTATAGATACCGTACTTGGCCCTTCGTTCTCTTTGGCATCTCAGGTACAGTTTTGGAGAAAAAAGGACAATCGCGTAAAAAGAACTGCAAAACATGGCGGAGCTATAACCAGCAATTTCAGCTATTTTTAGGAGCATAAATCTTGGATTTTTGACAACAAAAAAAAACTAATGGAAGATAAAGAGGTCAGAGATATGTCTATTCATAAATTTGTAAAATAACTCAGTATCCTGTGCATACAAACGTATTGCCCACCGACTGCCCACCTAAAAGATAATATACTGCCAGTGAGGGCTGTACACATGCTGCAAGTCACAATGCTTTCATTTGACTTGTTCAGTTTGACTGGCAGCACCGCTTGCCAAACTCGCCCATTGGAGTCCACCCCATTCAAAATTTGGGCTAAAGAACAGGCATAAAATATATATACATATATGTGTATATATATATATATATATATATATATATATCAGGCAAATACCTCTTGCATGCCTAGGGCTGAGTTCCCACTAGTGCGACTCCAAAGTCGAGTGATTTTGAGTGCGACTTTACACGCTCTGGAACCTCTTTCAAGTCTATGGAACGTTAAAGTCACATGGATTGGAACAGTTACCATTGAAATCAATTTGCTACGACTTGTAATGCGACTTTGTGTGTCCAAAGTCGCACTAGTGAGAACGGAGCCCAAGGCCCCTTTCACACCGGGGCGGGAGGTGCGGTGGCGGTATAGGGTCGCTATTATTAGCGGCGCTATACCGTCGGAATTGCGGCCGAAAAAGGGTTAATATCGCCGGCAATGCGCCTCTGCAGATTTGACGAATGTAGACGAATACGTGTCGGCCTAAACTGAGGGGAAAAAAAAGTTTTTTTCGCTGACAGCTGAATGTAAAAAAAAAAAAAAAATTGCTGGCAAGACAAAACTATGATGAAAAAATGGGCATAGAGGGTCTGGTATAGATTTTAAAAGAGAACCCATTCCAAAATGAAAGAAAAAGAAAAAAAAAAAAAAAAAAAAAAGGGAAAAGAAAACAGCGTAGGGTCACCCCCAAAATCCATACCAGATCCTTATCCGAGCATGCAGCCTGGCAGGCAAGGAAAGGGAGGGGACGTGCAAACAACTCCCCTCCTATGAACCATACCAGGCCATATGCCCTCCGCATGGGGGGGGATGCTTTGAGGCAGGGGGCGCTCTGCCTCCCCCAAAAGCACCTTGTCACCATGTTGATGGGGACAAGGGCCTCTTCCGATTAGCCACCCATGTGAATGAGCAAAACAATGTCTACCAGTGTCAAACACGATAAACGCTGGCCACTAGGGATGTCCCGATACCGATACTAGTATCGGTACCGATAACGAGCATTTTCCCGAGTACTTGTACTCGGGGAAAATGCTCCGATGCCTCAGCCGATACCTGGGCAGGCAGGGGAGTTGCAAGTCTTCTCCCCCGTGCTCTGTGCAGTCTTGACTCCCCTCTCGTGCTCCGTGCCGCTCTTCTCTCCCCCTGTCAGTGCCGCTATTCTACCCCCCCCCCCATCCGTGCTGCTCTTCTCTCCCCCCCCCCCCCCCATGCCGCTCTCCCCCCTCAATTTGTGGAGGATGGAGAGCGGAGGTAGGAGCTGCTAAATCCGGCTCCTACCTTTTCCAAATGGACAGAGTCAGTGATCACTGACTCTGTCCATTCACATAACTGAGCATCGTAACCTGTGTTTACGATGCTTCAGTTTATGAATGGAGAGGAGCTTCCCTCCATTCATTTCAGCTGAGGCTGCAGAGAAAGGGACTGGGGAATCTGTGTCCTTAGTCCCTTTCTCTGTCTTAAAGGGGAGATTTCAGAGGTCTTTTAAGACCCCTGATATCTCACCAAAGACCCCCAACTGGGCTGATAAAAAAAAAATTGCAATAAATATTTAAAAAAATAAATAAAAAAACAAAAAAAACCAAACACACTGACAATTCACTCCCCCCCCCCCCCCAAAAAAAAAAAAGTATCGGTATTCGGTGAGTACTTGAAAAAAAGTATCGGTACTTGTACTCGGTCTCAAAAAAGTGGTATCGGGACAACTCTACTGGCCACCGACCCGAAAAAAGTAAAAAAAGGGGGGTGGGTGGGAGGGTTTGGAATCAGCACCCGATGAAGGCTGCCACCATCTGAAAGTTCTTAAATAACTAAAGGGCGAGGCCACCTGATGACATCACCAGGTGACCCCGTCCCCTTGTGATGCCGTTGACCAGGGGCATGATTGAGGATTGTATTTGTCATGATCGACAATGTATCTACACCGGGGTACAATGTTTTTTTTTTAGGGCTGTTGCTGATTAAAATTTTTGTGTTCGATTAATCGTTTTTTTTTTTTTTAAATGGATTAATCGATTAATTATAACACACATACAGATCCAACCACTTTTAGCTGATCTCCTTGCAGGCTGATTCCCGGTGCAGCTACCAACCACTGGAAAAATGGATAGCAGGATACAAAAAACACAAAGGCAGCGCTCGATGGGAATAGCATTAAAACGTACTAAAGTAGGTAACAAAATAAATATTGCACTGGAGATAAAATCGATGTAGCTACATAAACTGTAAAAATGGTGCGAGTAATACCAAAGGGTAGCAAAAGCAGTCATAAAAACCATGTAGCCAAGTATAATACTGGCATAAAAATGTGTACGATGATACCACTGCTGAATCCAGATGAGGAGAGGTTAACATCAGTCTGTCGGCATGTAGACGTGGGCTTCCAAATTCCAATAAGTCACCGCCCCACACCCACCAGGCCAGGGTTGTGTACACACATAGGCCCATATTTATGTGGGCGTAGCGTATCTAATATACGCTATGCCGACGCAGCGCAGAGAGGCAAGCACAGTATTTAGGAAGCCAGTGCTTCCAAATCTACGCTGGGTTTCCTCTGCGCAAGCCAGCGTAGGTGGAAGTGGGCGTGAGCCATACTTATGAGGCGTGACCCCATGCAAATGATGGGCCAAGCGCCATAGAAGTACTTAAAACGAACGGCGTGGACGCATCCCAGTGCGCATCCAGGTGCGCATGCGCAGAATCACGTCGGAACTACTCCCTAAGATACGACGGATCACTGCCTACGACGTGAACGTAACCTACGTCCAGCCCTATTCACGTACTACGTAAACATGAGTTGCGCCTCCTATATGGGGAATAACTTTATGCCGGACGTACGACTTACGCAAACCGCGTATATTATGCACCGGGCGCAACTACGTTCGTGTATCGGCGTATTTCTCTCATTTGCATAGAAAATCAATGGGAGCGGAAAATGCGCCCAGCGTAAATATGCGCCTACGATACGACGGCGTAGGCAAGCTACGTCGGTCGTTGGAAGCCTATTTTTAGGCGTATCTCAGATTGTGGTCACGGCGCACAGATACGACGGCACATAGTTAGACTTACGCGGCGTATCTCGAGATACGTCGGCGTAAGTGCTTTGTGAATCCGGGCCATAGTCTCCACATTTTATTACCACGATATCATTCATATCGGTTTTCATTTATATTTATTTAATAGCACTTTACCTTTTCTATATATTTATTCATTTATTGCATTTCTTTGTATGTTTTCACATACACTTATAAAGTCTATATCATAAAATGTGTTTTAGGTTAGAACAGGGGTTGACAAATTTGTTCGGAATCTAGGAGCCAGCTAAAAAAGTTAGGAGCCAGAAAACGCACCCCGTCCCGACGAGCTTGCGCGCAGAAGCGAACACATACGTAAACGGTGTTCAAACGCAATTTTGAAGCGTGACATGTTGGGTATGAATTTACTCGGCGTAACATTATCTTTCATAATATAAAAAAATAAATGGGGATAACTTTACTGTTGTCTTATTTTTTAAATAAAAAAGGTGTAATTTTTTCCCAAAAAAGTGCGCTTGTAAGACCGCTGCACAAATACGGCGTGACAGAAAGTATTGCTACGATCGCCATTTTATTCTCTAGGGTGTTAGGATAAAAAATATATATAATGTTTGGGGGTTCTAATTAGAGGGAAGAAGATGGAAGTGAAAATAGTGAAAAATGACATTAGAATTGCTGTTTAACTTGTAATGCTTAACTTGTAATACCAACGGCCACCACCAGATGGCGCCAGCTCACATCTGGTGGTAATAACTTGTAATACCAATGGCTCACCACCAGATGGAACCAGCTCACAGCTTTTTTTTTTTTTTGCCCACCTTCCAAGCCAAGTCGCCAGGACACTATTTCTAGTCGCCATGGCGACCTGGCGCCCGGGATTTGTCGATCCCTGGGTTAGAATGTCACATACACATGTGTGTTTTTGTTTTTGATTGTGCAGATGCTGTTCTGACCATGGGTTGTGTCCGTTTCAATCAGGTATCTAATTTTCTCTTTTTTTTTTTTTTTTTTTTTTTTCCACGTCAGACATAACCACAGCAAGAGACCTGCTCATGATTTTATTCATAATTCCGTCTCTATTTCGGGTATAGCATCATTTGTGGTATTTTTTTTTTTTTTGCTTGATTCTATATTTGTTATTCTGCTTTTGCATATAGTTAAAAAATTTTTTTTTTTTTTTTTTTTTTTTTTTTTTTGACATAACTTCTTTCATCTCTTTAACAATTTAGACGGGCTAGAGCGTTCCTCATATAAACAAGGTCCAACATGCTATCATTACGTGTTGACGTGGCGCAGCACCCCATCCTTATCCCTCCCCCCCCCCCCCCCCCCCCCCAACTACCCTTCCTACCCCTCCCGGACCATCCCCCGACTCCACCTAGTATTTTTATTTCCTGTACTGCTGCATTCTTATTCCGCTCTCATATTTTCTGCGTATTTCCGAGATTTTTTGAATTCAATCCATGTTTCCCAGATATCCTTATTTCCTGCCTTGTTCTTTTCGACACCGTATTTTACTTTCTCCCTCCTATAAGTGCCCTCTACAGAGTCGATCCACTCCCATATTTGCGGGCTTACCGGGTTTCTCCATTTTAGGGGTATCAATCGTTTCGCAGAGTTCAACAAATGCGGAATTAGTGATCCCCTATATTCGTTGACTGGCGTATCTCCCCCATGAAAGAGGACTACCCAAGGGTTGTCTTCCAGTTCTTTTTTAGTTATCTCTTTTATCAAAGCCAAAACTTTTCCCCAGAACGTTTTGATTTTTACACAGTCCCACCACAGGTGGGCCATCGTTCCTCTTGCCTCACATCCTCTCCAACATTCCTCTGACTCTCCTACTCCGAATTTGGCAATTTTATCTGGGGTAGTGTACCATCCTGTCAGACACTTGAAGTTCATCTCGGCGGTTTTTACATCAACCGCCGAAGTATGAGTCAAATTAAGGATTCTCCCTATGGTCGTCTTCCCCCTGGGAACTCCTAGGTCTCTCTCCCATTTTTGTATATAATTTAGCGTATCCGACTCGTCTATTTTCTGCAAATATTTATATACTTTGGAAATATTTCCTTTTGAGCTTTCGGTGCTGCACATATATTCCAGTGTAGTGTACTCCTCTCGTGACCTCAATGGGTGTGGGAGGCACTTAACGAATGACACCAACTGCAGGTACCTCCACTCGCTGAGTGCCTCCATTACAATCCTGATTTCGTGAAGGGTCATAATTTTGCCCTTTAATGTTATGTCTTTTAACTGTGTTCTATTTTTAATCCAATTACCACCTACCTCTTTAGTCCCGGGTGCAAAATATTTGTTTTCTTTCAAATCTATAAGGGGTGAGTTGAATTTAGTTTTTAATTGTTTGTGTAATCGATCCCATATCCTTAAAGCATTATGTGTGATTGCGTGTGTTGACGTGTGTAGGGTTCTACAATGTGGGGGGTTCCAGATTAATCTCCCTAATTGTGTCCTCGCTAAAGTGCATTCTATACTTATCCACCTTTTATCCTGTGACTCTTTAGCCCATTCTATGACCCGTGTGAGGACCGAAGCGTTATAATATAATCTAATGTCAGGTACAGCCAGGCCACCTTTTTTCTTGGTTCGTTTTAGAGTTTGTGCAGAGATTCTGTGTTTTTTATTGTTCCATATGTATTTCATTAGAAGGGAGTTAATTATTTTGATATATGACGGAGGCAAATAAATTGGGACCATTTGGAATTTGTACAAAATTTTGGGGATAAGTACCATTTTTACCACATTTATCCTCCCAAACCACGATATTGGTCTATTATATATAGTTTTAATTTCTCTTTTAATTTCGTCAAGAAGGGGGATAAAGTTTATTCTATATATTTTTTTCAAAGTATTTGCCATTTTTATACCCAGATACTTTATCTCTCTTTGCCAGGAGAAATTGTATTTCTTCCGCAAATATAGTTCTTCGTCTTTATGGATATTAATATTCAAAATCTCAGTTTTTGTTGTATTCATTTTAAAGTTTGAGACCTCACCATATTGTTTTAAGGTATCTATTAACTTTGGGAGAGTGACTCTTGGGCTGCTTACATAGAATAATAAATCATCTGCGAAGGCTGACAGTTTGTGCTCGTCTTCACCTACTTCTACCCCATAGATTTCTGGGTTTTGTCGGACCATTGCCAGAAGGGGTTCCAATGATAGGACAAAGAGGAGGGGGGATAGGGGGCATCCTTGCCTAGTCCCATTTTTCATCTCAAAAGGTGCGGATAAGGATCCGTTAATTTTGATCCTTGCACACGGGTGGAAATATAGGGTTTTGATCCTCCTTATCATCTCTGGACCTATTCCTATGAATTCTAGAGTTTGTATCAGGAATCCCCAGTCTACCCTGTCGAAAGCTTTTTCAGCATCAACCGACAGGAATAGACCAGGGGTCCCACTTTCTTTGATCTGCTCAAGGAGAAGGAGCGTCCTCACACCATTGTCTTTTCCCTCCCTCCCAGGTATAAAGCCTACCTGGTCTGGGTGGACAATGGCTGTCATCGCTCCCTTCATTCTTTCCGCTAAAATTTTTGCATAAAGTTTCGTATCTGCGTTCAGGAGTGAGATCGGTCGATATCCCGAGCAAATCGTATTGTCCTTTCCCTCTTTTTTGATCACTGTAATCGTTGCTGTTAAAGCCTCTCTACTCATTTCATAGTCAGTTCCAAGGCCATTAAAGTATTGGCAGAGTCTGGGGATTAAGATGGTGCTGAACTTTTGTAGGTAGGCAGATGTAAAGCCATCTGGCCCGGGACTTTTCCCCTTAGGAGTATTTTTTAAGGCCTCCCTTATTTCCTGCTCCGTTATTGAACCTTCCATCTCTTCTACCTCCTCTTCTTCTAATTTTGGGAGATTGGCTAACTGTAATATTTCCCTAATCTTATCCATTTTTTCGCGTGGGCACCTGATCTTTTGTTGAATATCGTAAAGTTCTTCATAGTAGCCCCGGAATACTTCTGCTATTTTATTAGTCGCATGTACTAAGTCACCATTCCTGTTTCTGATTTTTTCTATAAAATTCCTAGTTTTCTTTTTTCTTACCATTCTGGCCATGTTTTTACTAGGTTTGTTTCCCCAAACATATCTTTCTCTCTCTGTCCGGTCTATATATTTCTTCGTTTCTTGTTCCGCCAGAGCTCTATATTCATCCCTTCTTATACTCAACTTATGAAATATTTCCCTCTTTTGCCCCTGTGATTTATGCTCCTGTTCTAGCCGATATATCTCCTCCCTTAATGTTTTTAATTTACTCGTTCTTATTTTATTTTTCCTTGCCCCTTCTACTATAAAGATTCCTCTTATATATGCTTTATGGGCCTCCCAAAGGGATGCTCTTGAGATACCCTCCTTGTCGTTCTCCTGAAAATAACATTCCAACTCTTTCTGTATTCTCTCCACTACCTCCTCGTCCCCCAACAGACTCTCATCCAATCTCCATTCTGGTGGTGTGTCTTTTTGTATAGAAGTTTTTATTTTTAAGGTTATAGGGGCGTGATCTGATAACGTCATGATCTCACACCCTGCTTCTATCACCCTCTCCAGAAGTCTGTGGTCGACGAGGACATAGTCGATCCTCGAGTACGTCCCATGCACAGGTGAGAAAAACGTGTAATCGCGGGCCTTCGGATTGAGGATCCGCCATACATCCACCATTTGATTTTGTGTCATTTGTTTTATCAGTATCTTTAGTTGCTCACGATTTGTCCCCTGTGCACAGGACGTACTATCGAGGCTTGGACTCATGCAGAAATTAAAATCTCCCATCAAAACCACGTGGCCCTCTTCAAATTCTTTTAGTTTTCTCATAATTTTACTAATATATTTAACCGAGTTTACATTGGGGGCGTACACATTAGCTAGGGTATAAATCTCTCCTCCAAGTTTTATTTTCAGGAACAGGAATCTCCCCTCCGGGTCTGTTTGTCTATCCACCAATGTGAATCGGATTCTACGAGCGAATCCAATAGCAACCCCCCGGGATCGCGATGAGATTGTATCCCCGTAATACCATATCGGGTATTCTGATGAGTAAAGCTTTATATTGGACTCCCAGGTAATATGGGTCTCTTGAAGATAGGCAATATCTGTTTTATACTGTGTTAATTCACAGAGAATTTTGTGTCTTTTAATATGGGAATTTAGCCCTTTTACATTATATGAGAGAAACTTGACATCTGTCATATAAGTTTTTCTTCTTTTTTTTTAAAGTGTTTGAAATAATTTCTTGTGATGTCGGTCAGATGGTCTCCCTGCCTCCCCCCACCCCCCCACTCTTCCCACTCCCTCCTCCATCCCATCTCCCATCCCTCCCTCCTCCCCCCTGGCCTATTCCCCCCCCCCCGATGTTCCCCCCCCTCCCGTCCGCCCCCCCCCCAATCCTCCCCCCCTCCCCTGGCCCAATCCTGGCCTGGGAGCCGCTATTGGTTGCCTCCTCGTCTTCTCCATCGGCTCCTCCCTAGTGGTGGTGTACCTAAGTGCTCCTCTAGCTGCTCCCCCTCCCCCCTCCCTCCCACCCCCCGGTTGTCCCCCCCTCCAATCAAATGTGGCTGAAACCAACACCAAGCTAATCCACCCAGTCCGGTAGCTCAGGTACTGTTAAGTCCATTTTATAGCAAAATTCCGTCAATTCTTCCGGGTGTCTTAGTCGAGCAGTTTTACCCCCCTTTATTCCAATAAGGCATGCAGGAAAACCCCATTGATACTTAATATTTTGTGCCCGCATCGACTCTAGTAAGGGTTTCAAATGCCTTCTCCTTGCCAACGTTTCTCTCGACAGGTCAGGAAATATTTGGAGCTCAGTCTCTCTATATCTTAGGGGGGGTTTCCCCCTAAGCCTTCCCCAGATTTCCGCTTTGTCCACATAGTTCCTGAATCGCACAATGACATCTCTTGGTCCGTATCTTTCTGTCTGTTGGGGGTTACCTATACGGTGTACTCTTTCAATCTTGAGGGGCTTCGCTTCTGCTGTTTTATCTAGCAGGGGGTTAAATATTGTATTCATAATTGCTCTGAGATCTTCATCCTTTTCTTCCACAATCGCACGGATTCTGAGGTTCTGCCTCCTGTTGCGATTCTCCTGGTCCTCTATCCGATATGCCATCAATCTTTGATTGTCACTCATTGCCTTCACTTGCTTTTTCAGTATGTTTAGTTCCTGGTCCTGTTCTTCTATTCTCCTTTCTGTCCCTTCTACTCTTTCAAGAAGCCCTCCTAGGTCTAATCTTATTCTGTTGATTTCTGTTTTTATGATGTTTTCCATCCTCAGTAGCATAGTGTTCATCTCAGCCTTCGTGGGGGGTTGTGTGTCTTGGGCTTGTTCTACTAGTTTACTGTGTTCTTGTTCGCTCTCTATTGTCGTTTCTCCTCTAGAGCTCTCAGCACTGCCCCCCCCCTTTTTTGTCTCACTCTTCTTTTTTTCATTTCTCTTTGTGATCCCTGGGCTTTTGAGACTCCCTTCTTGAGTCATATATTGCTGTATTGAACCGTTTCCAGGATTATTTTTAGGTGTTTTTGAAGTAACGCCCCTAGTTGATCTATTCATCCTGCTTTTATTGTTGGGTCTGATTCTCTTCCCCAGTTTGAAGATGTTTAAGAATTGCTATTTGTTTCTTTTGCTCCTCCTTTCTCAGACCCCTGCTTCAGGGCCCTTTTCCCTTTTTTCTTCCTTTTCTTCCTCCCTTCTTCTCTCCTTCCTTTTCCCCCTGTTCACAGTAGTCTGTAATCTAACTTGATTATCTATCTCGGGTTCTATGCCCGTGGGGGTATTCAGCGTACCAAACGCCAACTATATTGACCCCCTTGTGGGGAGAGGTGTGTAGAGAAAGGGGGTATACCTCATACCTATTTGATCCTGTTTCCCTGGGCGGTCTTGTTAATTTCTCCTCTGTTTCGCCGTTTATTTACTACTTTTAAGCCGGTCTATTAAGCCTGCGGGGTCTATCTTTACAGTAAGAGATGCCCGCTATGATTACAGTTTTTATCACGGTTGATCGAGTGTATATGGTATTCAGATATCTGGAGAGAGCCAGCAATGCTTATGTTCAATTTTGCCTTATTGCTCACCAGATGTAGGCCTGCGCCTTTCTGTGTGGTTTCAGACTAGTTTTAATCTCCTGAATTAGAGATCTCCCCTTCACTAGTGATCATAAGGCAAAAGATACGTTTTAAAGGGGACTATCTTAATAGTCCTCCTTACATACTCCTATAGAAAATACACCAGGGTTTTACTCAGGTTAATCAGTCTCTCATTGCTCTTGCACCAGGTATGTCGCTACTGAGCTGAGTGTTAAGAGATATAACCGCCAGGACACATGGAGAGAGAAAAAAACAACAAAGAAAGAAAAAGAAAAAAAAAAAAAAAAAAACAGTGCCCGAATTTACTCTGGGTGTCACACCACACCTCAGGAGCTCCTCTTTACTGTTCCCTGCAACACCTCCCCTGATTGTTTTCACAAGAGGAAAATAGAACTTTTCATATGTCCTGAGTCCTAAACAATGCTTACAACGATGAAACCACCGAAGCAAAAGAGGATGCAGCCTTATCACTCCTTTAACCTATCATGCCCGAATCTAATCCGCGGCAGCTAGTCCCCAGGGTGCACTGCACCTGAAATCCTCCCAAGATTGAACAGACACAGCAAGTAGCAAAAAGTCATTCACAAGGGAATATTGAGAATAGGGAGGGGGGGGTCCGGGGGGGGGCAGGGAGCCCGACCCGACTCGGCTCAACTGAGCGCCTCACCAATCCCCCAGTTCATCTCGCCGACCGCCGCTGGGCTGTGCTGTTCCGTGGGGGGGACCTTGATGTAACCCCTGCTATCGGTTCCACTGTGCTCCGCTCGGCCATCCGTTGTGATACAGGCTGTTGGGGATCGTGGGGCGGTACGGTCACTCTCCGCACTCGTCGGGTCTTTGGGAGGGGATGAGTCTCCCGCTCGGTCCTTTGGTCACTCAGCCTCTCACGCTGGTGTCCGTCGGTCCGCCGATGTACTCGATGGAGACTCGGTGCGGCAGACGCCGCTAGCAGCCATGGAGCAGTCGGCTCCTCCCACCCTCACCGGCGTCACGTCCTCATCACGTCCCCGCCGGCCTCCATGAGGTATCTAATTTTCTAATGCTGTGCAGACCAGCTCTAATTGGTTTGGATGCATTCAAAGTTTTCAATTTAAATCCTTTTAGATCCTCACACAACCCAGCTATGACTAAGCATCTATCCATGATGTGAAACATGTTAGCTTTTTTGTCCCCTATGTCCACTTTCTACCATTGATTGCAGTGTTGCATGAATTCTTGGATGTTATACAGCTTTGGATTTTATCCTTTGTTCATTTTTGTTTCAATAAATCGCCTATCAGAGTGCGGCAGTCCAGGAACATTTCTTTTTTCCACGGATCAGCGCAGAGTCTGCACCTCTCAGTACTACAGGGCGGGAGCACAGTATAGGTTGCAGGGCTTGGAGCGGTACTCTTTTCCATTCCAGTGCGAAAGGGGTCTGAAGCTGGGTATAGACTATACGTTTTTTTTGAACCCAGCGGGCTGAATGAAAAAAAACTGTATTTACAAAAAAAAAAACGTACCAATACAAGCAATGTATTTGCGGTGATCTCCCTCGATAAGCTATTGTGTTCTGACAGGGGGATTGCCTCCACCAGAACACACCGATCAGTGCGCACAGCCATTGGCTGCGTGTGCTGACCGAATGCTGGTTTTCCGACATGCTCATTTAACAGGAGCCGGTCACGAGACTGGCTTCTGTGTAACCCAATCTCAGGCTGAATTTACACCTATGTGTGTCAGTAATGTAAGTTAACGCATACACGCGTTTGTGGGTTACAATGCCATTCATTTTCAGTGACATCGTAGTGCACCAAGGCCCCATTCACACTTGTGCGACTTGTCATGTGACTTTGGACCCCAAAGTCACATGACAAGTTGCATTCAATGAGCATTGGCCCATATTCTCTGTAAAAATCCGTGGGCTGCGCTTAAGGCACTTACACTCCGCTGTCCCAACTTACAGGAGCAAGTGTTGTATTCCCCAAACACTTGCTCCGTAAGTTGGGATGGCGGAGTGTAAATGCCCCGGCGTAGCCTGGCGGATCTCAAAAGGGGGCGGCTTGTATTCAAATTAAGCGCGCCCCCGATTCTAATGAACTGCGCATGCGCCGGGCTTCAAAAAGCCCAGTGCGCATGCTCCAGTTCTCGGCGGAAAATGTCAATGACGCCGACGTGTGCGTCATTGACGTAAAGTCGTATTCAAGAACGACTTACGGAAACGACGTACCCGACGAAAAAACACGACGCGGACCCGACGCCATCCGTAACATGGCCTACGTGGGACTTGCGGAAATTTAATCCTCATATAGCAGGACTAAATTTCCGCTTACGCAAACGACGTTAGCGACGGTTACGCGACGCGAACTCGTTCGGGAATCGGCGTAGAAGGATCATTTGCATACGCAAATGAGTCCTTCACGTAAATGCCATCTAGCGGCGGCCGGCGTCATTACATTTAAGATCCGCCAGTGTAAGTGACTTACAGATGGCGGATCTTAAGTGTATCTATGCGAAAATGATTCTAAGAATCAGTCGCATAGATACACGGGCCAAAAAAGGGAGATACCATGGAGTATCCTGAGATACTCCATCGTAACTTCTATGAGAATATGGCCCATTGTTTATATTTGAGCGAATTTAAAGTCGTTCCTGCATTACTTTGGTCTGACTTTGATGCGACTTGAGGCCAATAGACTTTAATGTAAACCCTCAAAACTTTCATTAACGTCTCACCTGCTGATATAAATGCGACTTTGTAGAGCAAAAACAAATCACATTGTTCAAACCCGGAGCAGCATCAAAGCCGCACTCCTCTAAAATCACATCAAAGTCTCAATGAAAAGTTGCAATGGAAATCGCACAAGTGTGAATGGACTCGAAGAGAATGCATATTCGTGCTGCTGCATTACATATTTGGCCAACATTAACAGCAGGAAGTAAACGAACATGTAAGATCAAAAGTAAATAAGATAATTAAAGTCAAACAAGTTGTGACATGAAGTTGTATGCCAAAGCAAAGAAATAGTTGGAAGACAGCAAGTAAAAAGATGGCCATACACTAGCAGAACATCATTTGAAAAATGTTGTTTTAAGAATATTCGTTCAATTTTCTAACATCATTGGGGGTTTAAACCGCAATTCATTTTCAACTGCAGTGACAAGTAAACTCGAAGGAGCAGGATGGAAAATTTCTCTTGAAAGAAAAAATGTCCAACAATGGTTTTCATTTAGCAAAGTCTATTCTGTGCAAAACAAAATAGATGTTACTAAGTTGCGATCCTGCACTTTCAAACAACAATCCTCAAGTCATCAAATGTACAGAGAAATTTTGAAATATTGTTCATATGAATGTTTGTGCAGAAATCTGCGGGTGTAGGGCCAGTTTGCCATGTTGGCTTCTAAGTTATAATATAATAAGAAGAAAAGAGTAACTTCAAAACAGAGTGGTGCACAGCCATCACTATGAGATATACAAGAAGTGCAAATATGAGGCAGCAAACAAACACATCAATGGAAATACAACAGGGGTTGACAAATTTGCTTGGAATCTAGGAGCCAGCTAAAAAAGTTAGGAGCCAGAAAACGCGCCCGTCCCGACGAGCTTGCGCGCAGAAGCGAACACATACGTGAGCAGCGCCCGCATATGTAAACGGTGTTCAAACCACACATGTGAGGTATCGCCGCGATTGGTAGAGCGAGAGCAATAATTCTAGCCCTAGACTTCCTCTGTAACTCAAAACATGCAACCTGTAAAAAAAATTAAACGTCGCCTATGGAGATTTTAAAGGGTAAAAGTTTGTCGCCATTCCACGAGCGGACGTAATTTTGAAGCGTGACATGTTGGGTATCAATTTACTCAGCGTAACATTATCTTTCATAGTATTAAAAAAAAAATGGGGATAACTTTACTGTTGTCTTATTTTTTAATTAAAAAAAAGTGTAATTTTTTTTCCCAAAAAAGTGCGCTTGTAAGACCGCTGCGCAAATACGGCGTGACAGAAAGTATTGCAACGATCGCCATTTTATTCTCTAGGGTGTTAGGATAAAATATATATATATATAATGTTTGGGGGTTCTAATTAGAGGGAAGAAGATGGCAGTGAAAATAGTGAAAAATTACATTAGAATTGCTGTTTAACTTGTAATGCTTAACTTGTAATACCAACGGCCACCACCAGATGGCGCCAGCTCACAAAAACAAAAAACAATTTTTTGCCCCCCTTCCAAGCCAAGTCGCCAGGACCCTATTTCTAGTCACCATGGCGACCTGGCGCCCGGGATTTGTCGAGCCCTGAAATACAATATACATTTCTTGAGGTATAACTAAAAGAAAAGAAAAGATAAAGTGAAAAAGCTTTAGAACACCAGTCAGGTTGTTATTGCTGTCCAAAAGTCAAAGAAAATCCCACATTTTGGATTATCACTGGAAAATGATGCTGATGACAAAGGGATTTGCTCTCACTTCCCGTTATGGCCAATGGACTGGGAATGAGGAGAAATCTCCCTAATGGGACACGGATGGTATAAAAATATCTAAAATGAAGGTGCAAATCCACCTCTATGCTGCCATGAATGCGCTTATTCTGACTACGGTAGTTCTCTGGTAGTCATAAAATAAATGCATATATAGATATATATCTCATGTTATACTCCCCTGCTCTGTACAGTTGGTTTTGCACAGAGCAGCCTGTTTCCTCATCTTCTCAGGTCTCAAAAAGAGCTGCACAGTGGAGGTAAGTATAACATGTTTGTTATTTAAAAAAAAATAGTGTCCCTTTAAGATAAAAAAACCTTCTGTGTGTAGCAGCCTCCTCAGCACCCCCTAATTACTTACCTTGCCCCCTCCCTTGGACTACAGGAGAGTCAGGACACACTACGTTGCAGATAGAGAAAGGAGCTGTGTGTTAGTGGGCATCCTGACTCTCCTGTGGTCCAAGGGAGGGGGCGAGCACGACTCTCCACACCAGGGAAAAAGCCTTGCATTACTGTGTGGAGTTACAGACAGAAGAACAGGAAGTGAGGATTTCTCAGAAGAAATAAGGACATTTAAAAGCAAAATGGAAGGATGAGGTAAGTGAAGGAAACATACGGGAGATAAATCAGAATGACAACCACTGGAACGGGTTGGTTATGTTAGACTGAGAAACAACCCCTAGTCTATGGGCAGTGTATGATGTCAGTATGCATCAAACACAAGGCCCTTGCATGTTATAGAGTATAACAGATATAACCAGCTCTTTGAGGGCAACCAGAACGCTGATGCAGCCCTTTGATGAAATTGAGTTTGACACCCCTGCCCTAGTTGGACTATTTTGGAAGAAGGGAGTTCCTAATGAAACTTCAGAGGCAGAGCCCCATCATTCGAAAGCCAACCTAGGCAGCAGCCTATGGCCCGGTGGATGTCTAAGGGCCCAACCTTGTGATTTCTGTTAGAAATTAAGGGGCTAGCACAGCAGATTAACCCCTTCCCACCTACCTCAGCATTCCTTTAAATGCTTGGTAATGCCTGGGGGGACATGTCCTTCAATTGTGACCACCCTCACAGTCCCAACGGCTACCAATCTTAAACCCAGACATGCCTTTGTGCTGAGAGCATGCACTTGGAATATAAACATTATCCACCTGTGACACATATGCGAACACACATACTTTTGCTGCTGCACATATGTGTTGGGTGGTTGTAAAGGGGTTAAACCGGAGCTAAACCCTCCTATCCTTTTCAGCCAAGGAAGCTGCCATCTTGGCCTCTGTTTGATTTGCAACTGTCATGGTGCTGCACATGTGATCAGTTATGACACCAGACATTTGATGGTTTGACAGTTATGTTGAAAGCACAAGCAAATGTGACAGTTAATGTAACTGTTTTTTGAAACCGCTAAATTGATGGGTTTAGTTCTGCTTTAGGCTAGGTTCACATTTATGCAGTGTAGGCCACCGCATGTGATTCGGATTAGAATCGCACTGCATTCCTTTCCAAATCACATGGCATTTCAGGGCCAAGCAAGACTTGCCTGATGAAGAAGTCCTGCGTGGCTCCAAAACGTTGCCATTATAACCATGATGTGATCGCTAAATATAGCTTTGGACCTGTTTTGGAGGTCCCCCAGGGTGTTTAGAACCTTTTAAGGGACGCCAGGGAAGGCAGGAAGACGTTAGGGCAGAATGGGACCCTAGGTGGGGGTAAAAGCTTTGGACCTGTTTTGGAGATCCTGGTGTTCTGTTTATGTACTTCTCGCCATTATTGGTGATCCTTCCCACCCCGAGTGGTTGGAACCTTTTTAAAGGGACACCAGGGTAGGCAGGAAGACGTTAGGGCAGAATGGGACCCTAGGTGGGGTAAAAGCTCTTTGGACCTGTTTTGAAGATCCTGGTGACATACTTCTCACTATGATAGGCGATCCTTCCCACCCTGGGTTGGACACTGGGGTAGGCAGGAAGATTTTAGGGCAGAATGTGACCCTAGGTGGGGTAAAGGATTTGGACCTGTTTTGGAGATCCTGGTGACATACTTTTCGCCATTAATGGTGATCCTTCCTGCCACCCCCCTCTGGGTGTTTAGAACCTTTTTAAGGGACGCCAGGGAAGGCAGGAAGACGGTAGGGCAGAATGGGACCCTAGGTGGGGTAAAAGCTTTGGACCTGTTTTGGAGATCCTGGTGTGCCATTGATGTACTTCTCGCTATGATTAGTGATCCTTCCCACCCTGGGTGGTTGGAACCTTTTAAAGAGACACCAGGGTAGGCAGGAAGACGTTGAGGCAGAATGTGACCCTAGGTGGGGTAAAAGATTTGGACCTGTTTTGGAGATCCTGGTGACATACTTCTCGCTATGATTGGTGATCCTTCCCACCCCAGGTGTTTAGAACCTTTTTAAAGGGATGCCTGTGTAGGCAGGAAGACTTTAGGGCAGAACGGGACCCTAGTTGGGGTAAAAGCTTTGGACCGGTTTTGAAGATCCTGGTGTGCCATTGATGTACTTCTTGCCCCCCACTCTGGGTGTTCAGAACCTTTTTATAGGAACGCTGGGGTAGACAGGAAGTAGTTAGGGCAGAATGTGACCCTAGGTGGGGTAAAAGCTTTGGACCTGTTTTGGAGATCCTGGTGTGCCATTGATGTACTTCTCGCTATGATTAGTGATCCTTACCACCCCCCCCACCCTGGGTGGTTGG
The DNA here is from genome assembly GCF_905171775.1 of Rana temporaria. Classification (NCBI taxonomy): domain Eukaryota; kingdom Metazoa; phylum Chordata; class Amphibia; order Anura; family Ranidae; genus Rana; species Rana temporaria. The sequence goes on along the minus strand of NC_053489.1, from coordinate 431,344,919 downwards.
AACCTTTTAAAGAGACACCAGGGTAGGCAGGAAGACGTTGGGGCAGAACGGGACCCTAGGTGGGGTAAAAGCTTTGGACCGGTTTTGAAGATCCTGGTGTGCCGTTGATGTACTTCTTGCCCCCCACTCTGGGTGTTCAGAACCTTTTTATAGGAACGCTGGGGTAGACAGGAAGTAGTTAGGGCAGAATGTGACCCTAGGTGGGGTAAAAGATTTGGACCTGTTTTGGTGATCCTGGTGACATACTTCTCGCTATGATTGGTGATCCTTCCCACCCCAGGTGAGAACCTTTTTAAAGGGATGCCTGTGTAGGCAGGAAGACGTTGGGGCAGAACGGGACCCTAGGTGGGGTAAAAGCTTTGGACCGGTTTTGAAGATCCTGGTGTGCCGTTGATGTACTTCTTGCCCCCCCACTCTGGGTGTTTAGAACCTTTTTATAGGAACGCTGGGGTAGACAGGAAGTAGTTAGGGCAGAATGTGACCCTAGGTGGGGTAAAAGATTTGGACCTGTTTTGGAGATCCTGGTGACATACTTCTCGCCATGATTGGTGATCCTTCTCACCTCAGGTGTTTAGAACCTGTTTAAAGGGATGCCTGTGTAGGCAGGAAGACTTTAGGGCAGAACGGGACCCTAGGTAGGGTAAAAGCTTTGGATCCGTTTTGGAAATGCTGGTGACATATTTCTCACTTTGAATGTTCTCAGATCCAGCCAGTGACTGCTGCAGCACCCATCTACAGCCAGTTTCAGGAACATGCATGTTGGGGATATTATACTAAGGATTGGCCATCATGTGACGGGGTGTCATGTGATTGGGCGGTTAATGAGGAGCGAGGGCTGTCTTGCGCTCTCAGCACAGAAACATTGGCCCCTCGGTGACGTAAACGTACGGGATATATGGGCATTAAATGCCACCCTTTAGCCCAGGGTTCATGTCTCTCAGATCTCCCTGGTTACCTTAACCAGGAAGCCATCAGGAACAAAGCCTTGCTATATGGAGGGTGGGGGATGAAGTGTGGGTGTGCTGTGTAGCCATGATTATCTGGGTGTCTCCCTCCATCCTAGGAAGGACATCTCCTGGTCATAGGAGATGTCGGCGCTCACATCACCATCAGAGGGAAGACACAAGGGCATCCCTCCCCTCCTTCAGAAAAGTCGGCCTCCTTCTGCACTCACCTTGGACAATGTGGCCGCCCAGGTGAGGAGAAGAACGGGGCTCTTCATTCTGGCTTACTGTCGGTGCCCTCAGACCGGATGAACACATCCAGAACACTACCAGTCAGCTGTTACTCGGTCAGCGCCATGCTCTGCGCATGCGCACTGAAGCATCGCCGGGTTCTTTCCCTGGCTGGGAGTGGAGAGCGGATCATGACGTCATTACAACCATCTTCTAATCTACGGCTTTCTGCAATAATACATACAGTATTACAGGAGGCGCGAGGAGATACCAGCAGAGGGCGCTCTTGTGAATCAACAAGATGCCTTGGGCTCAGCGCGCTATGCTTTTCATTTACATGGGGAACCGCCGAGAGAGCGATAGGAACCATTATTCATTTATGCACGAATAAAATAATACAAAATAAAAGCAAATACTCTGTATAATAAAGTTGGATGAACAGACGTGCACTAGAGCACCGTTGTTTAGTGAGTGTTTTAACACGTGGCCGCCATGTTTGTGAAGCCCAATACCCGTTAGGATCAGGCTTTGGACTTCTCAAAAATGGCTCCTGTACCGCAGACTGAAAAACCGGAAATGTAGGCCAACATTGTCCAGCTTTTGGACGCTACCAAAAAATAGGGAGGCATACATAAGCATTTGTGTTTTATACAGACGTAGACGCGTTGCCAGTTTTGCGGAGGGTTACAGAAACCGTTTTTTAGATTTTTGTCCTGCGGAAAGAGAGTGAAGACGGGGTGAGGAATAACAGTTGTGTGGGAAGTGGAATCGTTTGGTCACCCCCCATGAAAGGGTAAAAGTGGCAGAGCCCTGGTCAGGAGGTAAAGGCGCGGAAAGATGGCGGTAGGTGTTGCTGGGAATGCAATAGCATGTTTATATTTTATATACAATTCCTAGGAATTCTAGTCTGGAAGCATGTTTTGTATTGTAGGATATGGCAGTAGACTGTGGGGTGGTTTCCAGACAGTACCCCTTGGAGCACGTGGAACTTGCTGCTGCTAGTGACATGTGTTTGGGGAGATTAGAGCCGTAGTAATCCACAAGCAACATGTACTAATGTGCAGCTTATCGATGCTTAGATGTTCAGGCTGTATTCGTTTATTTAGGCTTTCTTTTCACCTGGTGATCTGGCCAGTAAGTCTGTCTTTCAAACGAACAAGCTGTTCTGCAGATGTTACAGGGATGAGACAAACCATTGTATACATACGCTCACGTGCTTTGTGTTAAATTGCAGATTTTTAATGCAACGCACTTTTTTTTGCAACATTGTAGTGCGTACAAGGCACAAAAGCCCATCTGAATAGGGGCCACACTGCAAACCTGTGCAATGCAGGATTTTGGAGGTTAAAGGGGTTGTAAAGGTTCGTTTTTTATTTTCCAAATAGGCACCCCCCTCTGAAGTACAAGTACTACTTGGGGCTGTGTTCACACCATTGTGAATTGGATGTGGAGTCTCCACATCCAATTCACAATAGCAGGAGGTTTTGACTTTCTCTCTATAGACCTGGTTCACATATCTCCACAGCGGGTCCGGTGAGTTTTGCACAAAAGCGATGTGCGTCATTTTAGACCGTTTCACGTCCCAATTCAGCCCGAAATTTGGGCTGAAAACGGTGAACTAGGACACACCGAACCCCTGCTGTGAGCTGGATGTGGCGAAGGTGTGAACCCGGTCTGAAGGTTGTTGAAAGCCTGCTAGCAACTTGTTTAAAGTGACAATTGGCACATCTATTAAAGTGGTTGTAAACTCGGTACAGCCGCTTTCACCTACAGGTAAGCCTATATTAAAGCTTACCTGTAGGTGCTGGAAATATCTCCTAAACCTGCACGCTTTAGGAGATATTTACAAGGTCCCCGTACCCCGATGTCTTCGGTGCATGCGCACTTTAGAACGGCCACGATGTGCCCTTTCTAAAGGGGGGGGGAATGCTGTGACTGGCGGCACATGCGTGGGAGTGGCGTCACGCGACTCCGGCTAGTCACAGAGCTGAAGTCTGCGGCCCCGGAAGGAAGAGAAGAATAGATGATTCCTGCACAGGGGACAGCGGTGATATCGCAGGCTTTGGTTTCAGGTAAGTGACACATAATGGGCTACTATGCGATGCATAATAGCTAGGGGTGCAACAGATAAATTCACGGTTCGGATGTTCCTCGGATCAGAGCCACGGATCGGATCACCACCATATATAGTCACCACTGCAATGTCCACATCTTCCCAGTCAGCCCCGCTCTGGGAAGCTCACCTAGGCTGCCTCCAGGTGTACCAAGATGGCAGCAGCTCCGGAGCTAGGCCGAAGCCGCGGCCTTTCCTATGGGCTCAATGCGCGGACGTTGATCCGTTGCACCCCTAATAATAGCCCATTATGCTTTACCTTTGCAGGGAAATGAAGGACGTAAAACCCATCAGGGTTTACTTCCTCTTTAAGATCAGCATTTAACATTATCAAACAGAAGGTGAGGGGTTCTTTACCTCTTTTGCTGCCACCAAGCTTCAGTGCAGCAGCTAGCCTCAGTTGAGTGCAAGGGAGATATCAGAAGTCTAATAGATACCTTATGTCCTATGAAAGAGAACCTGTTCCTATAAATATGTTATCACATAGTGGTATCACTTTTTTTTTTTTTAAGTTGCACTCACACACTCCAACCACCCCCCTACCAAAAAAAATAAAACTGCCCAGGACACTCCTACCTTTCTTGGTAGGATCCAGGTGGACCTTCTGTGCAGTCCGGTCTCCCTTTTGTGGGCAGCAGGTTCTGGAGGACCTTCCTGCTTTCTGGCCAGGTGGTATATGTACCATAGAGTTCACAGGACCCAGCCCACAGCTGGGCCTGGTTCGCTGCCCAAGGGGTGTCGTCGTAGTAGTGGCTTACTTGTTTTCCATTGTGTCTCAAGGTCCTGAAAGTGATATCAGAATTATGAAATCATGTTGGGGGGAACCCCTTACTTCTGGCAAGTCCTGCTGGAAGTTTAAGTGAAGGACACTCAGACATGGGGCAGTATTCCCTAGTGCTTCTGGATTTAGAGTGGTTGTAAACCCTTACATATACCCAATGAACTGATTAGCCTCAGGTGATGCATGAACAAAACCTCCTACATAAGTTGTTTCTGTTTATCTACAGCTGTTCAAAGTGCAGGATTTATACAGCTTGCATAAGCTTTCAGCAGGTGGCAGGGAGACTCTATAGAACTTGTGAGGAGAGTTGATTGGGGGGGAGGGACACACCCCCTCCACACAAGAATAGAGCTGAGGCGGTCACTCACAGGTGGTGAACTGAAGCTCCCCTGTTTTACCTCTTGGTATCATGAAAACTTGTCAGAAGTTGCTGATAACAGAAAAACAGGGCAGCAAAGAGAAATTAAACTTGGTTCTCTGGATTGAGACAAGTACACACTATAGAGGGATATGCATTGTTCATATTTAATTTCAGCGGAACTTCCGCTTTAAGTACCTGTGACCCCCTGACATGCCACATTTGACATGTCATTTTTTTTTTTGGGTGGTGCCGGAAGGAAGTTCACCTCTCCTTCTCCCTGCAATCTTCTGGCACACGTCACCAGTCCCAGAAGATTGTCCAGCCATTCATAACACGCAGTGTGTCCCCAGCTGTAAGGCCACAGTCAGGCTTCCACACTTGCAATGCCGGTGCCGCAGAGAGGAGGGGGATAGAAGCGATACTTCGGGTGACCACATTGCTGGACTGAGGGACAGGTGAGTGTCTGTTTATTAAAAGTCAGTAACTACACTTCTTGTAGCTGCTGACTTTTAAATGGGTGGAACTCTGCTTGAGGCTGGGTTCACACTACTACACTACTTTCATCCTACTTTGCTCTGCTACATTGGTCCTACATGTATCCTACATTGGTCCTACATCCATCCTACTTTCATGAACAGGATACTACTTTGGTCCGACTTCAATGATATTCAATGGGCCTGAAGTAGGATCAATGTAGGACCAAAAGTAGTACAGGGAGCATTTTCAAAGTCGGACCGACTTGTGTAGGACGCTACAAGACGCTCTCATAGGGAAACATTGAACACAGAGCAAAGTAGGATGAAAGTAGTGTAGTAGTGTGAACCCAGCCTTAAGGTGGCGGTAAGCATACCTCTTGTGTGGGCGCATTTGGCAGCAGTTACAGCCTGTGACATGGCAGTCTTTAAATTACTGTGCAAAATTTGCAATGTCTTTGGTCCAGATTGCCTCTGCTACACCAAGAGCTCTATAATAGAGGACCCCAAAGCTGAAGCAGGGCACTGGCTCTTCTGTAGTAAGCTTTCTTCAAAAAAGGGTATTGTGTTGGAGGGGGCTATTCATGGTTGAAGTTGCTCACATTTCATCCTGGCTTTAGTACACCCAATAGGGGCTGTTGACCATGCTAGAACTTAGGAAAGACAATGATGGGAGACCATTATTTATATATATATATATATATAATCAACTGAAGCACAAAGCTCTCTAGCTCATAGAAGAAACATCTTTGGGATTTCTGTTTGGACAAGATTGTGAACCTCCTTAGGGGTTTCTACAGCCTGCTATGCTGCTACAGACATCACCTAAGTTTCCACCCCTAAAGATTGCACATCAGGCTAAAGTAGAAGAGGACCTGGACCGTCTATTAGATCTAATGTAAGTGGCGGTACTGTCATCAAAGGTGTCTGCATCAGGGGACGGGGGAACTGAAGCAAATGATGTCTCTAGATATGTTTCTGGAAACTGACTTCAGCAGCAGATCCCCCTGTGCTGAAGGATGACAGGTCTGTGTCAGGAGCGGACACGGCCCATTCTCCTCTATGGGCAATCAGATGTAAACAAACTATATGTTAATTTACATTCAAGTCCCCACAAAAGATAGTTTGTTTACATCTGATTGCCCATAGAGGAGAATGGGCCATGTCCGCTCCTGACACAGAGCTGTCATCCTTCAGCACAGGGGGATCTGCTGCTGAAGTCAGTTTCCAGAAACATATCTAGAGACATCATTTGCTTCAGTTCCTCCGTCCCCTGATGCAGACACCTCTGATGATTAATTTACATTCAAGTCGTCCCACCCCTCCCCATCCATATATTTTTATCAGATGTTTGTGGATGGCAATGGACATATGTCTGTTTCATAGAGGGCAAATGGAAGGTCAGATCGAGTCTGCCTAAAAAACTGCCTGCGAAAGGGGCCTAAAGTAATTTATTCCATGGAACAGTCTGAAACCAAATCCTGTACAAAGCGGTCTGTATAGGGGATGAATTGGAGGAAAACAAAAAGCACAGAGTGGCTCCGATTCTCGTCTTCTGGGAAACGTGCTCCCAAGGGGGTTAGCTTTGCGGGCGCGCTCCCGTGTGATACAGTGGCGGCCATAGCTGCCAAGTGTATCACTCAGACCCAAGTGATACATAGGATGCATTAAGGTGAAAAAACACAAAGCTCTCCAACCACTTTAAAGAGAAGATTTCTCATAGATGAAGAGACAGCTGGATTCCATATCTTGTGTTCTAAATTGGACACTTCACTAAAAGGTGTGTTTTTATTTTTTATTTTAATTTTTTTATTATTCCTCCTTCCTTTTTACAGCTGTATTAAAGCATTGGCATTGATTCTGATCACAGCAAGCGTTTTAATCAGAATTGTAAATTATCACCATATCTTGGTATTCTCTAACCATGAAGTGTTTCAAAGTAATTGGACTGATGTATAAGTATTCTCAACAACCTATACCCTATTATTAAACGTTGTCTTGTAATAGGAATAAAAGTGACCCACATTTATTTTTTCAAATGGACATTGTAAAAATAAAATATAGCAAGTAAAATAAATAGGAAAAAAACGTCACCTATGGAGATTTGTCCCAAAATAATTGCATTTGTAAGACCGCTGTGCAAATACTTTAACCACATCAGCCTTGGAAAAATTGGCTGCCCAATGACCGGGCCATTTTTTGCAATTTGGCACTGCGTCGCTTTAACTGACAATTGCACGGACGTGCAACTCTGTACCCAAACAAAACTTGCGTCCTTTTTTCACACAAATAGAGCTTTCTTTTGGGTGTATTTGATCATCTCTGCGATTTAATTTTTTTGTGCTATAAACAAAAAGTGACAATTTAGAAAAACATTATTTGAATGTTTGCTATATTAAATATCCCCGCTTTAAAAATAAATAAAAATTTCTTCATTTAATTTAGGCCGATATGTATTCTTCTACATATGTTTGTAATTTTTTATTTTTTTTTGCAATAAGGGTATATTTATTGGTTTGCGCAAAAGTTATAGCGTCTACAAACTATGGGAAAGATTTATGCAATTTTTAGCCGTACTGCAACGTTACGATGGACAGATCGGACACTTTTGACACATTTTTGGGACCATTGACATTTATACAGAAATCGGTGCAATAAATATGCATTGATTACTGTATAAATGTCACTGGCAGGGAAGGGGTTAACACTTTTTGCTATAATAAATAACTCCATTTAAAAAAACAAAAAATTCTCAGTTTAGGCAGTGTATTCTTCTACATATTTTTGGTAATAAAAATCACAATAAGTGTATATTGATTGGTTTGCGGAAAAGTTATAGCGTCTATAAAATAGGGGATAGATTTATAGCATTTTTATTCTAATTTTTTTTTTTGCTAGTAATGGCGGCGATCTGCGTATAACGATGGCAGCTGGTCGGCATTTGGTTAAGATAAATAAACCTTCTGCCATTACAATCACTTTAAGGTGGGGTGGGAAGGAGGAAAATGCACGTCTCTGTACAAGTTGTGAACAAGCACAAATACTCTATGAAAGTCAAACCTACGCATTTTCTTTCCAGCAGTTTTAATGCACGTATGGTGTAAAGTAGGCCTAAGAAAAGATATTGTAGTTTAGAAATATCTGTACTAGAACGTCAGAAAGCTTATGTTTTATAAGTTGAAATACAAAGTTGCCTTCTTTATTTATGTTTTTGATTTATCCTGTCTAGGACAAGGAAAAGAAGAAAAAGGAAAGCATACTTGACCTATCCAAATACATAGACAAGACTATTCGAGTGAAATTTCAGGGTGGCAGAGAAGGTATGTAAGAAGTGTGTACTGTGAGAGAGTTGCATGTATTTACATAGCTCAGGCGTTGGGCTCGCTCTGTCACCAGTGGAAATGAGGCAAAGCACTCTGCTTTTATCGGCTTTTATATATGCATCAAATTTAGGAAGATGGCTTTCTTCTGACAGTCTGCTTGACTGGTTTGTTAGGCAAACCTGATCACAATGTTTACCTGTAATCGCCTGTGCTCTAAAACCCCTTTCACACTGAGGCACGTGTCGGGCGTTCTAGCAAAAGTTGTAATTAAATACCACCAAAAGAAAGCTTTTATCTGTCTTAAAAAAAATTATGCAAATTTCATATGGGTACAGTGTTGCATGACTGCACAATTGTCATTCAAAATACGACCACACTGAAAATTGGTCTGGACAGGAAGGGGATGAAAGGGCCCTGTATTGAAGTGCTTAAAGTGGATGTAAACCCAAAATGTTTTTTTGTTTTTGTTTTGTTTTTTGATGTCACAATGTAGAGAATGAGATTTCCTATCATCTGTGCCCAGTCTTGCCAGACAGAGTTAATCCAGCGCGGAGCAATCCTGTTTTTATTGTTCAGTGAAATAAAACGGACTTCCAGAGAAAAACCAAAGTCCGTTCCGCCCCCATGCTTTGAGTGACAGGTTATTTACATATCTCGTGCACTAGCCTGCAGACATGCACAGTTTCTGTAAACGGTGCACAATTCACATCACCCTCCCCTCTCCTCTCCCTTCTAGCTCTCCTAGAATTTGCTGTCTGTCCTGTGTTTTGATTGAATGTTTTCAAAACATGAGGTGAGACAGTTCAATGTCAAGAGGAAATGCTCCAGTGAACAGCCATCAAAATATACATAGACAAGTTATTAGGGGATATATATATTTAGTCCGAGCTTGAGCGATGTTCTTATTGTTATATTGCAGTGTGTGTGTCTGAGGTCACCTGATCACATATGCAACATTTCTGTATTACCAGGATGTGTTATGTGGGGGAGGGGTGGATTTCTCACTTTTTATACTTACACCCAGTAAGGCTGAATGAACTTGGGGCTGGTTCACATGCTGTGCGAGATCGCAAGTGATTTGCACCGCACTGCTGTTAAGATCACATGCGATGTCTGTGTGATGCGATTTCAGCCATACAAACTGTATGGCTGAAATCGCATCTCATTTGGACCAAACACGCACAGGACCCTTTTTTTGGTCCACACCATAATCGCATAGGTGCTCACACCTATGCGATCCAATTCATGTCCTAACTGTCAGTTCACAGTGCGATATGACACTCCCAAGCAGTGCGCATATGGCGGTGTGTTAACTGCCGTGCGAGTCGGGTGCGATGTGGGAACCAGCAGTGGATTCGCAGGGTTCCCGAATCGCACCAGTGTGAACCAAGCCTTGGTGGGAGCAGTCAGGTGACTGTATGCTTTGAGGCTTGGTTCACACTGGTGCGATTTGGGAACCCTGCGAATCCACTGCGGGTTCCCACATCGCACCCGACTCGCACGGCAGTTCACACTGCAATATGCGAACTGCTGGGGAATGTCATACAATGGTAATGTCACCCCAATTTCATCTCGCATATCGCACTGCGAACTAACAGTTTGGACAAGAATCGGATCGCATATGTGTGAACACCCAATGCGATTCTGGTGCGGACCGAAAAAGGGTCCTGTGCGTGTTTGTTCCGAATGTGATGCGATTTCAGCCATACAGTTTGTATGGCTGAAATCGCATCGCACAGACATCGCATGTGATCTGAACAGCAATGCGGTGTGAATCGCAGGAATGCAGAGTGTACAGTGGTGGGTAGTACATGCAGGATAGTGGACAGTGTCAGATAATTTTTTTATTTTACAATTTAATTTTTTTTTTTCAAAAGTTTTTTTTGGGACCAGTGGATTTTCTTTTTTTTTTTTACAATTAATTATTGTACTATTGATGAGAGGGTGGGGTTTTATTTTTATTTTTTTTTATATTTTTTCAGTGCTTTGGGAAAGGGGGTGGGGTAGTGGTTGGTGTCAGTGGGGTAGTGGTCGGTGTCAGTGGATGATGGCAGTGGTCGGTGTTAGTGGTCTTGGGGCTCTGGACCGTGTCAGTATGGGGGGGACGGTTGTTGTGCCAGTTGTTTTTTTTTTTTTTTTTTTTTTTTTTTTTTTTTACAATTTCATTTTTTTATCTTTATCAGTCCTGTGGGGGGCGTTGGTGACATGTCAGGGGGTCTAAACAGAGACCCCTGTCATCTCCCATTTGAGACAGAGCATGGGACAGAGGACATTCATTCCCCAGTCCTTTTCTCTGCACAGAAGATGAATAAAGGGAAGACAGCGTCTCCCCTCCATTCATAAACTGAGCAGAGTAATACACAGGTTACTCTGCTCAGTTATCCCAGGACGCACATCGATCGGTAACGAACGCTGTGTCCCGTCTAGAAAAAAAAGGAGCTGGTAATTGACATACCAGCTCCTTACTCTGCACAGATCTACCTGCTCGCCCCTGCCCCCCCTCGCAGCCCTCGGGAGAGGAGAGAGAGGGGATGGAAGACCGCAGAGGAGGAGAAAGACACGGGTGGGGGATGTGGACATACAGATCAGGATGGGGGGGGGGGCAGAGGAGGAAGAAGACACAGCGGGCACACACGGAGAGGGACGAGGGGGGGGTGGAGGAGGACACGGTGCTGAAGGAGGACAGTCGGGGATGATCGGTGCGAGGGGGGTCAGCTGTGAACACAGATTTCCACCCCCCCCCCCCCCCCCGCATGGCTTTTCAGGTGAAAGCTGCGGGAGGGAGAGAAGCAGATGATGAAAAGCCATGCAGGGGGGATCGATGCACACAGCTTACCCTCCGTCGCACCGATCATCCCAGACTGTCACTTGAGATGGATGTGTGTACAGAGAAATGACAGGGGGCCGTGAGCGCGCTCTGTTTTTACCATGAATGCGCTTTGTCTCTCTGTGTACGCTCTGGCCAAGGGGAGTGTAGAGGTGGGCAGGGAGTCTGCTGACATCATGACTCCGCCCACCAAGCGCCGATAACAGACCCACTCACTGAATCTGCTGTTTTTGGGGGCTTCTAACTGATAAACGGGACACTTTTTTTTTTTTTTTTTTTTTAATTCAGTTATTTTATTATCGTAGAAAGTACAGTCAACAAACACCACAAATAGCAGTAATACATGTCAAAAATCAGACAGCATAAACATACATGGTCATAAAGTAAAATGAGAGAGAAAAAGCAAGCAGTCCGGCCCTGTACAGCGAGAAGATAAATGAGCAAAGACTCAATGCCTAGGCAATAACAATGTGCACAGCCGTAGGGGCATCCTGACCATTATTCAACAGACCTAGAGCTAACTGCAGCGCATGAAAACCATGCAAACGACAACATTTTACAGTTTTGTAGGTAATTGGGAAGCAAAGCGGCCAAGTAGGCCCAAACATGGGACATATGAAAAAGGAATGTGCAACAAGATATTCTCAGCATCTGACCAATTCGCCCATGTTCAGGCAGGGGTGTAGAGAAGGGAGGAGAGTGGCAGGGGGTAAGGATCGGGAGAAGGGGAGGGGAGGAATAAAGAGAGAGCAAGAACAGAGTGCAGAAGTAGGAAGGTGTGGAAAGTAGGGTAGTACACTCCGACCGGGAAATGGAATACGCCCATCGGATTCAGACGGACTGTGCCATTTCTTGGAGATAGGCGTCTGTGTATATAAAGTGCTGCCAAGGTCTCCAGGTCTCCCGAAAGGTCTCCTCCCTGTTATGCAGGGTAGCAGTGAGATCCTCCATGTCTCTGAGTTCATTAACTTTTGCGAACCATAGGGACCTTGCCGGGGGATTCTCCGATCTCCAACAGAGGGGAATGCATGCCTTGGCAGCATTCAGTAGCTGAATGGTAAGAGAGGCCTTGTATGTCTTGATAGGTCGCTTCGACAGGTGGAGCAAACAGGCCGCCGGGTTCCCCTCCAGTGATACACCAGTCAAATGTTCGATTGTGCGGGCCACCTCAAGCCAAAAAGGGGAAAGCTTGGGACAGGCCAAAAAAACTTGCAGCATTGTCCCCTCCGCAGCACCAGCACAGGTTAGAGACCTGCGGGAAGAAACGAAACGGGACACATTTGACAAGTGAGGATACATGCAGGAGGCATGTATAGCCTTATAGATCAGCACTATGGCAGTAGTTTACAATTGATGAGAGTGGGTTTACATCCACTTTAAATAAATCGCACATGTCTGGTTTTGCCATATGTTTAGGTGCATGGCTTAAAACATGTTAATTCATTGCGTTATCACTGTGCTATAACTCAAAAGCATTACATGAATGGGCCCTTAAGGGTGCACACAGCCAACCTTTCCCACATCAGTCACAGGCAGAATAAAATGGCGGTCGTTGTAATACTTTCTGTCACACCGTATTTGCGCAGCGGTCTTGCAAGCGCCATTTTTTTGGGGGAAAAGTACACTTTTTTTTGATAAAAAAATAAGACAACGGTAAAGTCAGCCCATTTTTTTTTCTTATATTGTAAAAGATAATTTTACGCCGAGTAAATTGATACCCAACATGTCACACTTTAAAATTGGGTCCGCTTGTGGAATGGTTAGAGGAGGTCTAGGGCTAGAATTATTGCTCTCACTCTACCAATCGCGGCGATGCCTCACGTGTGGTTTGAATACCGTTTACATATGCGAGCGCTACTCATGAATGCGTTCGCGCGTGAGCTTGGCGGGACGGGCGCGTTTTCTGGCTCCTAACTTTTTTAGCTGGCTCCTAGATTCCAAGCAAATTTGTCAAACCCTGCTTTAGAGTACTGACCAGTATTACTAATGGATAGTTCCAGGTAAAATGTGTAAGGGTATATACCCTCTGTCAAATATATATTGTTGTCTGTATATCTCTATCGGTGCCTTTAATTCCTGTTGTGTCACTGGGACAGAAAGTGAGAAGAATCTTTTCACTGGTAATACGGACATCGATACAAGTATTTTATATGGGCTGCATAAATTGCTTTCTGACATTTTAATAGGTGTTCAGTAGATACGCTAGGAATAATTTACAGATTTTGACATTCTCAGTAGGCATTCAGTGTGTATTATTATGTGTAGTATTGATTATGTTACATATTAAAGTTGTTGTCTTTGTGATGATTGTGTGCATGTTGCTACTAAATGCCTGTTTGCTGCCAGCATTTTTACTTTTGTTTTCTTTTTCCAGCAAGTGGAGTTCTCAAAGGATTTGATCCTCTATTGAACCTTGTATTGGATGGGACCATAGAGTATATGAGAGGTGAGTGTTAAAGTGATACTAAAAGCCTTTCTTTTTTTTTTGTAAATAACAAACATGTTATACTTGCCTGCTCTGTGCAGTGATTTTGCACAGAGCAGCTTGGATCATCCTCTTCTGGGGTCCCTCCTGCCGGCGCCCCCGGCTACTCCCTCCTGCCGGTTGCCCTCACAGCAAGCAGCTTGCTCTGGGAACACCCAAGCAGGCGCACTCTCGACCCACTGCTCTGTGTGTTCATTCACACACGGAGTCTCGGTTCGGCTCCTCCGTCTCCTGATTGGCTTTCGCTGCTGCCAAAAGCCAATCAGGAGTGAGTGTCCACCGAGAGGCAAGGCTCTCGTGAACAACACTGGATCAAGAGGGGGCTGCTGCACACAAGTTTTTTTTTTTTTTTTTTTTTTTTTTTTTTTTTTTTTTCCGTTTACCTTGGGCCTTTACAACCACTTTAACTTTTGTCTTCTTTGTCACACAATTATATCTGACTGTAGAGGGCTTAAATTCATTTATTTGGGGAACCTACTGCTACATGTTGAGTGACTTGTTTAGGGTTAATGAAAATGGGACAATTCACTCCACAGGATTCTTGGGGCCTTTGAGTCTAGGTTCACACTGTAGCGATGCGGGAACCAGCACAATTCCCGCATCGCATATCTCCCACAGGCAATTCACACTGCCCTCTGCGTGTGTCAATACAATGTTAATGATACCCCCAGTACGGTATACAGATCACAGTGCGAACTGTGGAATAGGATCGCATGGGTGAGAACACCCATGCGATCCGTTTCCAGTGCGGGGGGAAAAAGTCTCTGCACTTTTTTGTGCGAATCCAATGGGGAGTACAGCCTTACATCTGTATGGCTGAACTCGCATTGCACAGACATCGCATGCGATCGGCACCGCAGTGCGGGTGTGAATCACATGCGATGTCTGTTCGCTATAGTGTGAACCCAGGCTGATAGTTGGATCTCCAATTCAGAGTTTTCAGGACCGTCCACTTGTTTGCAGTATGGAGAATGCAGTAGAAGGCATGAAAAGCCAGCGTTCGGCTTCCTAATAGTAAGGGGCAGAGCTCGAATCTGTTAGATGTGGCTGATGGTGTACCTTAGAAATGTAACGAGACAAAGTGATTTAACAACTTAATCCAAAACGGAAACACAAGTGTGTGTTTATTAAACTCTGAGATAGTGATTATCTTGGCTCATCTCCACTGCGCAACAGTTTATTAACCACTTCTTTTTTTTTTTTTTTTTCATTTAGCATTGCGCTACGTTAACTGGTAATTGCATGTCATACAACGCTGGACTCAAACTAAATCTAAATATTTTTCACACAAATATAGCTTACTTTTGGTGGTATTTGATCACCGTTGGGTTTTTTATTTTTCGCAATGTAAATACAAAAAAACGAAAATTTTGTAAACACTAAATTTTTTTTTTTACTTTCTATTATAAAACCCATTCAGAAAAAAAATGGGCAAAATGAATTCTGCTGCATGTCTTTGGTAAAAAAAATATCCCAATACGTGTATATTGGTGTGCATAATGTTTTTTTTTTATTATACTACCAACACTGGTAATAAGCGCCTTATAATGGAACTGCTATAGTGCAACTGATTAACTGCCACTGACATCACCAGTTACACTAATACAGTAATCAGTGATAATATTATACACTGTCACTGTACTAATGGCACTGATTTAGATCATGTGACCATTCTGAAAGCTTCATATCCCATCATGCACTTCATTATTCATCTTGGAGTGTTTCACTTGAATGTGCTGCCCTATGTGTGACATATACCCCAAAGGATCTCCAAATCTTTTTTTATAAAGGAGAGAGTGCCGCGTTTTTTACCACACTTTTTTTTTTTTTGGGTGAATTTTCAGCACATTTGTCACATTGCAAACGTGTGCCTGCCACATACAATTGGGGTGCCACTACCATTTAATGGCAACGCAAGCATGATGCACGTTTACAGTGCATTCAGAAAAAGTCCGGCAAAATCCAAATTTTCTGTGCCTTTTTGCTATGCGTTTGGAAATGCACCGATGTGAATGGAGCCTCATTGTTCTTGTGTAAACACTCCAATTTTACTTTTGAGGCCCCATTCACATCAACACGTGGAAGCACGCGTTTTTTGGCTCGTCTTTATGTAACTCGCGGGACATTTTGTTGCATGCTTTTTGCTGCGTTTGTCACTTGTTTTTTCACGCAGAAAAATGTGTGTTTGATTCTGCATTTGGGGTGCCGTTAACAATTAATGGCACTAAAAAGGGGTTTTAGGTGTGTGTATATAGTGTATGGCCACCTTTTATACAACAGGGGTTGGCAACCTTAAAGATGTGGAGATCTACCTGAACAACATGGGAGAAGCAAAAGCTCACCGGCACAGTGTCGCCCAGTGTCGGCACCTCACACCTGATTTAAACCTCCAATTGCCCTACTATCGTGTCGCAATCCAGTGCATTGCATGGCAATCAGGTGGTGAGGAGGCAACATGTCTCCTCTCCACCTGTGGAACACACTCTGTTTGCTTTTTAGAGTAGCAGCAGTGAATGAGCCCTTAGTTCCATTCGGCAGCGGCACCCTTAGGGCTTGTTCACACATAAAGTTGAGAGGTGTTTAAAACCCTGCAGTTGAGTCGCAGTTTTACTTCCCAAGAAAATATTCTTTCCAACAGATGCATTCTTCTTAAAGACAAGTAGGTTTATATATCAAGATGAATCCAACTCCTCCATCATATTCAGGGAGGAAGAGGAAAACAAGACGTCCACGAAGCATCTCAATGAAATCGGCAAAAAAAAATGAAATAATATTTGCTTTATTATAGTTTAGCACAGTGAGAGGATAAACATTTAGACTTTTGTTTTAATTAAAAAAATAAAATAAAATTGTCAGCATGTGAAAATTTTACTTTAAGTCATTAAAATTATTTACTTTTTATGTATTACAGATCCAGATGATCAGTACAAGCTAACAGAGGACACACGACAACTTGGACTTGTTGTTTGCAGAGGGACATCTGTGGTTCTTATATGCCCACAAGATGGCATGGAGGCTATTCCAAACCCTTTTGTTCAACAGCAAGACGGTTAATGTTTCTACAAAGAAAACACACCCAGATTCTATTGGGATGCAGCATACTTCAAGTTGAAGACTTTTTTTTGTTTTGTTTTTAAGATTATAAAAAAAAAAAATTTTTTTTTTGTGGTGGCAAATATGAGCCATGTACAGCAAGTCAGGACTTTGCTCTGTAAGTTAAATATACTTTTGTTTTAGTCACGCTTTATTTTATAGTGATTCACAATTCTTGTGGTCATGTTGTGTGTGTTTTATTTTGTTCTGTTTCAATCAATTTTTATTAAAACATTTTCCAAGTTACAATAAAACACATTAAAACAAAGCAAGATGGTATTACTGATAAGAGTTAAATTCCTAGAACAGTGATTTTGCTATTTTAAAGCGTATTCGACCAAGAGAGTATTCGACCAAGAGAGTATTCGACCAAGAGAGTATTCGACCAAGAGTATTCGACCAAGAGAGTATTCGAGGCTGTGGCCTATATGGTAAAAAGCCTATAGATGAGTTGGTAGGGTGTACTTTTGTACATAATTGCATACCCAGATACTCGCTCGCCTAAAACACAGCCTTTATCGGTGTGTAGAAGAAAAACAGATTTTACGAAGAAGTGGACAGTAAATATAAAGTGGTAGAGAGAACCCTGGAGTAGGACGGCTCTCCAAACATTAGGTCGGCATTTTTGTGTATGGAAGTGAACGGGAGTTATATAAGGAATTGACAAAAAAAAAAAAACGTTTGAAAATTAGTTATCCATGGTGTCTAGTCTTTCTGGACTCTGTTCAAGGACTCCCCCCAGTATGACTGACTGTGAGAGATATTCAATTTATTGAGTACCAAGCAATTTTTGTTTTTGACCTGTGATATTGTTGATGGATTAGACCACCATGCTCTGGACATTTTTTTTTTTTTTGTAACATAAAAAATTGCAGCGCTTAACACGTAAAAATGAAGTTCAAAAGTGAGCCTTGTGCAAAAAAATTAAGGTAATAAATTCAAGGTGGTCTCCCACCTCCAGTGCTTCAGTCACCCAGTGGGGCCTCCACCAATAACCGAAAGACACACTTGCCAGATATAGTTTTGTCTAAAGGCCTGTACAGACGATTGGATATTCCGACAACAATTGTGTGATGGATGTGTTTTGTCGGCTATTCCGACTGTCTGTACACTCCATCGGACAATTGTTGTCGTAGTTTCCGACAACAAATGTTGGATGGCCATGCTCTAATATATAGGGCTGCAACTAACGATTATTTTCATAATCGATTAGTTGGCCGATTTATTATTTCGATTTATCAGATAATAGCCTTTAAAAAAAAAAAAAAAAAATTATTTTTATTTTTTTGGGGATAATTTGTTGTTGGGGCGATAACAAAACACAAATTGCCGCAAAAAACACATTACATGTTTTTCTGCAGCTTCTCCATTGAAGTATATTGAACCAAAAAAAACAGTAGAGTACAGTTTTGCATTGAAAAGTCCTTGCCCTTTCCAAATACGCAGCAGCTGAAAAAAAATCATGGATGTGAACGTGTCCCATAGGAAAACATGTAAATTAACTGTAGTGTGTTTCTGCAAAAAGCACCAAAAAACAGAGGTGTGAACCCAGGCCTGAGATGTTTAGTAACATAATGGGGTTAAAAATAAGTACAAAAAGAGCAAATAGTCACTACTGTAAGGGGTTCATTTTTTTTACTGTGGGACAGTCAAAGTAATATTTACAGTAGCGATTTGCTTTTTTGTACTATAAAGGGCTAATTTTTGTTTTTTAAACCCCATTATGTTACTGGCCGATTAATCGATTATGAAAATTGTAATCGATTAATTTCATAATCGATTAGTTGTCGATTAATCGATTAGTTGTTTCGGCCCTACTAATATAGTCCGACAACAAATGTGTTCTGTCGGATTATCCAATTTGTGTTTACACAAGTCCGTCAGACTAAAATCCAAAGTACAATCACGCATGCTCTGAACCAATGCTAACCATAAGACAACATTAGCAGAAGTTGCCCAAAGGGTGGCGCTAAAGAGCAGAAAAAAACACGTAATTTCGTGCATATTGGCTGAAAAAGTTCTGCCGTCTGTACGGCAGAACAAGCAAGTTCATGGTCAACGCCCTTTGGACAAAAATCAACGGATTTGTTCAACGGAAATCCGATCATGTGTATGAGGCTTAAAAATCTTGCAGGATCCAAGTCA
This sequence comes from Rana temporaria, assembly GCF_905171775.1. Lineage (NCBI taxonomy): Eukaryota > Metazoa > Chordata > Amphibia > Anura > Ranidae > Rana > Rana temporaria. The sequence continues at coordinate 431,326,143 of NC_053489.1, read as the reverse complement.
TCAGAGGTATGCAGGGGCGGACTGGGCCGGGATGCAAAGTGGACATTTCCCCCCCAGGCCGTCCCGATTGATATGCAAAAAGGCCGCGGCTCTCGCTGCCGATTATTTTTTATTTATTTTTTTCCTTTTGATGAAGTCGGCCAGATGCTGGGACTTAAACAAATACAGTAGGCAGCAGCCATACAAAAGCCCTGTGATTGGCCGGATAGGGTCATGTGCGGCCGCACGCTGTGGAATTCTGGGACATGTAGTCATGATGTGAGGCTCGCATCATGACTACATGTCCCAGAATTCCACAGCGTACGGCCGCACATGACCCTGTTCGGCCAATCACAGGGCATTTGTGTTGCGAGCGCCCTGCAAATCATCGGCGGAGGCGGAGCTGGTCACGTGTGGATGCGGCCAAGCTCGGCTGGTCGTGACCACTTGCTGGAGTCCCGCCTCTCGGCCTAGGGCGCTTTGTATTTCTAAGGTCTCTGTCTCATCTACCCCCCCCCGTTTAAGCCATTCTCCTCTGTCAACCCACCTCCTCTATGTCAGCCCACCTATCCTCTGTCAGCCCACCCCCCCCTCTGTCAGCTCCCACCCCCTCTCAGCCCACTCCTCCTCTGCCAACCTATCTCCCCTCTGTCAGTCCACCCCTCCTCTATCAGCTCCCCTCTGTCAACCCCCCCCCCCCCCTCTGTCAGCCCCCACCTCCTGTCAGCCACAGCAGGGAGCCAGGCCAGCCACCTGCAGCAGGGGTGCATTGTGCCAGCCACCCACCCACTGACCCACAGCAGGGAGCCAGGCCAGCCACCTACCCACAGCAGGGAGCACCATGCAAGCCAGCCACTGACCCACAGCATGGAGCCAGACCAGCCACTGACCCACAGCAGGGTGCACCGTGCAAGCCAGCCACTGACCCACAGCAGGGAGCACCATGCAAGCCAGCCACTGACCCACAGCATGAAGCCAGACCAGCCACCCACAGCAGGGTGCACCGTGCAAGCCAGCCACTGACCCACAGCATGGAGCCAGACCAGCCACCCACAGCAGGGTGCACCGTGCAAGCCAGCCACTGACCCACAGCAGGGAGCCAGACCACCCACTCACAGCAGGATGCACCGTGCAAGCCAGCCTTTTACCCACAGCAGGGAGCCAGGCCAGCCACCCACAGCAGGGTGCACCATGCAAGCCAACCACTGACCAACAGCAGGGTGCCAGGCAGCCACCCACAGAAGCCAGCCACCCACGGTGACCCACCCACAGCAGGGCCAGGGTGCCAGCCAGCCACCCACAGTGACCCACCCACACCAGGAAACCAGCCAACCACCCACAGGAGCCAACCAGCCACAGTGACCCACCCACAGCAGGGAGCCAGCCCCCCACAGGAGCAAACCAGTCACAGTGACTATCCACAGCAGGATGCCAGCCACCCACGGTGACCCACCCACACCAGGGATCCAGCCAGCCACAGCAGGGTGCTGGCCAGCCACCAACAGGTGCCAGCTAGCCACCCACAGGAACCAGCCACAGAGGATGCCGGAGCCAGCCACAGCTACAGCACCCACAGTTAAGGTAAGAGTAGCGCTACAATTTTATTTCTACTTTGTGAGAGGTTGGGCAGGGGTGAGAGTCATGGCACACAGAGCGGGTCCCATTAGATTCTGTTGTAGTCTCTAATGGGGCCTAGAGGGGACACTTTCTAACAGACTGTCCATGGGACAATGTTAGAAAAAGACCCCCCTCCAGGTCCCATTAGACTCTGTTGTTAAACATTTTTTTTTTTAAGGTAGTACTTTGTACAAATTGAAGGGGCGGGCCAGGGGTGGGTCATGGGCAGGACCTGACAGGGGACCCTTGCTTTATTTGGTCTGGAGGCCCTGGGTGTTGTCAGTCCACCCCTGGGCAGCAAGGTGCGCCAGGGAGTTGGGACCCACATGACTGGCTTGGGCTGCAAGTTTACTTGACCCCAGGACAGGAGCATCACTTCACACCCCCAGGATCGGAGGAGGCCATGCAAGGACCTGCTGAGCTGGCACTGGCTGCTGCATTCACTGAGGTGAGAGACCCTGACACCCGCAGCTGAATTCCACATCCCATCTACCCCCATACATCCTATTTACCCTGCCCCAGGCCAGTGCCCACCCAGTAACCTAAAAATTGCCCTCAACACTGTGGGTCCTGCTGGGAGCTGGCCATGGCCAGCAGAACCCAAAGGTCCGTAGCCAGTAGGACCCCCAGGTGCACAGGCAGCTCCCAGCAGGACCCACCCATGTGTGGGTCCTGCTGGAAGCTGGCCACTGACCTGTGGGTCCTCTTGGCCACTGACCTGTGGGTCCTGTTGGCCACTGACCTATGGGTCCTGTTGGCCACTAGCCTAGGGTGACCAGAGGACACTGTCCCTGGACCAAGTCTGTCCCTGTTTTGTTCCTGCTTTGCAGGGCCAATTGGGAGCGAGTGCACCGCGAGATGGGGCAGTGGGAGGGCACCCAGGGTTTGTGCCCATTGGGCTGCCTCGGAGGGGGAGCACCACCAGATTTCACAGAGCGGGGATCTCCCACTTACCTGGCGGCCACTGTCATACAAAGTCCCGCCTCCTGGACTGGCTCCTATGATAGACAGAACACTGATGATATCCATCATGGAAGCAGCCACGCTGGGTAAGTGGGAGATCTCCACTCTGTGTAATCTGGCTGCTCTCCTCTCTAATCCCCAGGCACTGGTGAGGCTGTGCTGATGGGCACTGGTGAGGCTGCGCTGATGGGCACTGGGGATGGTGGGCTTATTCAGTGGTTCAAAGGGCCACTTGACTGGACTTGCCCCCCAGGCCTAAGGCTGCCAGCCCTCCCCTGGGTATACGTTCTAATACTTTGAGTAGTTTTTTTTGCACATTCTAGCAGAATTATTCATTGTGCAGGTTGCCTTCTTCCCTAGGTCCATGCGTGCACAGGGAACTTTCTGCCACATAGCCAAGAACTCCATGTGCTCAGGTAGGGACCATTAGCCTGATAAGTAAGAAGAGGAAAAAGAGTGCCTTTCCATGAGCATGGCCTTCATATTCTAATGCAACTTAACCTGCTCTCGCTCTTGCTAAAAGAGCGTTGCCATGTCATAACAAGTCCAGTGTGGACAGCTGCTTATCCATCCCCACAGGTCTCACTCAGGAGGCACAGAAAGTTACCAATGAGTGTCATCATTCCTCCTCCCCTGAGTGCTAATAGACTCAAAATGATAAAAAGTTCTGTGCCTCCGGTGCAGACCTATTACCAGACTAACATGTCTGTGGATATTGCCACTGAGACCTTTCTAAGGACAAAGGATACTGTAAGCTAGAAAGTCATGGCCATTCATGGGCAAGTAGCTAGTGAGTCTCTAACTGAGTTCTCCAGCCACGTATGCCAGCAGACTCTGGGCACAACGTCAAGGACGCAGCCCTGTAGATAAATTCATGGCATCACACTTAGCCCTTCTAACCAAGGAGGCCCCAGAGTCCATTACAGTCAACTTTGGGCCAGATTCACAAACGAGATACGACGGCATATCTACTGATACGCCGTCGTATCTCTGTTTCTAACTATGCGACTGATTCATAGAATCAGTTACGCATAGCTAGCCCTAAGATCCTTCAGGTGTAATGGACTTACACTGTCGGATCTTAGGACGCAGTACCATGGCCGCCGCTGGGGGGAGTTCTCGTCGTAAACCAGCGTCGGGTATGCAAATTAGCACTTACGGAGATCCACAAAGCTTTTTCCTTTCGTTAAGTCGCCGTAAGGGTTAGTTTGCCGTCGCAAAGATAGGGTACCTTTTACAAAGTGTAAAGTTAGTACACCATGTAAAAGTGTACCCGTCTTTCCCGCGTCGCTGTCCAATTTTTTTAAAATTTTTATTTTTTCCGGCGCAACTCTTTTTTCCCCGACGCAACTTTTTTTTACCCGTCGCGATTCACAAAACCTCGGCGCATCGTAACTTTGCGCAAAGCACGTCGGGAAATTCGCGTCAGGAGCATGCGCAGTACGTCCGGCGCGGGAGCGCGCCTAATTTAAATGGGACTCGCCCCATTTGAATTGACCCGCCTTGCGCCGGCCGGATTTAGGATACACCGCCGCAAATTTCCAGGTAAGTGCTTTGTGGATCGGGCACTAACTTGGAAAAATTGCGGCGGTGTAACTTAAATCGGAAAAGTTAAGTTGCGCCCGGGCTACGTGAATCTGGCCCTTTGTTCCCAGCTCTGAGGGCACCTTTATTTAAACCATTTACCCCCTACCTTATACTTGGCTACACCAGAGGTAGAAGCAGATCGGTAGTCCTTCTTGAAGGGGCTAAGCAGATTTTGTGTGTCTCTTGGATCCAGTGATTCATTAGGCCTGGAATGGGATGACCCAGATGACTGCCTTTGAAGTCAGAACATACTTCACGTTTTCAAGACAAAGCCTTCCATACTCCCCAATGAATGGAAAGGTGAAGAGGCTGATTCAAGAGGAGTGGTAGTAGCGATATGAAGTTTTAAATAAGTAAGCAATGGCAAAATCATACTCTTCTCCGGAGGGAAGTGCCAATTCTCTGGTCAAAAAAATGGCACTGCAACAAATGAATGCATTAAACATGCGTTACAGTAACACACACTTTACAGCACTGCACCATACTTCAAAGGTATCAACGCTACCATTATGCATTTTGTCAAGAGTGTTATTCTCCCCAGGGAAAATTCAGTTTCCCTTGGCTTTATCCACAATCGATGAATTATCTGAGAAATTCATGTCGAGAGGCAGGGGGCGTTTGTAAGCCAGTGATTGCAGCAGTTTTTTTTTTGGGGGGGGGGGGGGGGTGGCAGGCAACCACAGCGCCTGAAATCCCCCCGCTGTCTGCCGGCACTTACCCCAGTGGCGGTGGGGATGGGCAGGCACATCAGGGATCGGCAGGCACATCAGGACTGATGGGCACATCGGACAGAGGAACAGGTTGTGGTGGGCATCTGGCAGTGTCTCCTGTGTCCTCTTCCCTTCTGAGATCACGGTGGCTTCTGCCGTGCGTCTCCTCTCCTCCTCCTAGGCATCCAATAGGATCGCCCGACCTTTCAGCCAATCGGGGGAAAAAGGAACAGACCCACGATTCCTGATGGGCGGAGAGGCGATTCAGTGTTAGAAAAGCGAATATTCATTTGCTTTTCTAAGGCCCCGTACACACGACCAGTTTCCTCGGCAGAATTCAGCTTCCGACCGAGTTTCTGGCTGAATTCTGCCGAGGAAACTGGTCGTGTGTACACTTTCAGCCGAGGAAGCCGACGAGGAGCTTGACGAGGAAATAGAGAACATGTTCTCTATTTCCTCGTTGTTCTATGGGAGCTCTCGTCCCGCCGAGCTCCTCGGCGGCTTCAGTGCTGAACTGGCCGAGGAACTCGATGTGTTTGGCACGTCGAGTTCCTCGGCCGTGTGTACGAGGCTTAACACATTTGGGTAGGCTCCGAGCGCAATGCTCTGAGCTCTGAGTCCACCCAATTTTGAAGCCTATTAGAGCCCATTGCTCTTATCCGGTGCTTCAAAAAAACACCCCTGCCACTCTCTTTGGAAATTTAAAAATTATTAAAATTCAAAAATTATTCAAAAACAATACAAAAACTATTCAAATTAATTTTCGTCCAAATTTTTTCCCGTTATTTCAGATTCATTTAAATTCGGTACTATTCTCATTCAGAAATTCAGATACATCCGAATTTCCAAAAAACAAAAATGTGTAGCATTTGTTGTTATTAAAATTCCCCTAAGGCAGTGCTTCATTCAGTGACAATGAAGGGGGCTTTAAAGCCCAGTGCTTGGTCAACAAACATGTCCTCGGGCAGGGTGGTCATAATTGCCAGTATGATGACAAGATTTTCCCTCTGACTAAAAATGTAGACTATTTCAAGAGACTCAGTGCCGCTCAACCCTAGATGTCCTCAGTTTGCTGTGCAGATGGATGGTGCTCAAAGTCGGCTCTTGATTGCTTAAGTTTCATAGAGTGGCACACATCCTTGTAATGTCGAACATGCTTCATGCCACATGTACATCCCAACGCTAAGCACTATTCCAGGAGCAATCGATGGTTAGTCTAGCGTTCTTCCTCATAGGAGGTCGAGGCTCCAGTGAGTTTTTTGCTAGTTTGGTCAATTCTAGATTCCAGTACTCAAGATCCTTTTGCCAGAATGAAAAATTTCAATAGCGAATGGAAGGGTGTGCTAGGGCACCTCTCTGAAGGACGCACAACCATGGTCCTTTTCAATCCCTTCATCCTCTACAAGAGTCTCGCTGACAGGAGCCCTCCCCCCGGCTAGTGCTGTGGGGACCAGGGTGGCCGAATGTGCTCACAGATGGTAAAGCACATTTTTGGGCATCCGTGGATGCCATTCAAAATAAAACTCTTACTTTTGGTGCTTCAGACATCACCCTCCAGATCATTTCTTCATCCTGACCAGAATAGCACATTCCGCTCAGGAGGTGGATGTCCGCTTTGATCACATCAATATTATATGACCGCAATGGGGAATGATTCTAAGTCCTTCCTCAGAGAGTTTTACAGGCTCTAATTATCTTCTGTGTCTCATACAAAGAAGACAGGTTTTGAATTTTTCTTGAAATTTCCAGTTTGTGTGTCTTCTTTTCAGACCTTTATGGAGGTTCTAATCTCTGTGAAGCCCCTCTGAAGAAATGGGGGTGCTTCAAATCCATCATTGCTTGGATGGTATTCTACGGTTGGCTCAGTTCAAAAGGGGATTTTTCTGGCCAGCCTGAGAAGTTTTGGCTGAAAAGGAGATGTCAAGACAGATGAAACAGACATGCCTAGTCATCTATATGGAGGCCCAGTTTATTGCTAACACAATCACTTTCCTCCTCCTTCTTTGAATGGGCCAAGCGGTTGTCAGCTCCTCAATGCAGGGGTGTCCTGAAAATGATGTATTGCATCCCTATGCTACCCTGGGCACACTGAATTCTCTGGATGTTCCAATGAATTTCCTTTTTGCAGAAAATGTACAGTGTGGCCAGGCAAAAGCTTCCAGAAGTTTGTCTATGGTCCTGTTTCATGCGGCCCCACTGGTGGCTCCTGAGCGCCTCCGAGAGGACAGGGAGGGGGTGGGACGGGTGCCATCAGATTACACACAGGAGAATCTCATGTTTACTCTGCTGGCCTCTGTAATATGAAGTCCTGTCTCCTGAGCTGGCATTGGACGACTGTTCTGTCTATCATAGGTGGCGGGACTTTGTATTAAAGAGGCTGCCGTGTAAACAGGAGAGTCTCCTGTATGTAATCTGTTGCCGCTCGTCCCGCCCCCTCCCTGTCCCCTCCGAGGCTGCAGATGGGCATGGATAAGGCTACACTGATGGCAATGGTAAGCTGCATTTAGAGGCTGCATTCATGGCAATGGTGAGGCTGCATTCAGAGGCTGCATTCATGGCAATGGCGAGGCTGCATTCATGGCAATAGTGAGGCTTAATTCATGGCACTTGTGAGGCTGCATTCATAGCAATGGTGAGGCTGCATTCATGTCAATGGTGAGGCTGCATTTATGGCACTTGTAAGGCTACATTCATGGCAAGGGTGAGGTTGCAGATAGGCACTGATTAAGCTGCACTGATGGGCACTGAACCTTATTTTGCTTCACAGCTCTTTATTTAAAAAAATTTTTTTTCCTGAAACTTAAGATCAGTTTTTCAGTTAAAAAAGGCTGAAGAAAAATGCATCCCATAAAGTTTAAATCCTATGGAACTCTTCACAATGGTCCTTTGCTATTCAGTTGCATTTTTAAAAGTCTTGCTTGCTGCATTTTTGGTGCATGTTTGGTGTTGTAAAAAAGAAAAATGCACCAAATACGTACCTTTCCATTGAAATAAATGGAAACCATTGCAAAAACGCAACTCAAATGTAGGAAGTGCTTTGTCTAGTCACAGGTGAAAAAAACAACAAATCAAGTATAGCAAAGCTTAAAGCGGAGGTTCACCTAAAACACAACACTGTCTCCACCGCATCAGTGGAGATGTAGAATATAAAATTGTCCGTTTTAATTTTTTTAATGTAAATACCTTTTTTAGAATTGTCGTTTTCATTAATCTCACTCCCGCGGGAGTAGGCGTCTCCGCCGTGCCGCAGTGTATACTGGGAGCACAGGCTAATGTTTCTCTAGCTGTGAATGGCATCACAACGGGGGCGTGTACTTTCAATGACGCCGCCCGTTGTGATGACAACCAGGATGTTTACGGCGCAGGTCGCCGCAAAGAGTGCACATGCCTGGGATAGAGCGGTGAATGCCAGGAGCCGATTCACCGCTTCCATTAAGTAATTGCTTGTAGGCTTCACAATGCCCACAAGCAAAATGGCAAATGCCTAGATCGAAAAATATAAGTTTCTCTTTACTATGAAAATGGATGGGTGATGTTGCAAGACACCGAAAAAGTGAGTACTCAATTCAGATAAATAACACCACTGAATAAACACGAAGAAAAAAAAATCGGTTGGTCGCGGAACCTCCGCTTTAAGAGAGGACCTATAAAAACCACCAAATGGATACGTTTTATCGCACAAAGGCTTTTTTGCAGAATGCCACTTCTTATGAATGTTTTTTTTTTAATGTTCTTTTATAGCTTAACTCTGGGAAATTTGAAGTTAAAGCTCAACAATTCTCGAAAATTCTTCCACCAGGTTTCCCCTCTTCCGGAACCACCTAATTGACCTACCTAACAATGCAATTCAGTTAAGGATTTCTGTGGCAGACAAGGGCTAGGAGAAACAAAAATTGGTATGGCATAAACGCCCCCATTCCCACATCTTATTAACGCTATATACAATTAGACCTTAAAAATTTACAGAACTGTGCTGCCCGAATGTGCATTGCACCCAACTGACTGGGAAAAACACAGCCAGCATAACTTTAACCTAAATAATGGTAGGGGTAAATGAAGCTGCAGAAGAGCACAGAGATGTCAGCTTTCACTCAGATTACCAGATCTTTTACAATGCCAGTACTCTCTGTTCTTCATTATGCAGATGGAGCTGTGTGAGGCCAAACAGACTCAACAGCAGGGAAACTTTTTTTAGAAGGGACTATATTATAAAGGTCACTTTAAAAACACCCCAGTATTGGCAGCAGTGTTCTTTTTGTCCCTCTGTAAAGTACTAGATGTTTATTTTAGAACTAAAGCATTCATTATTTACAAAGCGTTATTTTATGTAACTAAGTGCAAAAAGTGACGTTTAGTAGAATGCAAAAGGACAACATTTAAAATAGGATGGTTAAATGTTTATAGCACATCTAAACCTTATTGCTTAAAGTAGCTGACAAAACAGTTAAAATGTACCCTACCTTAAAATAGCCATATTTACTTTTTATGTTTTGGGAAATAGGGAAAGGTAGGAACCTCTTTCAAGTTTTCATCCAGGGCTCCATTACAGAGATTTCACATCGCTTTCTGCCCCTGGGACCATGTTTTACCAGACAGGAAATATCTTTAACAGGGGAAAAAGACAACAATAAAAAGTTTACTCCAACATTTTGAACTACCACCGGAAGAGGAAATTCAACAATTGGCACTAGATGAGGAGTAGAAGGGAATTCTTCCCATAGGTCTCTATGCTTCCCTATGAAAAGCAGACACATCATCTCTGGTGTGAGAGTCCAGCAAGGTGGTATGTAGGCAAGTTGATAAATAGTTAAAACAATTTTTTTGCGGTGTACTTCCTCCGGTTTGTGACTTCCTGTAATGGTCTGACTGGTAGCTATAAATACAGAAGGAAGAAAGTTGCAGGTGGGTTATCGAATTAAAGAGCTACAGACTGTAGGATGGAGTCAGTTGAGGATTTCTAATCTATGTTTCCCCTGAGTGGGACCCTTCAAAGGGACTATGGACATGGACTGTTCTGTATCTCGTCTGCAGGGGGCATCTCACTTCAGGAACATATGTGCACTGCAGCAACTGTATGAAAAAGCATTGAGAGAATACTATGCACCATTATACCAAAATGTGGCTTATGTTTCGTTACTGGATTTTACAGTAAAACAGTTAAAAATGAAACGTGTGGTCTGTGTTTACTGAGAAAAGTGTGATTACTACATGCTGATTATTTGGGGTAACATAGTAATGTGAAAATATGGGAAGGAGGTTTAGCCAGCTCAGGATGGGAGCAGTGGTGGCCAGGAGATTGTACGGCAGTCCGGGTTGTAGGATGCACCCCGCCAGTGGCTGGGCTAGTATTACAGTATATGGCCCTCTGCTGCGGCAACGGCTGATCCTGGGGACCTAGCCTGGAATCATGGTACAGCAAGACCTTGCAAGTTTAATGAAGAAAATCCCTTCATAGCTTTTGGGCGGAATGTACCCATCAAACGCAGCCACTGTGCCCATCAATTGTCGCCACTGTGCCCATCAATTTTCGCCACTGTTCCCATCAATTGCCACCACTGTGCCCATCAAACACAGCCACTGTGCCCATCAATTGTCGCCACTGTGCCATGCCATCAATTGTCACCACTGTGCCATGCCATCAATTGTCGCCACTGTGCCATCAAACGCAGCCACTGTGCCATCAATTGTCACCACTGTGCCCATCAATTGTCGCCACTGTGAAATTAATTGTCGCCACTGTGCCACCAAATGCAGCCACTGTGCCATGCTATCAAACGCAGCCACTGTGCCATCAATTGTCGCCACTGTGCCATCAAACGCAGCCACTGTGCCATCAATTGTCACCACTGTGCCCATCAATTGTCGCCACTGTGAAATTAATTGTCGCCACTGTGCCACCAAATGCAGCCACTGTGCCATGCTATCAAACGCAGCCACTGTGCCATCAATTGTCACCACTGTGCCATCAATTATCACCACTGTGCCCATCATTTGTCACCACTGTGCCATCAATTGTCGCCACTGTGCCATGCCATCAAACGCAGCTACTGTGCCATGCCATCAAACGCAGCCACTGTGCCATCAATTGTCACCATTGTGCCATCAATTGTCACCACTGTGTCCATCAATTGTCACCACTGTGCCCATCAATTGCCACCAGTTTTCCCCCTCAAAAAATGCCAGATTGCTGCCCCCCGTCCCCCAGCACTTACCTTTTTCGGGCCAGCCATCCTCCCTCGATGTCTTCTCCCGAGTCCCGCCCCTGATGTCGATTCAACCAATCAGATTACCGGTAACCAGACCCGGTGAACCTGATTGGCTGAGACGAGTGTCAGTGTTAACCAGGGAACACAGACCCCTGGTTAATTATTTGAAAGCCGATTACAGCCCACAGCCGCTGGCTCTGATAGACACTTCCACACAGCCAACCAGCTGACGTTATTCAGATGGCCGGCGCTCACCAGGGGGCCAGACATCTGAATAGTGGGCGGCAGCGGCGACAATACATAGAGATTCATGCAATGCATGAATCTCTATGTATTGTACACTAAGTTGAGTGACGACGCAGGGGAGAGAGGGGGCGGTGCTCCTGCGCCCACTATGGACGCACTGCCACTGGTTGGGCCTCTGTAAGTCCAGTTGACCACCAGTCAGAAAGGGGTGCTAACCCACATGCTAACAGGTGTACATATCTTCCAAAACATATCACACCACCCTACCTATATGTAAATATTCAGCTACCACTGCATAGGTGAGCCAAAAGCAAACATAGAATCGCTGCCTGACTACCACGCATGCTTCTGGCCACTATTCCATCTTGCTTTTGGTCGGCACGCTGTTGGATTAGGTAGGGTCTGTCTATAATGTTTTTAGCCTGAAAAATTCGGTAATTTGCAATTTTAAGATGTATACCAGCTAACTAACCAGTAAATAGCTAACAATCTTCTAATTAAAAAGCAACCAGTCTGAATACAAAGCTTCAAAGAGCACATCACCATTACCTAGCTAGTAGAGCTGCATGACTAAAGGCCCTTTCACACGGGCGGATCAGTAATGATCCGCCTCCGTGTGTCCGCTTTGCTCAGCGGGGATCCTCCGTAAAATCCCTGCTGAGCCGTCGGCTGACAGGGCGGTCCCCACACACTGTGAACGCCTGTCTTTCCTCCGCTCTCCCCTATGGGGGATCGGATGAACACGGACCGTATGTCCGTGTTCACCCGATCCGATCCGCCAGACGGAAGAAAAATAGGATTTTCTTCCATCCGAAAAATCGGATCATTGCGGATCATTGCGGAGGAGGGAGATTACGTGTGTCAGCGGATGGTCATCCACTGACACCCGCAATCACATAGGGACCAATGTATGTCCCGTCTTCATCCGCAACGGATGGATGAAAATGTGGACATACGGTCCGCACATGTGAAAGGGGCCTAATCGTTAAAGAATCAGATCGCGATTCTTACCCCCTCACTATGCAGCGTTCTCTGCTCACAGCTATCTAAAGAACAAAAAATAAATAAAATAAAACAGGGCAGCCTGCCAAGTTTATGACATTATTGCTTACACAGAGATAAGGAGAAACATTGTAACACTTCTGCTTTTGGATAAAAATGAATGAATGTTGGTCTGTAAATGAGGGAAGTTTAACCACTTACAGACTAGACCTTTTTCTGACACTTGTTTACAAGTTAAAAATCTGTATTTTTTGCTAGAAAATTACTTAGAATCCCCAAACATTATATATATTTATATATATATCTATCTTTATAGATATAGATATATATGTATTTATTTTTAGCAGAGACCTTAGAGAACAAAATGGCGGTTGTTGCAATATTTTATGTCACACTGTATTTGCGCAGTGGTCTTTCAAACAAAATTTTGGGAAGAAAAAGCACACTTTAATTAATAAAAAACGAAACAGTAAAGTTGGCCCATGTTTTTGTAAAATGTGAAAAATTATGTTACTCCACGAGAATCGTGATCTTTATTCTAAGCAAAAATATTGTGTTTTTAATTTTGGCCAGAATCGTGCAGCTCTACTAGCTAGAAAATCTTTGGCAGCCACATGTACACTCTAAACTGCCATCGTGAATCTGGCATTCCTACATCTAACTTCTTTGACCAATTTACATCAAACACCTAGATCTTCTTAATTGCTGCTTTACTGTTTGTAGGTGACCATGAGGTTGTGCATCTCTGGTGGTTTTCAGGACAGCAATAAATATCAGTTCACACATAATTTTTTTTTTTTTCAATAAATTAAAATAAAATTGACCAAAACCCATTAGTTCTGGTTTGAACACTTCTTGCAAGGTAAGGAGCATTGCACCCTGAAATTCTGTATGAAAACATAGAGGCCTTCTGTAAATGACCTGAATCACACAATAAAGTATCTTTGGAAAATGCAGGAAAGAGATTGTGAGAATCTGACTATATGCTTTAAAGCAAAAACATATTTGTAAAATACAAAATTTGTACTAAGATGATATCAAAACAGGTCTGTAGGGGCACTTATCTAGCTGGCCAAAAATATGAAATAAGAAGAGTACTTCCTTGAATAGTAAAGCCCTGTACACACGATCGGATATCTGATGGAATCTAGTCTGATGAATTTTTTCGCCGGATATCCGATAAAAGCTGACTTTCATCAGTCTTGCCCACACACCATCTGTCAAAAATCTGTGCCAAAACGCTGTGACGTAAAACACTACGACGTGCTGAAAAAAATGTTCAATGCTTCCGAGCATGCGTCGACTTGATTCTGAGCATGCATGGATTTTTGACCGATGGACTTCCACACAGACGATTGTTTTTTTTAACCATAGGAAAAATTTAAAACATGTTCTATTTTTTTTCACCGATGGAAAACAAACCGAAGGGGCCCACAGACGATCGGTTTGTCCAATGAAAACAGTCCATCGGTCTGTTTTCATCGGACAAACCGATCGTGTGTACAGAGCTTAACAGTTTTGAAATGTAAAGTTGTTAGTCATGGTGTTCCAATATTTTAATACTGAAAAGCAGACATGTTTACCATATTTCATTGCTTATTTAGCGTATGTCGCTGTCATTACTATCAAATTGTATAACTTTTTTAGTGCTGCGCTGAAGTGGACTGTCTCTCGTAACTTAATGGGTGGATTCCTTTGCTAAATGAAGAACATACGTAGTGTTTAAAAAAAAACAGCAAGCTATTTCTGGAACAGCTGAGCAGTCAACATTCAAAGTATCACACAGCCAACACACCAACACTACCTTCCTTCCATGAGAACAGGCCATGCAGTGCAGAACTTCGCCTTGCTGGATGTATTGCTGTCAGGTTAAGCAGTGAGTGCCGTATGGACTTTGAGCAATATATATAGTCTAAAATTCATATTCAGTTTACATTTAAATATCTTGTGTTATTTTAATTATTTCTGCATAGTTAAATAGAACTTCAGCTTGACAAGCTACATGCTCATCATACACACCGGTTCTTGAAATACGAATGCATTTTAATTAAGGACATTTACAATGCTAAAGTTCCATGGGCTACATGCTCTGGAGATTATGTGAAGCTAATTTTTGTAAATGATGCATGTGAGATCCTTCTGAGATGGACCAGGTGGACGAAATAATCCTTGAGGTAGAACAGAAATGTTTTCATGTGGCCAAATCTGCCCTGGCAGCAGAAAGTAGCTATTTTCAAATAATGTTTTATGGTGGATTCAAAGAGAGCTCTATGCGCCAAATCCACCTGTATGGTGTAAGTGAGACCTGTTTTCGGATTCTTCTGGACTTTGTAAAAACTGGTAACATTGAACTGAACCAAGGAAATGTTACAGATCTCCTGGAGACAGCTGATTTCTTAGATCTAAGACAAGCCAAGCAGCTTTGCATTGGATACCTAGTACAAGAATTGGGAGTGACTAACTGCTTGGGTATGATGACCTACTCTCAGCAATATGGCTGTACTGAGCTTTTTGATTCAGCTTTCCAAGTTGCAGTCACTCATCTGTTGGAGCTTATGAAGGACGCTGAAGATGAATTTAATCAACTGGACAAGAATACCCTTGAAGAGTTGCTGCAAACCGATGAACTGTATGTCCCTAATGAAGACCTTGTCTTTGATGCTGTGATGAAGTGGGTCATGGTAGACTCTGTAAGAGAGAAGGATTTTGAAGAATTAGTCAGTCTGGTTAGGCCTGCTTTTCTTAGTCTCACCTTTCTCGATGTTCTAGTAAAGCGCAGTCAGAGATCAAAAGAACGTGATGTCTACACAAGACTTTTACAGATACTGAACACTAAACCACCCAAAACATGGAGTATTATGAAAGAGATTATGTCTACAAGCAGAATCTATGAGACCTTATATGTGCTCGGTGGCAAACATGAAAAAGAACAGCAAGAACTTTATGTCTACCTGCCAAAGACCGCAACATGGAAACCCTGCTCACCCTTGCAGCGCAAAAATCTCATACATTATGCAGTCGCCACAGTAGGTAACATCTTTCTTACAATATAAATTTGATCACTATTTCTATGATGTTATAAAAAAATATGTGTGGTATACATTTATATGAATGTTTTTACTATTTGTATATACGGTAGTTTTTGTTAATCTTTTGCCAGTTCTAAAGCTAAACTGCAGTCAAGCAGCTAGATACACAGCTAGAATACAAATAAAAAATGAAGTCCCTCTATATGTGTTTGATATGGGCATTTACCTGGCCAAGGATTTGTAAATGTGTTCAGCCAATCCCCTGATCCAGACAGCACTATTAGACAGCGCAGACAAGTCCTTGACCCACATTGCCAATGGAACAATGAAGAAGCAGCAGGCAACCACAAATTAACTGATCCATTTATTCACTCTGCTCTGATGGTTTCAGATACTTAAACTTGTTTCACTTAAAATATATTTAAAGCGGGAGTTCACCCATAAAACAATTTTTCCCCTTAGATGGATGCTAGATGGATGCTCGTTTTGTCTAGGGGAATCGGCTAGTTGTTTTAAAATATGATCCGTACTTACCGTTTTCGAGATGCATCTTCTCCGTCGCTTCCGGGTATGGGTCTTCGGGAGCGGGCGTTCCTTCTTGATTGACAGTCTTCCGAGAGGCTTCCGACGGTCGCATCCATCGCGTCACTAGTAGCCGAAAGAAGCCGAACGTCGGTGCGGCTCTATACTGCGCCTGCGCACCGACGTTCGGCTTCTTACGGAAAATCGTGTAGCGATGGATGCAACCGTCGGAAGCATCTCGGAAGACTGTCAATCCTGCAGCCCATACCCGGAATCGGCGGAGAAGATGCATCTTGTAAACGGTAAGTACAGCTAATATTTTAAAACAACTAGCCGATTCCCCTAGACAAAACGAGCATCCATCTAAGGGGAAAAAGTGTTATGTACGGGTGAACCCCCGCTTTAAAGCCTGAGTTCAGCCAAAATAAAAAAAACTTATAGCCAGTAGGATATGTCCCTTGTGCTGATAAATGATGATCCTCCTCCATCGATGCCCCGCCCTCGCTACTGTAATCTTCCAGCTGAGGTTAATAGAACTCTGGGCACTGTCACAGGTTGTCATCAAGAGTGCCCGACTGTGCACTCCATTTCCTCCCAGCTGCTCTATTTGTACTAACTGTACTACAGGTTCTATGAATGAAACATAATCTATGAGTAGAGGATGAGCATATGAGTGAAAGGCCTACCCCCTCCATTCATAGATCCTGTTTCAGTGGTAATTTTAGTTTGCAGTATGTATGCCTGGAGTCTTTAAAAAAAGAAAATATAAAAGCTTTCCATTAAATCTACAGTCACTTACTTTTCTTGTCCTAATCCACATTTCCATTTTCATTAGTAATGTCTTTCTTCCTGATGAGACTTCAGGTCATGACACAGGAAGGAGTTGATCAGCTGACCTCATTAACACACAACCTGAATCATCCACCCTCCCATTTCCAGTTGCATGTTTTTAAAATAAAATGCAATCAATCAGTGATCACCCTTTTCACTAAATATACAATCAGATTGCATAGTGTATGGCCATCTTTATACAAGTACATAGGAGGCAGTGGACAGAAACACTCAGCTGCATAGCAGGAACTCGTATTCCCACATGCCTTTTTGTTCTGTTTTGTTTTGCGTGGGGGGAGGCGTTTTGGAGAATTTTCACTCATCACACATAGGGCTGCCCATCCACCTGAATGGGCTGCCCTACACACAATAATTGCCACAAAGAATCTTCCAAACTTTTTTTTGCGTGTTTGGTGCGTTTTTTTACTGCGATTTTTGGTGCAGCACATTTCTGAAATGTGAATGGAGCCTCATTGTTCTTGTGTTACTGCACCAATTTCACTTTCAGGCCCCATTCACATCTAGCATAGTGTGTCTCGTTTTTCCTGTGACACGCATAGGGCAGCCTGTTGATTTCAGTTGGCTGCACTACATGTGGTTAATGGGACATTTTGGTGTTTTGTGGGTTGTGTGTGTTTTTACTGTGCAGCATTTGCCCCTCGTTTTTTTTTTCACATGGCAAAATGTGTGTTTGCTTCTGTGTTTGGTGTACCGACAGTACCGTTAACAATTAATAGCACTGAAAGCGCAACTAGAAATTTTAGGTGCATAAACATGGCCATACACTATGCAATCTGATTGTATATTGTGTATTTAGTGAAAAGGGTGATCACTGATTGATTGCATTTCATTTCATTTAAGAAATGTGCAGCTGGGAGTGGGAGGGTGGATGATACAGGGTGTGTGCTAAGGAGGTCAGCTGGTCAACTCCTTCCTGTGTCATGACCTACAGTCTGTAAGGAATATAGCATTACTAATGGAGACATCTAGAATGTGGATTAGGACAAGAAAAGTAATTGACTGTAGATTTAGTGGAAAGCTTTAATATTTTTGCAAAAAAAGTACATGAATGGTATATCGGTGCATAAGGGAGCTGGAATTTAGAAAAAAAAAGTGTACAAAGGTAAACTTACCCTTTAAGGTGTGCATACAGTAGATGTCAGTATATGTAAACCCTCACCTGGTAAAACAATCCATTCAGTTTAAAATATAATTTAATGGCAAAACATTTGTGTATATATAAAAACATTATAAATACTTTTTGCCCCTATTTATAAGTGATCACGTTCCCTCTATTCTCAGCTGCATTAGGAGCTCAGAGAGCTGGCGGAGGAATAACAGTACTACACTAGTCTTCCCAGTGAATGGCTGTGCGGGTGTGAGGGGGTGTCAGTAAAAGTATGATCATTGAAGGAGAGCAGACTAAATTGCCAGAAAACTGACCGCACTGTGCTCTCATGTCTAATGTGGTCAGTTTTTAATTTTAAAGCAGAGGGGCTGGTAGGAACACCAGGGATTTTAACACAAAGAAAGCAATACAAAGAGAACAGGATACTTTTTCATACAAATATATACACATGGTACAGCAGGTACATATCGGGATTCTTGGGAATAGGACATTTTGTACTACTGCATACATTCTGTACGTCTTATGCTGCCGCACTCTGAATTTTGTGTTATACAGTACATTTCTATCATTAAGAAGCTATGATTTTCATCCCTTGTTTTTACAAACAGGCTCACCTTTTCCAGTAATGTTTTAGAATCATTTACATATACTTGTGCCACGTGTTACATCTACCTGCCACTGTATAGTGTTTAGGATGTTTTAAAGCCCCTAGATATGAATGTCGCCTAATGCAATTAGATTTGCTTACAAATAAAACCTATATACAAATGAAAACTAATATACAGTCAGGGTGTCCTTCAACACAGAATAGGAATGGTAACAAGTGGTCAAAGCATAGTGTCTGTGGGGGACTGCACTTGGAGAATAAAGATGAGTAATGCAGCAGAAGCTGAATTTTTTATTTCCACAGGTACAGTCATTATAAAATTATTATTTTTGTTTATTTACCCCATGACAACACTCATACCTGCATACTCCTTAATGTTTCCATTTCTGCTATAAGTCTATTAATTTACAGTAACAAACAAATATGTACAGTATATATTTTTATTTATTTAGGACAAGCAAGTCTTTCGTCCCAAAACATTTTTATGTTGCTATTTTATCACAAATATGTGATTAGTTAAATTTTTTGGGGGTTGTATTCCATATGTGCAAGGAGAGATCACACAAATACGTATAAATATCACCTTTTTTTTTTTTGTCTTTTTTTTTTTTTAAGTGTATTTTGTGCGTGTACTCGAGAGGAGCCGGACTGCAGGAGTTGGGAGTAGGCAGGCCTCCCCCAGAGGCAATCTGCCATCTTTCTCCATGCCCCGGGTGGCAATGGCGGGTGCGTGAGGGGGTCCTCCCACACAGCCCGCCCTACCTGCTCCGCTTTGAAGCCCAACGGGGCAGAGGGACTCCCTATAAGGGAGTGAGAGGATCTAGCCCGCTCAACCAGCCCCGTTAGTCCTTCGCCTCTCTTTTTAGAGACCGCGTGGTCAAAGTGCGTGCATGTTAACCCAATTTCGAGTGCGTGTAAGTGTGGTAGTTTTTTTGTGGGAAGGGGTTGGGCGTACTAAGCGCAGGCTTACCTCGCATAGCACACCCACCGGGAGCCGGGCTGAGACCACCAAACTCATTTCACATGTAGCTGAGACCGGGATCCGAACCCCTAGCTGCAGAGGTATAAATATCACCTTTAATGAAGTAATGACAATTACAGATAATATTATTAGAAAATATAACAGATACTTAACTAAAAATGCTGTTTTGCCACAGAGTCTCCGTCCACTTTTGCGGCGTGGCCAGATGATCGGACCCAGGCACATGCTGAATATTCCAAATTATAACTGTAGTATATAGAACTTGTGTGTGATGCCGCGTACACGTGACCGTTTTTGGTATTGTAAAAAGTTTTTAAGGGCCTAGAAAAAACGTAATTTTTTTCAACCCGATCATTAAAACGGCCTTGCCTACACACGATCGTGAAAAAAAAAATGCTCTAGCAAAGCACGGTGACGTACAACACGTACGACGGCACTATAAAGGGGAATTTCCATGCGGATGGCGCCACCCTTGGGGCTGCTTTTGCTGATTTTGTGTTAGTAAAAGACAATTCGCGCTTTTCAGCAGTGTTACAGCGTGATTATTATTATTTTAATTATTATTATACAGGATTTATATAGCGCCAACAGTTTGCACAGCGCTTTACATCAGGTGATGAATGTACTATCTCCATTACGAACGCTAGTTTTACCAGAACGAGCGCTCCTGTCTCATAACTTGCTTCTGAGCATGCGTGGGTTTTTCACGTCGTTAAAGCCCACGCACGACCATTTTTTACAACCTTAAAAACGACAACGTTAAAAACGTAGTGAAAAAATAGAGCATGTTCAAAATTTTTAATGGCCATTTTTTAGATCGTGAAAAATGCTCTGGAACCTACACATGATCGTTTTTAATGACATAAAAAAAAAATGAAAAACGGTCGTGTGTACGCGGCATAAGGAATGGCCAACCTCCTGGCCAAATTACCTTTTAGTTGGGTTCATAGCCTTCGGTGTCACAAGAACAGAAAGTGAGAGGAAAACTTTTTAGTGTAGTCACAGACATTAATAAAAAGCCTTTTCTTTTTGCAATGCAGGATGCTGGAATGCTGTGTCATATGGTAAATATTCAGCATGTAATTGCTACAAACATGTAAGGCCTGTAAGTAAAACCGAATTGATAACGAATATGAGGGAACACCTTTTTCAATAATTAAGTATTTTTAATTCCCTGTTTATTATTTCAGGTAACCTGGTAATAGTGACTGGTGGATACTTTCGTGGAGATTTTGTATGGTATAGCATAGACTGGGTCCTGATATATGACTCTTCCAAAAACTGCTGGAAAGAAGGACCACCTATGAAGATATCCCGGAACTGCCATTGTGCTGTAGGGGTTGGACTCTACCTTTATGTTATAGGAGGAAGCACAGATGAGGGTGTTACTGCAGATGTTGAGAGGATGGACCTGGCAGAGATGACTTGGGAAGCTCATAGCCCTCTAATCAGACCTGTCGAAAGAGCAGCGGCTGCCAGTGTGGATACTAAGCTGTACATAATATGTGGCCGTGATGAGAATGGAGATGTGTACAGTGGAGTGCAGAGGCTAGACACAGAGACTGGTGTGTGGGATATAATTACATACTCTCCTATGCCAAGGTATGCTGATAAAACAAACTAATGTCTCTTGCCAGTTTTAATACATCTGCTCTTTACTTTTTAGACATTCTGAATGAAAGTGTACTGTATCTCTAGGAAAAAAAACTTTGTATAGTTTTAGATAGAACTGGAAACGGTTACACTTTCTGTCAATTTTTTAAGGTTGTGTGTATCCCCTCATTCTGAAGTGGTGTATTTCAAAGTCAGGAGAAAGCCTACATTTTAGAATTGTCCACAGAACGTGAGGTGAGGGGGAATCTACCAATAGGAAGAATATTTGCGAACGTTTTACGCAAACGACGTACACAACGGAAAATTCTACGCTGGCCCGACGTCCATACTTAACATTGCGTACGCCTCATAGAGCAGGGGTAACGTTACGCCGGAAAAAGCCTTACGTAAACGACGGAAAAAAATGCGCCGGGCGGACGTACGTTTGTGGATTGGCGTATCTAGCTAATTTGCATACTCAACGCGGAAATCCATGGAAGTGCCACCTAGTGGCCAGCGTAAATATGCACCTTAGATCCGACGGCGTACTAAGACGTACGTCAGTAGGATCTAGCCCAGCTTCAGGCGTATCTTGTTTTGTGGATACAAAACAAAGATATGCCGGAGCATCCTAGAAGTAACTTCTTTGTGGATCTGGGCCCTTATATCCACTGAATCTCATGCTTTAGGGCTCATGCACATGGGAATACAATTTGCTCAGTACAAAATGGAGGGTATACTTATGGTATGGTGAAAAGGTTTTTGTGAAATCAGATTAATTTTATCATTTGATACTGTCTAAAATTATCGCACACTAGCTATCCTATAGAAGTAGGCTCAATATTACAGGAAATTGTATCTATCACTATGCCAGAAAAAAAAACGAATGTTCAAAAAGCTTGTCTTTTTTACATTTTTTAGTTTACAACTAAAAGGTATCACTTTGACAATACTTTTTTGCCTTCTGTTGGATTATCTTAAATGTATAAAAAGCTAGGGTGTAATCTGGACCACTCTATACCACTTTAGTCAATATTTCATCCTCGGAATACCTGATTGCACTTGGCCTCCCCTGTTGCATGAAATCCACCAATTTGCAGGAACACCTAATCTTGAGACTGCTCATCTGCAGTCCAGATTTTCCTAAATCTTTACATTAATGTCTAATCATGTACACCCTGATTTTATAGAAATAACTTAGTCATACCCCTGGTCCACCCCTGCTATGATGTTGTCTATAAGAGGCATTACATCCAGGAAAATGTAATTGAGAATGTTTTCAGAAATGAGAAATGTGCAGAAGAAGAGAGTAAATGACTATAACTACACCTTTTTAACAATAGGAACATTATGTTGAACATTAATATTCACTGGGTGGACTTTTTTGATTTGGCATATTTAGTTCACTTAATTATTTTGATTATTGCTTGGAGTTGCAACTTAACTGTACATGTCAATATTTTAGGTATGATCTCTGTGCTACGGTGCTTAATGGAGTCTTATATACCATTGGGGGCAAGGCTCAGAGGTTTGACCTTCGTACTGAGAAGTGGTCAGTTATTGACGAGGAATGTCTTGACCGCAAGTTCTACATGGGATGCTGCTCCGCCAATGGAAGAATGTATTTCCTGGGACAAAGAAGAGCAAGTATAACTAGTGATATTCCCAACTTTGCCTTGTTTGACCCTTATTTGGATGTCTGTCAGGTGGTCGATATCAACCTTCCTTGTCCTCTTCCTATCAGGGGCTGTGTGACCATGAGACGCTATGATGTTTGGCCTTGAAGATCAACAATTCAATAGTTTGCAAAATATTGCTTTGAAACTCTGGCCTGTTGCTGGAATATATAACTGCAATATTGTTTCTAATAAAAATCATTTAATTCAAATGTAATATCTTGGTTAAAATACATTCCAATATTGTTACATACAGAGAAACAAATGAGAGATGTACTGGGTTTTTGAGATATCACATTCAGTACAGTCCATCACTCATATCACTCCTAATATGTATGTGTTTGAAGATAGATGTAATAAATCAAAGCTTCTCTATTTTTATAGGGAAAGAATCGTGACTTTACATTATTTATTATGGTCGAAACTTAAAAACATAAAAAAGTAATTTTTCGCTTTTTTATTTAGTCAGCCGAATTTTCAAATTCTACTATGATTATTGCATATCTTATTTTAAATACTGGGTTTCTTTTCAAGTTTAGTCTTAGAGCCGGTTCACACTACCGTGACCTGGGGGCGACTTCAGAAAAGGTTCTTGTACTACTTCAAGGCGACTTCTAGGCAACTTGTAGCCATAGATTTCAATGGAAGGTGCCTCTAAGTCGGATCCCCTGTCTTAACTGAAGCAACTTTCCAGGAAGTGAAAATAGTTTTCTAAGGCAAACCCCTCCCTCCCACAGAGCAGATTATTAAATAAACTAAAACAAAAATGTAAATAAAAATGATCAACTTTCCCTTTGGACCATGAAAATAAACACTTATTATAAATGTTAATACGTTTTTATTTAAGAAATTGTGCACTGTGAACCATAGTAGTAAGTCCAGTTGGGCATTTATGGGCCTGAAGCTTTGCAGTAGTTATAACCATCTCAAGCTCAAAACAAAGTACCGATGGTGAAAATTAGTGATTGTTCTTATATAAAGGTACACAGGAGAAGTAGGACAGAAACATTGTAGACTAGAAACCAATGTATTGCCAAAAGTAAGAAATGTATTATTTCCAAATGTATGTTTGTTTAGCCTCTGTATGTATAAAAGGAATGTACCCACATTTCTACAGTAGATTCAGATGCAGATTGTGGAGCAATACATGTCAACTGTTCCTCAAGTATCCCAACATTTATTTTCAGTACTTCCCTCTGCTGGAACAGATTTGGTAATTGTTGGCTAGGGACAATTATCCAATCCCTTCCTAATATACTTTATGAATATGTAATGTATTGAAATGTAATATCAGATATGTGAATCAAATGTTGTTTATATAGTGCACGTGCTGTGACAAAGACCTGAGGTTGATACACATGCATTCCAGTGCTGTGATTTCTGCCTTTTTTTTACCATCTAACGGGTGGCAAAACCGGAGCAGTGAACATAACAAACAATTTTTCAGCACTCCAACTAGGCACAATATATATTTTTTTCTGCCTAGTTGGAATGATTGCTGGGGATTTCTTTTTTTGCAATGTTCATTGAGTCTTCTCCACTCTGGTAACCCTTTCCCATGCTAGTTAAAAAAATAATTTGAGCTGCTGCTATTTTTTGAAGAACTGATGCAGTCTATTAATTACGGGATGCATCCAATTCTCCTACTTGGGAGCTGGCAGTTGTTTCGACTTGCAGTGGAGGATACCCATGAACAAATTGCAGCAAGAGGTACAGTATCCAGGTCAAAAAGCGGGTGGTAAAATGGACAGCTTTGGAGATAATAAGCTTCAATAAGCTTCTAGCTGGCCTAAAACATAGGATGGAAGTATAAATGGGAGATTCGAAGAGGGAAGAATGATGAAAAATGTAGTAACTTCAAGGCAATATAATAAAGGAAAGTATAAAAAGCATTAAAAGTAAGAGAAGGCTGGAGAAAAACAGAAAAAAAAGATCAGCCAAAAAAGGAAGGTACAGGTCCAGAATCTGACATCCTGATGAACAGCAGTTACACTAAACACACAAAGGGGGTTATTTCCGAAAGGCAAATCCACTTTGCCCTGCAAGTGCAGTCGCTGTAGATCTAAGGGGGGCATGCAAGGAAAATAAAAAACAGTATTTTTGCTTGCATATGATTGGATGATTAAACCAGCAGAGCTTCCCCTCATTTCAGAGCTTCCCCTCAGATCTACAGCGACTACACTTCGAAGTGCACCTGTAGTGCAAAATGAATTTGCCTTTAGTAAATAAACCCCAAAGTGTTTTAACCTTTAGAAAAGCTTACATCTCACTGAACCATTTCGAGACCCTCTTCAGCACAAGCTCCTTGTATTAATTCAGTAATTTATTGGAGGATGGATTTCTAACATTGGGGTGGAATATATAGTATAGTATTAGGTGCAAACATCTAGCATATAATACAAGGAAGGTGATATGATAATGATAAACTCTAAAGTAATGTAAAAGATTATGGCCCAGATTCTCGTAGGAGATACGACGGCGTATCTCCAGATACGCCGTCGTATCTCTGAGTCTGAGCCATCGTATCTTGGCGCCTGATTCAAAGAATCAGATACACCAAAATTTCACTAAGATACGACCAGCGTAAGTCTCTTACGCCGTCGTATCTTAACTGCATATTTACGCTAGCCGATAGGGGCGTGTACGCTGATTTACGCCTAGAAATATGTAAATCAGCTAGATACGCCAATTCACGAACGTACGCCCGGCCGACGCAGTACAGATACGCCGTTTACGTTAGGCTTTTCCTGGCGTAAAGTTACCCCTGCTATATGAGGCGTAGATGAGGCGTACCAATGTTAAGTATGTACGTCGGGCCAGCGTAAAAATGTTCACGTTTTATGTTGTTTGCGTAAGTTGTTTGCGAATAGGGCTGGGCGTCATTTACGTTCACGTCGAAAGCATTGGCTTCTTGCGGGTTAATTTGGAGCATGCGCACTGGGATACTTTCACGGACGGCGCATGCGCTGTTCGTAAAAAGCGTAATTTATGTGGGGTCACATTAAATTTACATAACACACGCCCACATCTTCCACATTTGAATTAGGCGGGCTTACGCTGGCCTATTTACACTACGCCGCCGCAACTTTGGTTTGAGAATACGGCACTTGCCTGTCAAAGTTGTAGAGGCGTAACGTCTGATGCGCGCTTCTACGTGAATCTGGGCCTATGTATTTAGATTTAGTTCCACTTTGTTAGCATAGAAAGTGAAGTTAGTTTACAAAAGTAAAACTTAACTTAAGCAGTAAAATTCATCTTAAGGCTGAAAAAAAAGGCCTGAGCCACCCTTATAGTTTACATGGAGTGGTAGTACTTCTCACACACTGCATGGGTCAGTTAGAGACACACCAAGAACCTCCTTAGCATCAAGAAAAATCTTGGACGGGGAGCACTGATGCATGAAAGAATATACGGACACTTTAATCTGTGGCAAAGAAGTTAGCTTCATACTAAAGTTTGGCCCTGTTTTTTCAGTAAAGTGGTCTGCAAATGTCTATGCAAACTACCACGTAGTGGTAATACAGATCTGCGTGTGAGGAAAAAAAACCAGCACTGATTTTGATTTTGTGTACTACATTAGCCAGTCATGTGGCTTGAACTAGCATGGGTAAATAAGTTTGTGAAAGAAAGGACTCCAGAGGTAATTTAACCCCTTCAAGCTGGTGCCTGCCGGCCCCTTAAAGAGTTTAGAATGCCTGAGGTGGGGCTTAGGGTCATGTGACCGCCGTGATTGGCTGTCACAGCAGTCACATGCTCAGAAAGCCGCTTGCGAATGGGAGCTTTCCGTTAGCTGCCGGTAACTGTGTCGGGAGAGCACAGCGAGCACGCTCTTGGCACAACTGTATTTGCACTATTGCACGCAAATATGCAGCCGCTCTGCGACAAGTCCCACCCACCGAGAGGCTGCATATCTGTGTGTGCTCGGTGCCAAGAGTGTTTACAAAGGGCTCAGAAGTGTTAAGAAATGTAGTTAATATAAGGGGGTCTTCAAAAAGTTTCCGCACTTTTTTAAACTCTATTTATTGGGAATTTCAAAAATAAATGATATCACTTTTCACTTTTTAGTCACCTTCCTTTGCGATGCATTTTACCCAGTGTCATCCCAAGTTTTTAATGCCATCGGTAAAAAATGTTTTTGGTTGAGTGCGTAGCCACTGATGTACCTCTTCTTTTACATCATTAGCACATGAAAATCTTCTTCCCCTTAAAGCTTCTTTGAGCATTCCTAAAAAGGTGGAAATCAGATGCAGCTAAATCTGGACTATGAGCTGGGTGTTCTATAACCTCCCACTTCTTTATCCCCATACTGATCACACTTGCAGAGATTAATTTGTGCTCCCGGCACACCTTCTGCCCACAAAAAGTGTATGTTTTGGGCTCCAGTTCTCGAAAAAGATATTGGGGAACTGGAGAAAGTGCAGAGATGGGCAACCAAACTGATAAGAGGCATAGAGGAACTCAGCTATGGGGAAAGATTAGAGGAAATGTATTCTATCTTGAGAAGAGGAGATAAGGGGGTATGATCAACATGTACAAATATATAAGGGGTCCATATAGTGACTCTATCCACTGACAACACTGAGCATCGTTTATGATGCTTCAGTTTATGAATGGAGAGGAGCTTCTCTCCATTCATTTTAGCTGATGCTGCTGAGAAAGGGACTGGGGAATCTATGGCCCAGATTCACAAAAGAGATACGACGGAGTATCTCAGATACTCTGTCATATCTCTCAGAGTATCTATGCGACTGATTCATAGAATCAGTTACGCATAGATAGCCCTTAGATCCGACAGGTGTAATTGTTTTACACTGTCGGATCTTAGGATGCAATACCGTGGCCGCCGCTGGGGGGAGTTCGCGTAGTAAACCAGCGTCGGGTATGCAAATTAGGAGTTACGGCGATTCACAATGGTTTTTCGCGTTTGCTACGTCGCTGCTACTCTAGTTTCCTGTCGCAAAGTTAGTCGTCGTTTTTGGTGCCCTAACTTTACACAGCACACGTATGTGCTGTATAAAGTATGGCCGTTGTTCCCCCGTCGAAATTTAAAAATGTTTCCTTCTTGCGTAAGACGTCCGGGAATACGGAAGTACACTACGCACATCGCCGTTCGAAAAAATGACGTCACTTCGCGCAAAGTACGGCGGGAAATTCAAAAGGGAGCATGCGCAGTAGGTCCGGCGTGGGAGCGCGCCTAATTTAAATGGCACACGCCCCTTTGAATTACGTGGGCTTACGCCGGAGGCCGCCGGCGTAGGTTTTCATTGCAAGTGCTTTGTGAATCAGGCACTTGCGATGAAAACTTGCGGCGGTGTAACGTATCTACGATACGTTACGCCGCCGCACTTCTACGTGAATCTGGCCCTATGTCCTTAGTCCCTTTCTCTGTCTTAAAGGGGAGATGTCAGAGGTCTGTTAGAACCCCTGATATCTCACCAAAGACCCCCAACAGGGCTGATTAAAAAAACAAAAAAAATTGCAATAAATAATTTTTAAAAATCAATAAAAATAAATGTAAATAAAAAAAAACACACTGACAATCCACTCTCCCACCCCCCTAAAAAAAAAAGAAAAAAAGAAATCACTGTAAAAAAAAAAAAAATAGTAAAAAAAAAAATTGTAAAAAATACAAATAAAAATACTGCCACTGTCACATAACATTAAAAAAAAGTATCGGTAATCGGTATCGGCGAGTACTTGAAAAAAAAAGGAAAAAGGTACTCGGTCTCAAAAAAAGTGGTATCGGGACAACCCTATAATAAATATATGCTTATTGGGAGTTTTCTTTTACCAAAAATATGTAGCAGAATACATATTGGCCTAAATTGATGAAGAAATTTGATTTTTTACATATTTTTTTTGATTGGATAGGATTAATAGCAGAAAGTTTTCAAAATTGTTGGTCTTTTTTTGTTTATAGCGCAAAAAATTAAAACCACAAAGATGATC